>NW_024061952.1:0-600000 GCF_006381635.1 Hibiscus syriacus | reverse complement strand
TTAATTCTAAGGCTATACATATTCTATTTTGTGCTTTAAGCCCAAATGAATATGGAAGAATCTCATCTTGTTCCAGTGCCAAAGAGATTTGGGATAAGCTCCAAGTCACTCATGAAGGAACCGACGAAGTGAGGGAATCAAAGAAAAGTCTTCTCAACCATAGCTACGAGAACTTCAAGATGAAACCCGATGAAGACGATGATGAACAAAAAGAAGAGATGGTCAAGCTCTTTAAGGAACTCAAGAGATTCATGATTTCCAAGGAAGTGAAACATGAATCAACCAAGAAGAAGAGTCCCCCGGTATGTTTCGATTGTCAAAGAAAGGGGCATATCATGTATGAATGTCCTCTTCTAAAGAAAAAGGGGAAGAAGGCATTTGTTACATCTTGGAGTGATGAAGATGATTCCAATGATGAAGATGAAGTAGTCAACCTATGCCTCATGACCACTCAAGAAGAATTCGAGGTATCTTCTAACTCAAATGAATTTAATTCATTTACTTTTGATGAGTTACAAGATGCTTATAATAGGTTGTATTTGGGATTTGAGACCATGAATTCCAAATATACAAAATTAATTTCAAAACTCAAAAATAAAGATAATTTGATTTTGAAAGCAAAAGTTGATTTTGAAAATCAAAATGAGATTTTGAAAATCAAAATGAAATTTTGAAAAATAATGTAGAGCTTTCAAAAATCAAAATAAATGATTTAGAAAAAGAAAATTTTGAGTTAGGTGTTAAGTTTGAAAGCTTAATAAAAGAAAAAGAATTAATTTCTAAAAACAACCTATTATGTTTAAATATGGCAAAATGTTCACATTGTCATTATCATGGTCATATGGAACATACTTGTCCTTTGAAGAAAGGAAAACATTTTAAAATTAGGCAAGTATGGGTTCCAAAAGGAACAAGGGGCATTGTAAGTAACGTTCAAGGATCCAAAGCAATTTGGATACCAAAATCTACTTAAATGCCTCTTGTAGGTGTGTGGAAGCAATTGTGATGAAAATGATGATATTCAAGATGCTCTAGACACACATGAAAAAGGAATGGGTAACCTCTAAACTTAATAATTTTAATTTTGGATTATTTGGTTGCTCATTTGATTTTAAGCATGCATGAGTTTTGGTTTTAAATGATTATGCATCATTTTTTTAATCTCATGTATGTTGAAAAGATGATTATGATGAACATTTTAAAATTGTAATGATTTTTCAGAATTTTTAGTTCATCATAATAAAATTTTGGTCAAATTTGTTTTAATGCAAATGATTTCTCTCTAACAATTGATATCAACTTTTCAAATACTTTGATTTTATAAATATTTAAAAAAATTGACCTAAATTTGAATGTTTATGCATGTGGTTTAAATAAAAATGATATCTCTCTAATAATTGATATCAAAATTTTTCAAATGCATAACATTTTTAGAAAACTTTATGCATATGATCTTAAATTCAACAATTGGTATTGCATAAAGTATTTTAGTCTTGGATATATTGAATTTCATATGCTACTAACATGTTTGTTATTCTTTATTGAAATTCAATTTTGTTTAAGTGTCAAGATCCTAAAAACAAAATTTTATTTGGAATGCATTTATTGAGGGGGAGCTTTGATTTTTTCAAATGATTTTTAAAATGTCAAATTTACTACTTACTCTCCAAAGTTATTTTGAACTTCAAAGATTAGAGTCTTTTTGATTTAACAAAAAGAGGGAGAAGTGTTAAGGTGTTAAAGGGGAGAAGTGTTAAAGTAAGGGGGAGTAATTTCAAACTTTATTTCAAAATCTTAAAATTACTCAAATGTTTTGTTATATCAAAAAAGGGGAGATTATTGAAAACATTTTGATGTTTCGATATAACAAATTAAGTTAAATGAATTTTAATATTTTACAAAAGATTTTCTAAGTATATTCGATGTAATTATTCAAAATATTACTCCAAGTCTTTCAAAGTTCATTTTAATCCTTACTAAAGTGTAAAATTGTGTTTTATATTTAAACTATTTTAAAACAATTTTACAAAGTATTTTGAGCCTTAATCGAGCCAAAAATATTTTCTTTTTAAAGGGTTTCAAGAAAAATCAGATTGTCCAGGGGGTATAGATTCCCCCCCAGGGGGAACAGATTCCCCCCTGTCTAACGGTCAAAAACAGATTGCACTTAGGGAACCGATTCCCCATGAGGGGGTACCGATTCCCCCCACGCTCCAAGTTGTTTTATTAATTGTTTCTCATCCCCAAACGGCTCCAAAATATCCCCAACGACTATATACGACTTCAAACACATTCCAAGCTATAAATACAAGCTAATGACACTTGAAGAAGTAAGAGAACAACTATCCAAGCAATTAAACACAAGAGAAGAGTTTTTCATTCTTATTTCATCTTTCTCTTGTAAATATTTTGTTCTTGTGAGCTTAATTCTTGTAAACACCTACCTTAGAGAGGTTTTATTGTTTATATATTTCATCCTTTTGTAAAGGGGAAAGGCTCTAGCTTAGCCCGTGTAAAAGCTAGGGAAAGGTTCTAGTTTAGCCCGAAAAAACTAGGGAGTTTGTAAGATTACTCTTTATCCTCAAAAGAAAGAACAAATTAGTGAATTTGTTGGAAAATCCTTGGTGATGAGCGAAGGTAGTGGACGTAGACTTTGGTTGAGAAAGTCGAACCACTATAAATCGCTGTGCAATTCTCTATCTTTCAATCTCCTTACTCCCTAAACACAAAACTATTCCGACCCCTCTTTGGAAATCGTTCTGGTTGTCGATTTGAGCTTTCGAAAATCCTAACAGAGAGGAATATCTCTACCAAGGGCGGAGACATTCATTTGGAAATTTGTTCATAAGAGAGTGGTGGTTAGAGAAGAATTGATTAAAAAAGTGTATAATCAAAAAATTGCTTTGGAAGTTGAAGAAATGGACTTGGTTTTTCCAAAACTCTCGGAGGTTTAACGTTCGATTCTAGAGAAGTCCTTTTTGGAGGAAGAGTTTTGGGATGTAATAACATACTTGGATAGTAACAAAGCCTTAGGACCTGGTAACCTGAATTTGGGGTTCTTTAAAAAAAATTGGTCGAACTTGAAAGAAGAGATTGTAGTTTTCTTCAATGGGTTTTACAATGGGAATGATTGGGAGAAAGGGGTAAATCACTCATTTATCACTCATATTCCAAAGAAGGTCAATCTAGATTGTTTGGAAGATTTATGACCTATTAGCCTTGTAGGAGGGTTATATAAAATTGTTTCAAAGGTATTAGTAAGAAGATTGAGGTTGTGCATTAATGATATATTACAAATGAGGGTATCGAATTTTGGAGGAAAAAAGGGTTGAAGGGGGTTATTTTTAAGGTGGATTTTAAAAGAGTGTACGATTCAATGGATTGGTCAATTTTGTTGAAAATAATGGAGAGTATGGGATTTGGTGAGAAATGATGTTATTAGATTTTCAAATGTGTGTTCACGGCTTCTATATCGGTGCTAGTAAATGGGACACCTACGGAATAATTTCAAGTTACTAAAGGGTTGCGTCATGGCTTTTCATTATCCCTTTTGCTTTTTAATTTGGTTAGCTAGTTGTTAAATCTATTTCTTATTAAAGCAGTGAACATTGGGTTGTTTAGAGGTTTCGAGTTAGGTAATCAAGAACGTTCCTTCTTATTGTCGTATTTGCAATTTGCGGACAATCTCATAATTTTTTGCAACGGCTCTTTACGGGAATTGAAGAATGTAAGAAGGGTGTTATTAATCTTTGAAATGATAGTTGGGTTGTAGTTAAATCTAACAAAGAGCAAAATTTTAGGCATTAACGTTGATTCGGAATTGATAAATGATTGGGCTAAGGCTATTGGTTGTTCGATGGGGTCATTTCCGACAGAGTATCTAGGTTTACCTCTTGGGAATAAGAGGAATTCAGTGGCTATGTGGGAGTCGATTGCTCAAAGATTTCATAAAAAGTTGGTTGGTTGGAAGGCTTCATCTTTATCCTTCACTGGAAGTGTGGTATTGGTGAAATTAGTGTTGTGTGCTCTTTCCATCTATTTCCTTTCTATCTTTCGATTACCAACATGTGTTTCGAAAAAGTTAAACTCCATAATGGCAGCTTTTCTTTGGGGGGATTCGACAGATAAGAGGAATATCCATTAGGGAAATTGAGCTTCGGTATATAGGCCAAAAAATTTGGGGGGTCTGGGTATTTCTAACCTAGACTTACTGAATATGGCTCTTTTAGGGAAATAACTATAGAAGTTTGACTGTGAGAAAGAATCGTGGTGGAAAAAGGTTGTATTTTGTGTCTATAGTCTAGATCCGAATGCAAGCAGGACAGACAACTCAATTTCCGCTAGTGTTTTGTGGATTCAGAAAGGGGTGGTGAAATTGTTTACTCAAGCGATGATTTTGGAGAATGCCTTAGAAATAATATGAGTTTACAAGTCAGCAATGGCAAGTCTGTTGTGTTTTGGCATGTCATTTGGTTGGATTCGATTCCATTAAAATATAGGTTTATGATATTATTGGCTCTCTCGATTAATAAAGATGGAAAAGTTATTGAATTCAGGGTTAATACTTCGATAGGATGGGTGTGGGATTTACAAATGAGAATGAAACTTGCTGATTGGGAGTTAGATCAATTGCTTCTGCTTAATTCTATGTTGAGTAACTCCTTATTGTCAGCTTCGTCGGAAGACTATTGGGTTTGGACAGGGAATGGGGAGGGAAATTTTTTAGCAAAGTTGTGTATTAGGAAATTTTTAGAGATTTCAAGTACTAATGTTATTTGGAACAGACACGTATGGTTAGGGATAGCCTCGCTTTGAGTAGAAACATTCATTTGGTAGGTCGTTCATCAAAGATTGACAGTGAAAGAGGAGTTGCAGAAGCGTGAAGTTACAGGGATCGAGGATACACTTTGTCCGTTGTGTAGAAAGTTCTTGGAGTTTGTTCCTCACTTATTTGTGCATTGTGAGGTGGTTTGGGGCTTATGGTATAGATTCCTACATCTTTGGAACGTTTTCTTTGTTATTCCGAAGAGTCCGACTATTCTGATCTTTGGTTGGGTAAATTTAGTTCTGCGATCCACTATTTATACTTTCATTCCTGGGGCGCTAATCTGGTCGTTTTGGAAGTGTAGGAATGAGATTATTTTTGAAAAAGGCAAGTTATATTTAACATTGTTGTTTTTTCTGGTAAGGTATATGATTGCAACCTGGTTTATAGTTAGATTTTTAGATACGGTTATTCATTTTGATTCTCTTGTGGCGATCCAAAAGTAGCAGATTTTGCCGTAAGTACTAAAAAGGACAATTATTCCTTGGAGCGTTGGGTTCCTCCTCCTTTAGGCTTCTTCAAACTAAATGTGGATGGTGATATGGTAAATGGGTGGTCAAGATGAGGTATTGGTGGCTTGCTAAGGGATAGTGATGGTGTGATGTTTTCATTCTCAGAGAGTGTTGGTTTTGGGCCTCCTATCCTAGCTGAATTATTGTCAATTAAAGGGGTCTGCTATTATTTATGGAATCCAATTGTGATTCAAGAGGGAAGATTGTTCTAGAATCAGATTGTTCTACTGCTTTGGAGTGGATTAGAAATCTTGGTCACTATACTTCGTTGTTCGAGTCATTCGTGAAAGACATTGCTACTTTAGTGGTTGAATAGGAAGTTATAGTTAGGTATATTTTGAGATCCACCAATTGGGAGCTGGATGGGTTGGATAAGGCTAGAATAGGATGATATTGTGTTGTAGGTCAGGGTATTTATGTTTATTTCTAGGTTTTATGGTGGTTGTTGTATTGTGTGTTTTATGTTTTTTGTTAGGTTATGTATTATGGTGGGTATTGTTTGTATTGTATTGGTTTTGTTATAAGTATTTCATTAATAAATTTTTTAGGAACTCTTTTCTTCCTTCCAATGCCCGTCAAGCTATAGATGTAGTTTGAAGGTTATGAAAGGGGTTTTTAATGAGGCCTCCCATATTTTTATAAAAAAAGTGATGCTCGAGGAGATATAATGATTGCACCAGATTGTATCACTGTTAATTCTTCATTTGTTGCTTTTGATTTGTTTATGAAAGTTCAAACTTCATACCAGGAGGAATATTGGCTAAACAGAAAGTTCAGTGAGATTATCACTGTTCCATTTTCCGTTGAAGGAGTTGAGTTGGACTTACGTATGCGTGGTTTTAAGTTTTTCAACCTGGTATCCTCCTATATTTTTTGATTCTCTGAAGCCTACACATTTGAAAGCAACAGGAAAAATAAAATTTCATGGAAAGGTTCTGAAGCCTTCTATTACAAGTGATGAAAATATTGGTTCCAGGACTGAGGGAAATCGAAGAAAATGACGGATAATATAAGTAAAAAGAGTCTTGTTGGTGACTTGTCTGTCTCGAGTCTCAGACTAAATCAGTTAATGTTGGCACCTCAGTTGGGTGGGCAGTTGAGCATCTCTCAAGACTCTATAAAGGTACTGTCTACAAATTGTCCACTAGGCAAGATACCTATTAGAACTTATATTGAGTTTATATTCAGGGCATCTTAGGGCTTACGATGGTAAATGTTCTGGTGTACATTTTGAGAGGGCTACATTATACTGCTAGATGAAACCTTTATCTCATGTTTGTTTACTATATCGAGATCGTTAATGGTTTTGTTCAGTGTATAGTTTTGAATTCAAATTCTAAAAAAAAAAGAATGCATCTCAAAATTTCTACAATCCAATTAGAAATTTATGTATTTATCATCAAGGGCCTTTATTTTAAATCAAGCTTTAGCTCAAATGGTTCACCCACCTCCAAGTAGATTCTTGCAAGCATGGGTTCTAATCCTTAGTTCTTGCAAATTATCCTTTCCCCAATGTCCCACCGGCCTTTGGCCTTTTTTTTATACCCTTCATCCATTCCATGACAAAATAATAATGAAAAGAACCCTTATTTTCCCTGTCAAGTCTGTTACAGTTGGGTTGGG
Organism: Hibiscus syriacus; assembly: GCF_006381635.1. NCBI lineage: Eukaryota > Viridiplantae > Streptophyta > Magnoliopsida > Malvales > Malvaceae > Hibiscus > Hibiscus syriacus. Next base: position 593,040 of record NW_024061952.1, on the reverse strand, counting down.
TAAAATAGGAGTGAGCATTTTCTTTCAGAATGTGTAGTATTTCAATATAATAAATCTGGTAAAGGTTGATAGCTTATTCTTTTGTACCAATGTATTGCCATTTTTCCTCACTTATTTACAAAAGAATGTTTGTCTACTCTGGTTGTGTAGTTAGATGCCATAGGAAGGCCAAAAGAATATCTTGCAGTTGAGGTTGTGCGGCCCTTACAACCTGACTATGAGGAAAACTTGTAAAATGGAAAATTATTCTCATTTCCTCTTCAGAATGGGCAACTGAATATCAATGTTTGTTTACGTCTACTGCATTCTGTTACTTTTGAGGTATACTGAGATCTTTCCAATTTAGTTTGTATATGCTAGTCTTCTCAAGGAATAAAGGTCAGATGAACTCCAAAATTTCTTGACATGTGTTTTGTTGTAGATACGCTACTTGCCAGTTGATGAATTGGAGCTTGCTTGACTTCGTAGAACAATACAACATGTAAGGTTTTATGTGGGCTTTCTTGTTAGAAAGCTAATACTATAGATAGCAACTAATTGAGATGATATGGTTTTTCTTTAGGGAGATAGAGCAATAGAATACATTCATATTTTATTAATTTGGCTAGAAAGAATCCAAAAATAAGTCAATTCTATTTGGATGATGGTGGTACGTTTAAGTTTGAAGATAGTGGGAGTATCTTTTTACTCTTTTTTCTGTTCTTTTCTCTCTTTCAATCTTTGGGAATGTATTTCTTTCTTTCTTTTGTGTGTGTGGGGGGAGAGTTTTGCTCATTACACTAAAAATTTTATAGATTCTAAAAAAAGGTTTTATCATCTTATTTGGTTCTTGTATTGATGTTTTAAGTTGTTACTGTTAAAACATTGTGTTCCAAGTGAAGCTAGATTCTTTTCTGTCGATTGTGATTAATCATTTAATAACTCAGTCAGTATGGTGATTTAATCATTTATTTTTCTCTATTTTTAGGCTGAAATCCAGCTTAGTTTCCAGAAAAGAAGAGGTCACAATGTTCTATCCAGAAAAGAAGAGGTCACAATGTTTTATCTGTACTTCGGCCTAAATTTAATGGTGTGCTTTGTGAAGCCCTATATGCGACTGCTAGATGGAGTGGTGATGTTATTAGTATTTGAAGCTTTTATTTTATTTATATGTACATTATTTTTTGGTTAATTTGTTGGGTCATCTTCTATGGGAAGGTGGAGAATAAGACTTGAAGTTCCTAGAGATGAAGTTTCTAAGATGCTTCCCCTCGCAAGACTCTTGTCTCGAAGAACACTTTTGAGGCATATTAAGAATAATAATGACATAGCATCTTGGTAGTGTGATATCTTCTATGGGAATGTGGAGAATGAGACTTGAAGTTCCTAAAGCTGAAGTTTCTGAGATGCTTCCCCTTGCAAGACTCAAAAGTGTTATTGGGTTTTCAAATATGTGTCCACATTTCCATATCGGTGCTAGTAAATGGGTCTCCTACGGAAGAATTTCAAATTGCCAAAGGGTTACGTCAAGGTTGTTCATTTTCCCCTTTGTTGTTCAATTTAGTAGGTGAGTTGTTGAATATGTTGCTTAGTAAAGCAGTGAACGTTAGGTTGTTTAGAGGCTTTGAGTTAGGTAATCAAGAACGTTCCTTCATGTTGTCGTATCTGCAATTTACGGACGATCTCATAATTTTTTTCAATGCCTCCTTAAGATAATTGAATAATGCAAGAAGAGTGCTATTAATCTTTGAATTGATGATTGGGTTGCAGTTAAATCTAAATAAGAGCATAATTTTAGACATTAATGTTGATCTAGATTTGATAAAATGATTAGGCTACATCTATTGGGTGTTCAATAGGGCCATTTTCTACAGAGTATCTAGGTTTACCTTTTGGGACTAAGAGGAATTCGGTGGCTATGTGGGAGCCGATTGTTCAAAGATTTCAAAAAAAGTTGGCTGGTTGGAAGGATTCGTCGTTATCCTTAGCAGAAAGGGTGATATTGGTGAAATCAGTGTTGTGTGCTCTTCCCATCTACTTCTTCTCTATCATTCGATTACCAGCATGTGTGTTGAGAAAGTTAAACTCCATAATGATAGCTTTTTTTTGGGGACTTCGACAAATAATAGGAATATCCATTGGATAAATTGAGATTCGGCATGTAAGACAAAGAATTTGGGGGGTTTGGGTATTCCTAACCTAGACTTACTGAATATGGCTCTTTTGGGGAAATTGATATGAAAATTTGCTAGTGAGAATGAATTGTGGTGGAAAAGAGTATTTTATTGTGTCTATAGTATGGATTCAAAAGCAAGCTGGGCAGACAGCTCGATTTCCGCTCGTGCTCTGTGAATTTGGAAAGAAGTGGTGAAATTTTTTTACTCAAGCAATAATTTTGGAGAATGCCTTAGAAAGAATATGAGTCGGTAATGGCGAGTCTGTGGTGCTTTGGCATGGCGTATGATTGGATTATATTCCATTAAAAGATAGGTTTCCGAGATTATTTGGTCTCTCGATTAATAAATGGGGTAAAGTTATAGAATTTAGGGTTAATACTTTGACAGGATGGGTGTGGGATTTACAAATGAGAAGGAACCTTGCTAATTGGGAGTTAAATCAATGGCTTATGATTAATTCTATGTTGAATAACTTCATATTAACTGCTTCATCGGAAGACTGTTGGGTTTGGTTAGGGAATGGGGAGGGATGTTTTTCAGTAAAGTCGTTCATTAGGAAATTTTTGGAGATGTCAGGTACTAATGTTTTCTGGGACAGACACGTGTGATTATTAGGGATAGCCCCGCCTCGTATAGATATTTTCGTCTGGCAGGTCGTTCATCAAAGATTGGCGGTGAAAGAGGAGTTGTTGAAGTGTGGAGTCGCAAAGATCGTGGATACATTTTGTCCGTTGTGTGGCAAGTTCTTGGAGTCTGTTACTCATTTATTTGTGCATTATAAGGTGGTTTGGGGCTTATGGTCTAGATTCCTGTATATTTGGAACGTTTCTTCTGTTGTTTTGGAGAGTCCAAATATTCTGATCTTTGGTTGGATAGATTTAGTTCTGCGATCCATGATTTGGACGTTCATTCCTAGGGCGATAATGTGGTCGGTTTGGAAATGTAGTAATAAAATTATTTTTGAAAAATGCAAGTTGGACTCAACTTTGTTGTTTTTTCTGGTGAGGTATAGGCTTAAAACCTGGTTTATAGTTAGATTTCCGAATATGGTTATCCTTTTGATTCTCTTGTGGGTGATCCAAAAGTAGCAGATTTTGCCGTGAGTACTAAGAATGGCAGTTCTTCCTTGGAGCGTTGGTGTCTTCCTCTTTTGGGCTTTTTCAAACTAAATGTGGACGGTGCTATGGTAAATAGGTGGTTAAGAGGAGGCATTGGCGGCTTGTTAAGGGATAGTGATGGTGTGATGTTCGGGTGATCCAAAAGTAGCAGATTTTGCCGTGAGTACTAAGAATGGCAGTTCTTCCTTGGAGCGTTGGTGTCTTCCTCTTTTGGGCTTTTTCAAACTAAATGTGGACGGTGCTATGGTAAATAGGTGGTTAAGAGGAGGCATTGGCGGCTTGTTAAGGGATAGTGATGGTGTGATGTTCGATTTATTCTCAGAGAGCGTTGGGGCCTCCTATCCTAGCTGAACTATTGGCAATTAAAGGGGTCTGCTATTATTTGTGGAGTCCAGTTGTGATTCAAGGCGAAGGATCATTCTATAATCGGATTGTTCTACTACTTTGGAGTGGATTAAAAATCCGGGTCGCTGCACTTCGTTGTTCGAGTTATTGGTGAAAGACATTGCTACTACAGTGGTTGAACATGAAGTTATAGTTAGGCATATTTTGAGATTCGCTAATTGGGAGGCGGATGGGTTAGCTAAGGCTGGAATTGGATGATATTGTGTTATAGGTCGGGGGATTTATAGTTCTAGGGTTTATGTTGGTTGTTGTAGTGTATTTTATGTTTTTGTTCGGGTTATGTATTCTAGTGGGTATTGTTTGTTTGTACTGGTTTTGTTATAAGATTCATTAATAAATTTTGAGACACTATTTTCCTCCATCCAATGTCCGTCAAGTTACAAATGTAGTTTGAAGGTTATGAAGGGTTTTTTTTAACGAGGCCTCCCATATTTTTAACAAAAAATTGTTAGGTCATCTCACATGAAATTATTGTGTAATATATTGTGTTTGTTTCTAAATATGTTTGGAATTCTTTCAACTAATTTTAATTTTTGTCTTTTTACCAGCAGTGGTTTCTAAATAGGTTTGGAATTCTTTCAACTAATTTTAATTTTTGTCTTTTTACCAGTAGTGGTTTCTAGGCGATGAAATGTACATCCAATTCGGTATATGATAATGTTGGTTATTTATTTTACTGATCTTTATAATTGCTATTGTATTCTGCATATCAGTAATTAACATGGTTTTGCTTTGATTTGGGGGGTTTTTTGTGGCAACAAATTGATTTTTAATATTGCTTGCTAAAGAGTTTCTAAAATATTTAAAAGACGTCATTTTTAATCAATCTCCTATATTGCAACATATAGAAACTGTAAACTATGTGGCTGATGTTACCGCTGACATGGAATTTTGTAGATCACGCTTGAGAAAGCTGTTTTAGAGCAAATTAGTAGCTGTTATGAGCTTCAATGTGAATATATATTGCCTGGCAGCCGGGATAGAAACTTCTTTGAATTGGGAATGGATGGTTTGTTAAGAAGAGCACTGACAGCGCATTTTGGTAACGTGACATCTTCTATGGGAAGGTGGAGAATGAGACTTGAAGTTCCTAGAGTTGAAGTTTCTGAGATGCTTCCTCTTGCAAGACTCTTGTCTCGAAGTATAGATCATGTTTTCATTTCTAGATCAAAGGTTGTTTTTTTGTTTATTTACTGAAATATATTATATTCAATTTTCTCAAGGCAGCTCATATGCTCATTAGAAGCCACCCCAACTATTTTGCTGGAAGCCTGGAAGCATTTTGGTAGTTGCATAATAGTTTATTCTTATGAATTGTGCCTACTTCATCCTAACCAAGTTCTTCAAAATGAAAAATAGAGTGCAAATGGTTTCAATCGTCATTAGAATTCTCTATTGTTGTTTTTTCTTTTCATTATTGGAGATCACTCTAGAGTATTTAATCCTTTCAATTAAAAATCTTCATGTTTCTTCATATTATCTCCATGATCTTTTCATTCAAAGTTTTCCATCAGTGGGAGTATATACTGAGGGTCTTTAGGGCTTGCTTGAGGTACTTGGTCAATACCTGATTCCAGAAACTTCTATGACATGTATGCATATAGAACGCACCAAAGTTCACTTCTTGTACTTTTCCTATGCTTTTGATAGTTCTTTAAATTTTTAGGTAATTCGAGGACATTATACTCCATAAAATGAAGTTGTTCTTGAAGACTTGAGTCTTCTAGGTTTTGTTGAACTTAAAGGACGCTGGCATGGTTCTCTTAATGCAAGTGGCGGAGGCAACAGAGAAACAATGGTATGCATTTTCCATGTGCATGAGTAATTTTTAAAAATATTTGTTTATCGAACATGAATTATTAGAGCCGCTGTTAAGGTTAGTGTATAATCATGGGATTGAATTGCAATAGTTGTGTGAAATAGTCAGAATTTCTTGTTGCAAAGATTAATAAAATTGGATCTTTGATGCATATCTATAGTTCTTTGAATTGGAAAAGCCAAGTTTTTATTTGTTCATGATAATATGCAAGAATCAAGACTTAAATCCTCTTTATAACTATTATCTTAGGAACTATAAAATATGAATATTGCTGGTGTTTTTTTCAAGGTTATGGCCAAACACTCCTAAAACAACACACAGGAAGTCGATCTCAAGCACAAAAGTATATCCAGTTTTTGTGAATCATGATCTCAAACACAAGGCTACTATCGGGGACCTTCTCTTTGTCTGTTTTTTTTGGGTACCTGAACTTCATAAAGAGATCTTAAATTTCATATTCAATTTGCATATTTTGGAAGAAAGATTGCTATTAGATTTGGCTTGAAATTGTCAAATTTAGTAAGTTTGGCAAGTTGGAAATTTCATCTTGGTTGGTGGCCAACTTATTGGAAAATTCATCTTGGTTGGTGGCCAACTCATTGGAAAATTCCTTGGTAGGTGACTAACTTATTTTTCATATTTGGTCCCTAAAATATTAGGTTATTTATAAGTTTAGTCCTTAAAACTCAACTATAAATAGGCCTAAGTATTTCCATTAGAAATCATCCCAAAACAAGTTCTCTCTTCCTCTTGTTTTATTCATTATCTCATTTTGGGAATTTTAAATAATTCCATTTGTTGTAATATTTGTTGATAGTGAAGTTATCATCTGGTATGGTGCCCAATGAGTATACGATATTCTCGTCGAACCTCGTAAATTTAGTGCGTTCTCTCCTTTATTATTATTTTATTCGATTTTTCCATTGTGTTTCAATATTCAATAGTTTGACAGGTTTATCCGTTGTGCAACCTTTGGTGGTTTTGATCTTGACATTTTAGGTCAATTTTGAAACTACGTTCGTGTGGGAAATAATTCGGTTTCCCCAACAGTTGGCATCAGAGCTTCGGTTGAGGTTATCTTGGTAGTTCCGTTGATGAAAATATACAGTTTGTGATATTGAATATTGTTCGTTAGAATTAAAATGCCAAAATACGGATCAGTTGAGACATCAAGCTCTTCATCTAGAGCGGTGAGGAGGGTGATGTCAAATGTAAATTTCTCGATAGAGTTGTTCGATGGATCCGATCATTTTGGCATGTGGAAAGAGGAGGTGTTATATGTTTTATTCAAACAAGGTTTAGATATCGCCATTGAGGAAGAAAAGCCCGAATATATAGAGGAGAAAGAATGGGGAACAATAAATCATTTGGCGTGCAGTACGATTCGATCTTGTTTTTCCAGGGAATAGAAGTATGGCTACAAGAACGAGACTTCTACAAGCAAGATGTGGAAAGCATTGGAGGAAAAATTCCTAAAGAAAAGCTCTCAAAATCGTCTCCACATGAAGAAAAGATTGTTCAGATTTGATTATTAACCATGCACCAGTATGAATGAACACATCACTGCGTTCAATGAGCTGGTGACAGACTTATTGGGCATGAATGAAACCTTCAAAGATGAATAATTGGCTTTGATGTTGTTGCCATCTCTTCCAGATGAATTTGAGCACCTTGAGACAATGTTACTTCATGGTAAGGATAATGTTACCCTTAAATATGTAACTAATGCTTTGTATAGTTATGAGCTCAGGAAGAAAACCAAGAAGGAGAGCAAGTATGAAGCAGCGGAAGCCATGGTGGCAAGAGGTCGCTCGAAAAGTTAAAAGCCAAAGTGAAGAGGGAGATCAAAGTCGAAGTCCAGACTGGGAAAAGATGAATGTGTCTTTTGGCATGAGAAAGGCCATTGGAAGAAAAAGATTGTCCGAAGCTGAAGAAGAAGTGAAAAGCTGCTCTAGATGCATGTGTTGCAGAGCATGATGCAAATGACTCTGACATATCATTGGTTGCTTTATCAACAACATTCCATTTAGATGAATGGATATTAGATTTGGGTTGTACCTATCATATGTCCCCTAATCGGGAGTGGTTCTCCAATTTAGTAGAACTAAATGCAAGAGTTGTTTATATGGGCAATGATAATGCCTGCAAAACTATTGGGATAGATTCAATTCGATTGAAGAATCAAGATGGATCAACCAGAGTTCTAACTGATGTATGATACGTGCCCAGTTTGAAGAAAAATCTCATCTCGTTGGGAGCCTTGGAATCCAAAGGCTCAGTAGTCATTATAAGAGATGGAGTTTTAAAAGTCACATCTGGCACACTTGTGATGATGAAGGGCATCAGGAAAAATAATTTGTATTACTACCGAGGTAGTACAATTATTGGAGCAGTTGCAGCAGCTTCCGGAGGCGATGATTTGGACGCAACCCAGTTGTGGCATATCCGGTTGGGACATGCTGGAGAGAAATCCTTGCAAATTCTGGCAAAGAAATGATTGTTGAAAAGTACAAAGGCTTGCAAATTGAACTTTTGTGAGCATTGTGTTCTGGGAAAGAAGAAGAGAGTGAAGTTTGACACCACTATACATAATACAAAAGGTATTGTGGATTATATTCACTCAGATGTATGGGGTCCTTCAAAGACATCGTCTTTGGGAGGAAATCATTATTTTGTAACTTTTATAGATGACTTTTCCATAAGAGTTTGGGTGTATCCGATGAAGTCTAAAGATGAAATGCTTCGAATTTTCCTGAAATGGAAAAATATGATCGAGAACAAGACTGGTAGAAAGATCAAACGTCTTAGGACGGACAATGGAGGGGAATATAAAAGTGACCCATTCTTTGACGTTTGCCATGAGTATGGTATTGTTCGACACTTCACTGTTAAAAATACACCACAACAGAATGGGGTGGCAGAGCGTATGAATCGAACACTATTGGATAAAGTTTGATGTATGTTATCTAATTCTGGGTTAGGAAAGGCATTTTGGGCTGAGGCTGTGACATATGCTGGCCATCTCATCAATCGTCTGCCATCATCAGCGATAGAATGAAAAACACCATTGGAGGTATGGTTTGGAAAACCTGCTACTGATTATGATTCCTTACATGTATTTGAATCCACTACTTATTATCATGTGAAGGAATCCAAGCTTGATCCAACAGCAAAGAAGGCTCTCTTTATGGGAATCACCCATGAAGTGAATGGATTTCGCCTTTGGTGTTTAGACACCAAGAAGATAATTTGTAGCAGAGATGTTACCTTAGATGAATCTGCCCTAGTAAAGAAAGTAACAAATGAAGCTGTTCAAACAAGTAGTACTCCGCAGCAGGTGGAGCATACTTCAAAACAGGTGGAGTTTCAACAGACGATGATCCTAGAAGTTGATACAGCTGATTCTTCAACTCCAATAGAAGAATCAGAAGATGAAGAGGTTCAAACCCAAGAACCATTAGAGACACAAGAACCACTTGTAGTTACAAGGCCAATGAAACTGTGATTTTAGTTCCTGCAAGTTGACAATCTAAGCATCATTTTCATTGAACTCAGAGAGGAAAAGAAAAGCAATTATGTTTTCAAATCAAATGGTTGCAAATGAGTTTTATTCTTTCATGCTTTCTGGTATTGTGTTTTCTATGCATGTATATCGTATTCATGCTTTATATTGATTTTTCTGATTGAACAATAATTCGGATCCTTATAGGCAACAAGCACAGGAATCGAAAATATTAACCATCGACGTGAAGCCAGGGTGGAAGAAAGGAACAAAGATTACTTTCCCAGATAAAGGAAATGAACAGTCAAATCAGCTTCCAGTAGACCTTGTATTTGTAATTGATGAGAAACCTCATGATCTTTACAAAAGAGATGGCAACGATCTTATCGTCGACCGGAAGGTGTCACTAGCCGAGGCACTTGGGGATACAACTGTAAATCCAACTACACTTAATGGCCGTAAGTTGTCGTTGCCTATAACTGACATTATCCACCCGGGTTATGAGCTTGTTTTTTTTCTAAGGAATGCCAATTGTAGAGGAGCCTGGTAATAGGGGTGATCTTAGGATCAAATTCGATGTGAAGTTCCCTACAAAGTTGACACCGGAGCAACAAGCCGGACTCAAACGTGTTCTAGGGGGTTGAAGTAGGAAATCTTTCCCTATTGTACCGGCACCGGCTACAGCAACGAAACGTCAAATTTGGTTTGATATAGTCATTGATCGGCATCTTGGAGGTAGAGAGTTGACTTGCCTGTCTATCATAGTTTAACTGCCTCATCATTTTTAGTGCATTGTGGGCACTTACCTCAATCAAATATTATCTTTCAATGCCCTAAACCCATGTAACCTACTATAATTGTCTTTATCTTTAATCATTGTTTTTTTCTCCCGGTTGTATTGTGTAATTCTTTATGTATTCTAAGAGAAAGGGGTTGATTTTTTTCCCAATTTTTGTCTTTTATTCTTTGATTAATTATAAAATAAGTGTCGAAACTATACCACTTTTTCTAAATAGGTGTTCAAATTTTTTCGAACCATCCAAGTGTCTAATGTTACAAACATTACCACTTTAAATTTTTTCGTTAAGTGACACATGCCATGTTCTAGTAATTTTAAAATGTTGTATTAAAAAATAAAAATATTATTATATCTATAAAAAACCCTAATTCTTTTTAAATTAAAAAAACCAAAACCCTTATATTATTATTATATCTATAGTTGTTTTCAGTTGACTGTAAGGATCGCGTGAGGTCGCGATTTTCAACGTAGGGTTAGTAGGTTAGAAAAATCAATTTCGGGTGGAGCTTCGTCGACGGCAAAGGGTGGTGGACAGCGTGGGTTCAGGGGCTTTTTTAAAGTATGTCTAAATTTTTTAAAATATAATTTTATTTTTTCAATTTTAAATAAAAATTTTAAAATTATCAAAATATGACATGTGTCCTTTAACGGCAGTTACGGCCCGAACACCTAAAATAGTAATGTTAGGTACTTAAATGATTTAAAAAAATTAGATACCTATTTGAGAAAATGAATAACTAATTTTTATAATTAATCCTTTTTTTTATTTTGTAGTTTGGTATTGTAACACCCCCAACCCATACCCGACCCGGATATGAGTCAGAGATACTACATTGACTTTAAAACACAACTCTTAATAAATAATAGTAAAATATTTGTACTTGTATTAAGAAAATACAATAATATACATACTGTAATATATAAGTTTACCAAAATATTCAGAGCATACACAACTTAACCCTTTAATTACATGCCAACTGCTATTTACATCACAAAATGACCTACTGATTAAGTTGCTTCTGATCTGATGGTTGCAGGAGTAATACTGTCAAGCTGCTTCACCTGTCTCGTCTAATTCCTCGGATCCTACGTATGAAACACTCACACGCTAAGTCATCGACTTAGTGAGGCAATAATAATAACAAGGCAATTTAATGTAATGAAAATGTCAGGATCATATGAGATGAGATGCAAACATGTACTTAATCAATGTAGTATACTTCATCAATATCCATACCTGTAAGCGTATGACTGTAACATTCATGAATCTATTAATAAGTTTATTGGCCATGATAGCATATGAGAACCTAAGGTATTTGAGTAATGTGAGGTTGTGCACTATGCTGTCACCACAGCTCGTATAAATGCACCGAAGTGCCCCGTAGAATTGCACCGAAGTGCCCGTAGAATTGCACCGAAGTGCCCGTAGAATTGCATCGTAGTGCCATAATGATGTCCATAAGGACCACATAGAATTCCTTAAGAATCATACATATACTATGGATCAAGTATGTGTCTTTCAAGACTTCACACAGGTTCCAAAGGATATACATATGTCCTAAAGAACCGAGTATACCCTCTACCCTGGCATGCCAACTATACCTATAGTTCTCATCTACATAACATGGGCTTATACATTTCCCGTAGTTCATATCGCGTAGACATAGTATTTCCATACCTTTAACACATAGGCATATCATTTACATACCTTTATCACCTAGTTCATATAACTTTTTCTGCATATTCATGTCATGTAATACATATAATATGAATTCATGTCATGTAATACATTAATACAAATTCATGTCATGTATCATAATATGGAATGTAATCATATGTCAAAATATGGAATCTAGACTTATCACAAGTCTAGAACTGAATACTACTATATTCATGTTATGCATATGCACTCACCTATACTTCTTTGCCTTTTCCTCGATCGATTCTACTTGTAGATTGTTCCCGAACTCGAGTAGGCTCGGTATCTACATAAACATAATTTTCAAGATGATCATCAGATGTCTATATCTTGAAATTAAGCTTTAATAGCTTACTAATTTAAAGAATTTATAGCTTAGTCTTGCTTTTTCTTTTCTTCTTTTTTTTTTTCTCATGGGGAATCGGTTCCCCCCCTGGGGGTATCGATTCCCCTCAAGCATTCTGGAATTTCATATACGATGAGGGGTATCGGTTCCCCCCTGGGGTATCGATTCCCCTCTAGCATTCTGGAAATCATATTCGTTGAAGGGGTATCGGTTCCCCTTGAATGGGTACCGATTCCCTAGCCCGAAAATCCTAATTTTAGCTCGGAAATCATCCCATTTCAGCTCAAACATACATATTTCACTCTCTTTACTACTCTTAGCTTTCATACACTTACTTTAACTAATTATTATCCGTTAAATACCTCTAAAACTTAGAAATCTAATTCTCCATGTAGAATTTAAGAATCCAACCCAAATTCCAATATGTTCTAATTTGAATTCTAACACCTCATACTTCTTAGTTAGCTTCTTGACAAGTCAAAAATCTTATCAAACTTCAAAAACTCATTCCTATCAAAATTTCATCTAAAAATTCATTTTTCCAAATAATTCTCTAAAACACTTATCTTGTTGTTTAATGTCATATAAGCTTTCCTTTAGGGTTCTGGAACTAATGTCACACGTGGGTCTCATAACCCCATAACATTTTATTTTAATTAAAAATTACTTACAAATGACCATTTGGTCCTTACTTCCATCTCATATTTACTAACCATACATTTTAAACTAGATAATTATTCTACTTTATCACCAAATGTTGAAACTTTGCAATTAATCACTCCCGACATGGAGGATGTTACAAATCTCCCTTAAGAAAATTCGTCCTCGAATTTTCATTGCACAAACAAATGTGGGTATTGATGTCGCATATCTTCTTCATGCTCCATGTTGCTTCTTCTACTTTGTGATTTCTCCACAATACTTTGACCAAAGGAATAATCTTGTTCCTCAATTGCTTAACTTCATGTGCTAAAATTTGAATCAGTTCTTCCTATAAGTCAAGTCAGGACGAACCTCAATCTCTTCTGGTGTCACGATATGAGAAGGGTCAGATCTATATCTTCGAAGCATGAAACGTGAAAAACATCATGTATCTTTTCCATCTCAGGTGGTAAAGTTAGCTGATTGTTACAGGTCCTACTCTCTTTACAATCTCATATGGTCCAATAAACCGAGGACTCAATTTCCTTTCCGACCAAATCTCAACCTTCTTCCATGGAGACACTTTTAAAACACTTTATCTCCAACTTGAAATTCAATTTCTTTCCTTTTAAGATCAGAATAGGACTTTTGCCGATCAGAGGCCACTTTGAGGTTATACTGAATTCTCGAACTTTTGTTCTACATCTGAATTAAATCCGGACCAAGAACACTTCGGTCTTTGAGTTCATACCAATTTAATGGAGTACGACATTTTCTTCCATATAATGCTTCATAGGGGGCCATCTTTATACTAGACTGATAATATTGTTGTAAGCGAACTCTGCCAGCGGTAATACTTTTCCCATGATCCTTTAAATTCCATTACGCACGCTCTCAACATATCTTCCAATATCTGATAGTTCTCTCTGATTGCCCATCAGTCTGAGGATGAAAAGCCGTACTAAAGTTTAAACGAGTCCCCAACGCTCCATGCAAAGATTTCCAGAATCTAGAAGTGAATCGAGGGTCCGATCAGAGACTATGGAAACAGGTACTCCATGCAATCTAATAACTTCTCTAATATACAGCTCTGCATACTTTTCCATAGAGAAATCTGTTCTAACCGGGAGGAAATGCGCTGACTTAGTTAATCGATCAACAATTACCCAGATTGATTCTCTTTTGTTCGGGGTCAAGGGTAACCCGAAACAAAATCCATCGTAACATTTCCCACTTCCATTGAGGAATGAAAAGCGGTTGCAATATCCTGATGGAACTTGATGCTCGGCTTTGACTTGTTGACATATCAAACACTTAGACACAAATTTTGTGATGCTTCTTCATCCTGACCACCAAAATCGATCCTTCAAATCCATACATCTTGGTTCCACCCGGGTGCATCGTTAACGGACTGCAATGAGCCTCTGTTATATATCCTTCTTCAGTCGTCATTGTCGGGTATTACAATTCTTCCTTACATAGATTTCCATCTGACTTAATCTCAAAGTCTTAATCTCTTTGTTCTTTACTTGCTCAATTCTTTTCAAACACACTTCATCTTTACATTGCAATTCTCCTATTCGTTCCAACCATGCTGGTCTAAGGGTTAATTCTGCACAAAGACCACCGTCTCCCGTTAAAGATAATCTTGCATCCATAGCTCGTAAAGCTGCAAACGTCTTTCTACTCAGAGCATCTGCTACCACATTAGCCTTTCCGGGATGATAGTCAATTATCACATCATAATCCTTTAAGAACTCTACCATCTACGTTGCCTCAAATTCAATTCTTTTTGAGTCATCAAGTACTTCAGGCTCTTATGATCCGTATAAGTAACAACGCTCCCCATAAAGATAATGACGCCAAATCCTGAGAGCGAATACTACAGCAGCCATTTCTAGATCATGAGTGGGGTAATTCCTTTCATGTGGTTTCAACTGTCTCGATGCGTACGCTACCACTTTTCCTTCTTGCATTAATACACACCCCAACCCGTTATGGGATGCGTCACTGTATACTATAAAATTCTTGCCAGATTCCGGTTGAACCAATATCGGAGTTTCCGTCAGAATTCTCTTTAAAGCTTCGAAACTTTCTTGACATTCAGAAGTCCAACAAATGGTACATTCTTTCTCATTAGCTTTGTTAGAGGCAGCACAATCATCGAAAATTCTTAACGAATCTTCGATAGTAACCGGCAAGTCCAAGAAAACTCCGAACTTCAGACACATTCTTAGGAACTTCCCAATCCATTATAGCTTTAACTTTCTGAGGGTCTACTCTAATCCCAACTGCCGAGATCACATGCCCCAGGAAAATTACTTCCTTTAACCAGAACTCACATTTGGACAATTTGGCATACAACTTTTTATCTCTTAAAATTTGCAAGACGATCCTCAAATGTGTGCTATGCTCTTCATGGGATTTCGAGTACACCAGTATGTCATCAATAAAGACAACAACAAACTGGTCCAGATAGGGCTGAAAAATCATGTTCATGAGATCCATAAAAGCAGCAGGTGCATTCGTTACTCCGAATGGCATTACTATGAATTCATAATGACCATATCTCGTTCTGAAAGCTGTCTTCGGAATATCTTTCTCCTGAATCTTCAATTGATGATAACCCGAACGTAGATCGATCTTCGAAAATACCGAAGCTCCTTTAGTTGATCAAACAAATCATCAATGCGCGGAAGAGGATACTGTTCTTGATGGTCACCTTATTGAGCTGTCGATAGTCAATGCAAAGGCGCATTGATCCATCCTTCTTTTTAACAAATATCACCGGAGCTCCCCAAGGCGATACACTTGGTGGATAAATCCCTTCTCTAGCATTCTTGTAATTGATTCTTTAACTCTTGCAATTCTTTCGGAGCCATTCGATAAGGTGCCATTGCAATCGGAGCTGTTCCCGGCATTATTTCAATTTGGAATTCTACCTCTCTATCCGGAGGTAATCCTGGCAATTCAGCAGGAAAAACATCAGGGAACTCTCGAACTATTGGAATTTCCTCTAACCTTTTTCTTGAGCTCTTGAATCAATCACATTTGCAAGGAAACCCTGACTCCTTGTAGCAATAATTTCATGGCAGACATCATGATATTACATTTGCTAAAGGATTAAACTTTTCACTGCTCACATTATCTCTGTTCCTTGGACTTTTCAGAGTTACCTTTTTCAATCTACAAAACATCTCCATAATACGGAACACCAATCCATTCCCAGAATCACTTCAAACTCGTCAAAGGGTAATTTCATCAGATTAGCAGGGAATTCAATTCCCTGAACCTTTATGGGACACCCCTTACAGACTTTATTCACCCGGGCACTATGGCCTAACGGAGTTGTTACTATAATCTCATTACTTGTAGCTTCTAAGGGAATCCCCAACTCATTTACTAATTACTTGTAATATAAGAATTAGAACCGGATCAATCAGTACCAATACTAATTTATCATAAACTGAAAAGTACCTGCTAATATCAGGGTCATCACGGTCTTCACTGTCTTTAGGTTGTACACTCGAGCAGTGGATCGAACTTCAGGTTGAGCAGAGAATTCAGACGGGTTCCTTCCTCTTCCTCTTCCTCGTCCTCTTTGTGAGAAGAACCAGCTCTTCCAGATGGTGCCGGCTCACCAACAATCAAGGGACAATCCCGGACAAAATGTCCGGCCTCTCCGCATCGAAAACAAGTCCCAGCAGCCATACGACAATCCCCATAATGGTTTTTCCCGCAGTGCTCACACTGTTCCTTTGACCCGGAGTAGATCTCCCAGCACCGGATTCCACTGACTGCGTCTGTCTAGTTCTTGCCTGACTTGCTCCCCTAGCAGACGATGCAACTGATTCTGATCTAGTTGTGATCGAAATCCCGAGTCTCTTCCCCTTTTTGTTGGTGTTGAACAGAATAAGTAGTCGTCCTCTTTGATGTCTGAACCCTTGAGTCCCCAAATCTTTCATTCTGAGCCCTTTCAAGAGCTTTTGCACGATTGATCACCTCCTGGAACGAGGACAAGTTTAATACTATCAACATTTCTTTAAGTCTAGGGCGCAAGCCCTCCACGAACCACTCGCAAGCATCTTTTTCAGTAGGCAAGTTCAACTACAAACCTGCTCAGCTTATTAAACTCACATTCGTACTCATACACAGAGCGGCTCATCTGCTTCAAATTCATAAATTCCTTCATTTGTCGGATAAACTGATCTCCAATATACTTGTTTTTAAATTCTTCTAAAAACAAAGACCAAGTCAACTGGTCGGTTGACATCCTCATGGTGACATTCGTCCACCATATCCTCGCCTGACCCCTTAATAAAGACACAGCTCCATCTAATTTCTCCACTTCAAAACAGTGGAGTCTAACATGATTTTCAAATCATTCAACCAAAGATCCGCTGACACCGGACCTTCCTCAGTTCTCCCTTAAATTCGGGAGCTCCTAAACTTCTCAACTCTTTTGCTACATTAATTCGTGGAGTTAGTGGAACAGGAGGTGAAGACGCGTCAGAATAGCGTCTAACGTTCTGAAGAACGTATCTTGATCTTGTACAGGCACTCCTTGAGATGCCTGTTCTTCACCTTGTCTGGCCAGGGCAGGTGAATTACTGCTTTCAGCATGCCTATCTTCTCCCGCTTCACTTCGGGAGCTATTATGTCCGGACATCTAATAAGAAAACACATTGTTCTATTAGCAAAACAGCATACTCATACTATACCAGATCAGAAGTTCTCACTATTTGTTGGCATGTATTCCATTTAAAGACTCATAGACTCTGGTTTATGCCTAGAATCGGCTAAACCATAGCTCTGATACCATTAAATGTAACACCCCAACCCATACCCGACCCGGATATGAGTCAGAGATACTACATTGACTTTAAAACACAACTCTTTAAATAATAGTAAAATATTTGTACTGTATTAAGAAAATACAATAATATACATACTGTAATATAAGTTTACCAAAATATTCAGAGCATACAACTTAACCCTTTAATTACATGCCAACTGCTATTTACATCACAAATGACCTACTGATTAAGTTGCTTCTGATCTGATGGTTGCAGGAGTAATACTGTCAAGCTGCTTCACCTGTCTCGTCTAATTCCTCGGATCCTACGTATGAAACACTCACACGCTAAGTCATCGACTTAGTGAGGCAATAATAATAACAAGGCAATGTAATGTAATGAAAATGTCAGGATCATATGAGATGAGATGCAAACATGTACTTAATCAATGTAGTATACTTCATCAATATCCATACCTGTAAGCGTATGACTGTAACATTCATGAATCTGTATTAATAAGTTTATTGGCCCATGATAGCATATTGAGAACCTAAGGTGTTTGAGTAATGTGAGGTTGTGCACTATGCTGTCACCACAGCTCGTATAAATGCACCGAAGTGCCCCGTAGAATTGCACCGAAGTGCCCGTAGAATTGCACCGTAGTGCCATATAATGATGTCCATAAGGACCACATAGAATTCCTTAAGAATCATATACATATACTATGGATCAAGTATGGTCTTTCAAGACTTCACACAGGTTCCAAAGGATATACATGTCCTAAAGAACCGAGTATACCCTCTACCCTTGGCATGCCAACTATACCTATAGTTCTCATCTACATAACATGGGCTTATACATTTCCCGTAGTTCATATCGCGTAGACATAGTATTTCCATACCTTTAACACATAGGCATATCATTTACATACCTTTATCACCTAGTTCATATAACTTTTTCTGCATATTCATGTCATGTAATACATATAATATGAATTCATGTCATGTAATACATTTAATACAAATTCATGTCATGTATCATAATATGGAATGTAATCATATGTCAAAATATGGAATCTAGACTTATCACAAGTCTAGAACTGAATATACTACTATATTCATGTTATGCATATGCACTCACCTATACTTCTTTGCCTTTTCCTCGATCGATTCTACTTGTAGATTGTTCCCGAACTCGAGTAGGCTCGGTATCTACATAAACATAATTTTCAAGATGATCATCAGATGTCTATATCTTGAAATTAAGCTTTAATAGCTTACTAATTTAAAGAATTTATAGCTTAGTCTTGCTTTCTTTTCTTTCTTTCTTTTTTTCTCATGGGGGAATCGGTTCCCCCCCTTGGGGGTATCGATTCCCCTCAAGCATTCTGGAATTTCATATACGATGAGGGGGTATCGATTCCCCTCTAGCATTCTGGAAATCATATTCGTTGAAGGGGTATCGGTTCCCCTTGAATGGGTACCGATTCCCCTAGCCCGAAAATCCTAATTTGAGCTCGGAAATCATCCCATTTCAGCTCAAACATACATATTTCACTCTCTTTACTACTCTTAGCTTTCATACACTTACTTTAACTAATTATTATCCATTAAATACCTCTAAAACTTAGAAATCTAATTCTCCATGTAGAATTTAAGAATCCAACCCAAATTCCAATATGTTCTAATTTGAATTCTAACACCTCATACTTCTTAGTTAGCTTCTTGACAAGTCAAAAATCTTATTCAAACTTCAAAAACTCATTCCTATCAAAATTTCATCTAAAAATTCATTTTCCAAATCATTCTCTAAAACACTTATCTTGTTGTTTTAATGTCATATAAGCTTTCCTTTAGCTTATATAACATCCAAGCTTTCATTTCCAATCTTAAAAATCAAAGAAACTACCAAGGTTCAGATTCTTACCTTTACTTGCAAGCTCCACGTTGAGAGAAGGAAGAGAAGAAAATAAGGAAGAAGGGAGAAGAAATGGGAGGGTTCTGGAACCTAATGTCACACGTGGGTCTCATATAACCCCATAACATTTTATTTTTAATTAAAAATTACTTACAAATGACCATTTGGTCCTTACTTCCATCTCATATTTACTAACCATACATTTTAAACTAGATAATTATTCTACTTTAATCACCAAATGTTGAAACTTTGCAAATTAATCACTCACCCGACATGGAGGATGTTACAGGTATTTTTCCAAGTCCCTGTAGCATGAATAGTTCGCTATCGGTAGTATTCGTTGTCATGTATTTAAGCCATTGTTTTGAAAACTAGACCGGACCGGTCGGTTCAACCGGGAACCGCTACCTAGTCTGGTTTAATTTACACCGGTTGAATCGCTACTAGTAAACCGGACGAAACCGCTGAACCGTTCGAACCGGACCGGCTGAAAATCGGAAAAAACCGAAAAAAAACCGCCAATTTTTTTTTAATTAAACCAAACGACGTCGTTTGTTAAACGAGCCAAGTCAAACTCGAGTATTTGATGAGCTCGACTCGAACTTGAAAACTTTAAAAGTAAGCTCAACTCGACTCAAACTCACGAGCTAAAAATTATCAAGTTCAAATCGAACTCGAAATATAATATTGAAACTTGAACTCGAAAAGTCTTGAACTAAAAAAAATTTAAAAGCTCGATTGAAGCCTAAAATTCGGGCTTGATTAAAGTGAAAGAATAGTTCACTCAATGCTCACCAAAAGGCTCCATGATTTTGAATGTCAAATTACCTCAATTATTTATAGAAGTTAATTGGGATGCTCTTCTATTTTTCTTAGTCATGTGAGATTGCTTTGTTCTCATATTTTTACTCTTGAGACTTTTGGGATGCTCTTCTATGTTTCTTAGTCATGTGGGATTGTTTTTAAAAAAAATTAAACCAAACAATATCATTTTGTTATGATTTTTTTAGCCCCAAATTTATTTTTTAATTATAGTTATATAATTATATTTATTATTTAATATGTTTTACCTTAAATATTATGTTGTAGTTAATTTGAATCATTTTGTTTCACTTGATTTTATGGTTTTTAACTTATATATGTTATGATTTGCTTTGAATATGACTTGTGATATAAAAAATTATATTTTATTAAATATTTTTGATATTTTTATTTAATTTTTTAAATAATTATGACGTCGTTCGGTTCTTCCGACCGGTCGGACCGATTCGACCGATTGAACCAGTAAACCGGTAACATAGCCGGTTCGCTAACCGGTCCGGTTCTAAAAACCATGATTTAAGCATAAAGGACTTTTGTAATGATAGGTGATCACCATCAAGTAAATTCTATTTATCATTTTGGAGGAGTATTTGAGGTGTCATCTTTCGAACAGTTGATCAATATCATATTTTTAAAATATTTGTGTGTAATTTTAATCTCAAGATTCTATCTTTCGACCCCATAGGAGAATCTCGAGAATATTTCATATCATCATACGATTTATAAGACTATAACGTGGCCTTTTGTACTCCCATGTTTTGACCACCTCTGAAGACGTAGTTACAGCATGATGATCATCTCCATAAGAAGCTCTGTAACACAGGGAGAAAACGGCCTATACGGGACACTAAAAGTTGAACTTTTATCTTCTTGAGAAGACTGATACAACTCTTTCTGGGGAACTCGTTGTCGCTACGCATTTGAACTGTCAATTGTAAGAGAAAATCCTTTTTATCAGAAACTTAAATTCAGATATTTGTATATATATGTCTGTAAAATTTACCTTCTGTTGTCTGTACTTGTCGCGAAAGGAATTGAGGGAGCAGCCATTAGTGTTGAGCTGCAATTCCTCCAATGCAAGTACACTAGTTTTCAGCTCTGATGCCTTGTAACTAGTATAATGCTCCAAGGTTGGATTCTGCTAAACAAAAACCCCCAAAGTAAATGAATATTGTGTCCTTCGGACGGTGTTTCCAATTATCAGAAAGAACAAAAGAGAAAAGCTTGAGAGGGGAACAAAGATGAACAGACCCATGGATGCACTGATTGATTGAGGGTCCATCTAGCAAGGAATACAGCGGATGCTGCGATGAGTGAAGGCAAGAACTTTAAGAAGTTGTACTCAACTAGACTCGGCTCTGCTAAATAATTTGCTAAGAACTCTAGTTCCATGCACGGAACCTGTACTCCAACACAATTGCAATGCAAATTAGTTTTTACTGAACGTACCAATATCTTAAACACGAATACATTGAGTGCACCAAAAGAACACGAATTACTGTTTGTTTTTTCGTATTGAAAAACGAAATTCAAATTTACTAAAAGAATATGTATTTTTATAATAAACCTTAGATGTTCACTTTCTGATCAAAATGGTGCAAGTTATGACAAGAGGATGGGTCAACCCCTTGTATCAAATATTAATGGGGTTAAGTTAATGCATTGAGTTGAGCCGATCAAATGAAGGCAATAGGGGGCCACGGACCACCATCAAGCCGACAGGCAAGCATGCATGCACTCTGCTGCCCTATTTTTTCTGCCTATAAATCATTGTCAGATGGGACTAATTTATTACATCGATTCAGGTTTACGTAACAAAGTAATGGTATTAATGTTCCAACATGAACACGTCGTTTATCACATCGAAGAAGCCATGAGTTCATGCTCTGAAAAGAAGCCAGCACTCGGGAGTTCTATGGGATTCTCATTGATCAAATTTTAAATTAAAAAGGAGAAAAAAATAATTGCTAAACATTTAACAATTAATTTTTTTATATATTTGTGCGGGAAGGAGAAGCCTAAAAATGGGTTAGTCTCTCCTCCACGTAAAGGGATAATAACGGTACCGGTTAGAATCGGGGCTTTTATTAATCTGATCTGATCTAAAGACCATGTATTCTCCATTCAAATTTGATCCGACCAAAAATTTATATATTTTTCATCCGACCTGATCTAATCCAAAATATAATATCATTCACTCGACTTCGATCCGACACCAATCGACCTGGTATAAAATAAAAATTTAATAAATAATAAAAAAATTTAAAGAAATTACAGTATTATCCCCATATCGAGCCAGAATTTTTTCACGCTCCACTCGAACTCAACCTGACCCCACCCAACCCGAACTCAAAACATTTTTAAAAGTTCGTTCCTATCGAATCGGGTCGGATCAAAACCGTTGGTTTTGGGTTAAATTGTCATCCCTATGACTTTCCTTACCCAATATTGATATTTATGTAATGGGTAAACTATGTATTTAGTCTCTCTATTTTATCATGTTTCAGATTTGGTCATTCAATTTCAAAAATATGTTGATTTTATTACCAAACTTTTGAAATTTGTTTTTAGGTCACTAGGCCCTGTAAACGAACCGAACATTCAGCGAACCATTCGTGAACCATTCGGCGGAAGTTTGTTTATGTTCGTTTATTTATTAAACGAACGAACATAAACAAGATTTTGTGTTTATTTAATTAAATGAACGAACATAACAAATGTATCGTTCGTTCATTTACATTCATGAATGTTTGGTAATCCGTTCGTTTATGTTCGTTGATTTATGTCCGTGTATGTTCGTTCATTTATGTTCGTATATGTTCGTTCATTTATATTCAGCCCAATCTCCATACGCATTTAAAATATTAAGAATCAATCATTAATATTTTAAAACTCAAATAATTTTAAATTAAAGAAAATATAAACCATCCATTTAAAACTCAAATAATTTTAACTCTGAAGTTGTAGGTTGTATTAATGAATAATGAATTTTATGTGGCCATTGTTGTTATTGTTTACGTTCGTTTACGATCATTTATTGTGTTCGATTATGTTCATTTGTTATGTTCATTTATGTTCATTTATTGTGTTCGTTTATGTTCATTTACATTCTTTCGTTTATGTTCGTTTGTATCCGTTCGTTTATGTTCGTTCATTTGTGTTCGTTTGCATCTGTTCGTTTATGTTCGTTCATTTATGTTCGTTTATCATTTAAATGAACAAACACAAACAAGCTTCATTCTTTAATGGACGAACATGAACAAAAAAATATGTGTTCGTTTATGTTCGCATTCGTTTATTTGTTCGGTTAAAATTAAACGAACAAACATGAACATAACCCGTTTGTGTTCGTTCGATTCATTTACATGCCTATCGGTCACATTGTTGTCGACCAGCAGTACCAAAATTTTACATTTTGAGCAATTTATTTATATATAATTAATTTAATTTTTTATCCTTCTTTTTCTCCATTGGATGGCATCCTTCTTTATTGTGGGTTGGTCATTATCAACCATTATTTATTTATTTATAACCACTACCAAAATACTTCTCTTTCGCCCTTTATTATTCTTCTAGGTTTGATTTTTCTTGAATTTTTTAAATCGACAAAACTCAAATCTTAGCATGATATGCAATCTCCGCCGTTCGAAAAATAATACTTTAGCGTTAATGAAAACAAAAATCCAACGTGAAAATATTGATTTTTAGATCCACTTGTGTGAGCCCCAAAAACAATGTGTTGGGATTCCCTCACCGTACAGATCTTATGTATGATAGCTCTTGTTGTTTGGACCACCCTTTGTATTTCCAAGCCAAATTTGGATTTTAATTTGATTGGTGGATCTTCCCCGAGGGCACAGCCATAAATCTTTCGTTGGAAGTGCATGATAAAAATATAAACTGTTGGAAGTGCATGATGAAAATATAAACTGTTGGAAGAACAAAGGTAAAATTTTATGCCAAGGACTAAACTGAATTATCTATATTCAAGTGGGGCCTAAAGCACAATTTCACCATTTTTGTGCGCAGGAAATAGATGAAAAATAAGAGAAACAAAAGTCAAAGAACTTAACATACAAGGTCGCATATCATGCATACAACGGACAAGGCTGAAGGTTAGCAACTAGGGTTATGGGGGAAGCCAAAACAAGGAGAATCCACATGGACACAATGAACCACCACATCGATAAATTCGCGAGTTCTGCTAACAGTTGTACGACTTCCACAATTTAACGAAATTGTCATGACTAGCGGAAGAAACCAACCCCGTCACGGGTGAGACCGCCAATGCAGCTATTAGTCCTTCGTGAGCCGACAAGGTCTTAATCTTATTGTCTGTCATATTCCATAGCTCCAACGACTGCAGCAGATTAACAAAACAATTGCTATGTAATTGAACCCAACATGACTCCAAAAGTTTCAAACAAGGATTCGGAAATCAATGGTCCTGAAGCTAGTGAAACTATCCCGTGTACTACCAAGAGGATTTTGAGAAGCTCGCAACAAACAAGAAAGTTACTTGCCTGGTAACAGCCGATGACAAGCAATGATGGAATTGTTGGATGGAAAATACACGAGTGAAACTTGTTGCCACTACAGCTCAATTCATGAACACATTCCCCTTCGCTTCCTGATCCAAAACTCCAAACTCTGACAGAGTCCTCACTAACAGATGCTAGAAACTCACCATTAGAGTCCCAGCATACCGAATGGATCAGTTTCGTATGTCCCTGAAATTATAAAATGCATAAAAAAAATCACAATCCTTATTTCTATGTACATATAGAATTTCAAAGAGAAAAAGGTCAGTGAACCACCTGTAATGAGTGTCGACAAGCTTGAGTTTCTGCATCCAATATTGATACAACATTCTCTGCAGCTAAAGCAAGATATTTTCCAAGGCGAGGTTGAAATCTCAGCTGGACTGTACCAGGAGCTGTACCACCCTGATCAACATAAAGGAGACATTCTTAACAGGTGCACATCCACCTCAAAGACAGGCCTGAAATCAATTTAGTCACACTGAAAGGAACTCGGTTGCAAGATCATTACCCTGAAAACTCTCGCACAACTCCCGTTGTTGATACTCCAGTATCTGATTTCACCATCACCATCACAAGAGCAGATAAGGTCATCCTTAGTCGGGTGGAAGTCGAGTGACATAACATTACCAGAATGTCCCATAAAAGTGCGAAGTGAATAACCAGGCTGCAGAAGTCAAGAAAAGTAACTGTTAAAAATAACTGGTAACACCATGCTGATAAAGGACATAAGACAAAATCTGCAAAATACAATTGAATGGTTATCGAGAAGAAAGAAAAGTAGAAGAAAACATTAACACAGAAGTCCAAACAATTTTGAGAGAATGGAAAGGAAAAATATCTACTAACACTGTCAGCATCCCAAACTCTGACTGTTTTGTCAAATGAAGATGTTGCAAGGCGTGGCATGCTTGGACTGAAACGAACATCGGTAATTAAACATGAATGTTCTTCAAGTGTAGACTTTGGCTTCAAAGTATCTGTATACCATAATACAGCCTGTGTAGGGAAAAGAAGGTGCAAAGGATTTCAATTCTTAGCATGATTTGAAAATGAAAACCATCGTAAACTTGACAGTTCAGAAATAGCAAAGTTCCATCTCTTCTCTAGGTACTCACCTTTTTATCATGGCCACCACTGGCAAGCAACTTTCCATCTGATGAAAAATGACAAGAAGTGACTTTGCTATTGCTTGCTCGAATAGATTTTAATTCCATAAATGTGAAACCTGAAGAAAAAATTAAAATTTGGTACTGTTAAAGCATGGAATTGATCCACTTATGATCTGATGAATGTATAACCCTCAAAATTGCAAATAAGGATAAATATAAGCACCCATGCAATAGCTCAATTCCTTTTGTCAGATCCAATTAGCATTTTAATATATAAATCTATGTGGAAAACAGCCATGTGATTAGTTAGTAGAGTGCTGAATTCTTAGTTCCAGTGATCAAGATTCAATCCCTTGTAACCTCAAATCCCAGAAGATGCCAATGTGGAAAGATCATAAAATTAATAGCAATAAATAACAATTAAAAGGTCAAATCAGAAAGAATAACGCCAAAAAGAGCATGGAGAATCCCAATGAGGATGCACCAATTGTCATAATCATTTCACAGACAAATTAATACTGGAAAAAAAATCAAGAGAGCAGAACTACAATGTTCGAGAAAAATGGCTATATAAGATTTCCAACAACAGCAGAGTTTAACAAATCATAACCATAAAAGTTACTTTATACACCTTTAGTGACATCCACACATCGGCCAACTGCATCTCTAGGATCTGTATCATCATGCGATAAAAAAGACTCAACATTGTCAGCAAGTGAGCCGTCCTCCACAAATCGATCAATATCAGCCTGCAATTCAAGATCTTTATCATCCCACTGCCAAAATGGAATTCCAATGAGAATTCATGCAAGAAAATTTTAATTTTCATCAACATGCAAAAATAATATACTCACCAACTGGTTTGATGGTGCTGCAAGTGTGCCAGCACCATCAGCACCAAACATCATCATAGGCTTGGAAGAACTGCCACTATGAGGCATAGCAGGTATTGAAATCACATCTCCAGGGGTGTGCGTTGATGGCGTGGAAGGTGCTGAACTTGGGGAAGGGCCAGCTGTGTTTGCTGTCCCCGTGCTATTGGCAGGGCCTGAAGAAGACGCTGGCTGTTTTCTCTTTCTCCCATTCTGGTTTTTTGAAACCTTAAAAATAATTAAGGAAACTAAGTTAAGAAACTGCTCAAATATTTACTTAAGCCCAGTCTACTGCAATAAAACTTATAAGTTTTAAAGCTTAAAACCACACACTTCAGGAAAAAGACAGTAACAGTATGGTTTTTAAAACTAATTGATTATAATATTAGGGAAGAGCAACATAGAAATAAAGCATTCAAGGTTCTACCAAAAAATATTTAATAAAAAGGTTTCAGTATTCTAAGAGCGGGGAATGGAGTAGAAGAAATAATGGATATTTCAAAACCAGAGTTAGTCTATTAGCTAGAAATTTCACCAACAGAGACATTACAAATCTCTACCATGTGCTGAACATGCATAAGGCACATCCAGAAGGGTGCCACATAGAAGCAAGATAAAGCCCTCGGGAATCCTTTTCCTTTTGGCAAGATGAATTAAAGGTAACCAGAAAAGGGCAGACCTGATCATTCCCTCGAAATGAGTTTGACATGCTACCATCCATGGTTACACTTCCACCTCCACCAACTTTATCTTGCTGAAGTAGACTTGGATTAGAACTCTGTGGCTGCTGATTCAAGAGTGCCTGCTGCTGAAGCTGCTGCTGCTGTGAGTTACTGTTCTGTTGCTGTTGCAGTTGCTGATGTTGCAACTGAGCTAATTTTAACTGCTAGGCAAATTAGATATCTAAGAAACTGGAAGATCATAAAACTTATGTCATAACAAAATACCTAGAAAATGAAAGGGGGAATTTGAAATTTCCTTTCAAGATAAAGGGTAGGAAAAGCATACTTCATAGAGGCAATAATACCTTCATTAGCATATCTGCATCTCCCCGATTCATGAGCGGACTGCCTGCCTGCAAAGTCGATACATTTGGAACATCACCAATTGAAAGGTCCATGGTCCGATTATTATTCAACAGCATTCTCAATCTTCTGTTTTCATCGCTGCCAGCTGGTGATGTCAGATTCTGCTGAGCAAGCATGAGTTGCTGCTGGTGCTGTGGTGTCAACATCTGAAGTTGGTGGAAGGGGTGAGGAGCCTGTATAAAAGGCTTTTGCTGTTGTAGTAACCCAGATCGCAGCTGGTCCAGTCCCTAGAAACAGAGAACACAATGACCATTCAAAAGAGATACATGAAAAGTAAAATTTAAAATTCATAAATATATGTAACGAGAAAAAAATTATTTCAAATAGGCATAACCATGAGACTAAGAGTTATCAATCACTAAGGTAAAGCAAATCTTTATAAAACTTACTGTTAAAGGCCATCCTTTCAAAGTCAAATTATTGCCACCTTGATTTGAGCCTGAAAAAAATGACATCACATAATTTATCTTCCAAATTTCTAAGTAAACAGAGCCCAGCACAAGAACAAGAAAAATGTAGTTGAGGTTGAGTTAATACTATCATTTTTGTTCTATTTTCAAAGTAACCGATGCAGTTCAAACAGAATCCAAGAAAGTGAAATAAACGTACCTGGAATTCCCATTAAAGATCCATCTGGAGCAGCAGCCCTGGGATTCAATATGGGATTTATTTCACTCTGTATGTCCTGCTTCCAGATAAATTTTAGACCATGACTAAGAGAAGCAAGAATTGAAGGTCAATATAATGTGAGCCTACCGGTGTTGTTCCTGGCAATTGCTGACCCCGAGCTTGAACTTGTTGAGACATACCGCCCGACGTGCCATGCAACACTTGCCTGGAATTTGCATGATGCCAAATAAGTTAAATAGTATTAAAAAACTAAGTGCCAGATGCATGAACAAACCCTATATTTGTTACTGGCTATTTCAGATAAAAAGGTGAAACAGTTCCAATTTATTTGTGGTTGTTATGTGGTTCAAATTCATGTTACAACTAACCACAAGATTGAAGACAGTTACCCTAAAATTTATATTGAAAACCTTGCAAAGCATTGATGAAAACTGCCTTAGGTAACATTCATATGCCCTTGTTCAGATTGCAATACAAAATCATCCGCAGTCAAAGGCTATTCAGAGTACTAAAAAATTATGAAAAATACTCACCCTGAAGGTTGGCTGGTTGCTGCTGCAGGCTTCAAGATTGAGGCATGATTGGGATCCAAGAGCTGGCCCACATTCTCACCATACCTTTGCTGTAGGGAATTCCTTGATGGTTAACAACAAAAAGAATAAAATGTTTCTAAGAAATTAAAGATGATCCACCTACCTTTATGGCCGCTTCATCCAAAGAATCCCTTTGAAGTGGCAACTTTAGTCTTTCCTCGTACATCTTTGTTGCCATGGCATTAGCAGTTGCAGCAGGCTGACACATGAGTGTGTCATTTCCAACGAGTCCATTTGTGCTGCCATTCAGGAGATGAGACTCATCCCTTTTTTGTTGAGGCTGCTGCGACTGCTGGGGTTGCTGTTGCTGCTGCTGTTGTTGTTGTTGCTGCTGCTGCTGCTGCTGTTGCTGCTGTTGCTGTTGTTGCTGTTGTTGCTGTTGCTGTTGCTGCTGCTGCTGCTGTTGCTGAGCATGCCTCTGCAATAAAATCTGTTGCATCTGCAGTTGTTGCTGCTGTTGCTGTTGATGCTGATGTTGAGGCTGTTGAGGTTGCTGCTGTTCTCGTGCTTTAATCAACTGCGTCTGCAATACCACAATGCACCATAAGCATAAGCATATTTTAACACATAATTTGGAATGCTTAAGGATTTGATATACTATACGTGTAAATAGTTAAAAAATTTAGCAAAATACACCAATAACACTTGTCCAGCCATCGGTCACTTCCTTAATTTCAATGATCAAAAACCTTTAGTTAGCCAGTCATGCAACA
This sequence comes from Hibiscus syriacus, assembly GCF_006381635.1. Taxonomy (NCBI): domain Eukaryota; kingdom Viridiplantae; phylum Streptophyta; class Magnoliopsida; order Malvales; family Malvaceae; genus Hibiscus; species Hibiscus syriacus. The sequence goes on along the minus strand of NW_024061952.1, from coordinate 563,470 downwards.
AAGCACAACATAGAGGCTCCCATATTAAGAGCTGGTTATCAGCTAATATTTTAAGGGAAAACTTAAAAGGAATGTTCTCTCACTTAAAAGTTCAAAAAAGAAGAAGAAAGATTTGACTTACTCAGACACAAGAAGCACTACCATACTTTCTAAAGTTTTAAAGTAAGGTGTAAAAATAGCGAGAAATGAACACCAAAACAGAAGTGCAAGATGCCAGATGGGCATTAATTTCAAACCCAATCCTTTCTCATTTACCCCCTCTTCCCAACAAAAGATGCAAAAATGAAATTTTGATGCTAGGTCATCAAAATAAATTGACAGTTTAAAATTGAGAAAGTGAAACAATATCAAAACCGACCTCAATATAAGATGCAGCAACCTCAGAGTGCTTCTCATTAGTCCTGGAAATGAATATGTCCCAAAAAACGGACCACCATTCAAAGAGAAAACCACCTGGTGCATCAATAGCTGGATATCCAGGTTCAGTAATCAACATTAGAATCAATGAAAACATTAGATTTGCCCAACCAAATTTGGAGCTAAGGGTGAAACGAGGGAAACCTTAAAAAGTAAGAATAAGTCATCTTCTGCTTTAACATAATTCCTGAACCCCACTTAGTTTCTTACCTACAGGATCTGATGAAACCTTCCCTTCAGCTTGAAATGCCTGAGCTGAAGTCTTTAAATCCCTCTTCACTAAATAATCATGGATATAGACATCTAACCTATTATTGAGACAATAAATGGCCAATAATATTAATCACTTACTACAACAGCAAATCAAATTTCACAACACTATCAGCAAAGACATTCAAATCTATAGTACAAAAAAAAAGTAACCCTTCCTATGATCGGCTTTATAAAATTTTGGATTTTAAAGAGATATTGCACCAAAAGAGTTTCTCGGAAACAAAATAACACCAAGGGGATTTTGATGCAACAGTCTTTTCAGAACAGATTACTGACAATAAATATATAAAAAAAATACCCTAAATCAAATTTATTTATTCAAGAAAGTAAAGAACAAAAATACTGCAAAAGAGCATAAAAGGAATACCAACTTCAAAGAACTAAACTTGGAATCTAAAATACTTCAGAAAGAAAAAGCGAAAACCCAGAAAGGCATACATAACCAGAACCCAAATCAAGCAATAAAGAGAACTGAAAAGATCATTGAAGCCCCCCAAAAAACGCAAACTCTGATAAGACTTACATTTTATCAGCTTCCCAGTTGGTTTGAGACATCTTGTTGAGCCTAACAACTGCCCAGAAACACTTGAGAACAGCTTGAGATTCCTAGGTACTACTCCGAAACAGCTTCTCTTCAAGTTTTAATGGCTACCCAGAAAAATAAAAACAAAATACAAACTCATTAACACACTATGGACCCAAAAAAAACATTATTACAGTAGTAGAAAGAAAGAGAAGAATCTACGCCGAGGAATAATACATGGAAAGATGGAAAACCTCTCTAATTTTAGCAACACGAATTGATAGATATACCTGCAATCCATCAAACGTTTATCGGATTTTTTTTCCTCAGAACTTTCTCATATTTTTTTTAAAGTGAATTTACTTTTTGTAGCTTTTTTCCATTTGGCTTGCTGCTGCAGATATCATAATGCTTTATTAGTTGAATTTACTCAAAAAGCCCTTTTAGTGTAGATAATTTCCAAAACCCGCCCGATTTGCTGAGACAACTTTAAACTTCAATGACTATTGTAACCTTAACGTTTGCTTCAAACTACGCCGTGTTTTCGGCGGAAAGGTACGACTTAGTAGGAGGGTACAAAATTATCCGACCTGATTAATTAGATCCGTCGACCCGATACTTTATGAGTCGGGCTCAAGTCATAAAAATTGATTTTTTCGGATATCTGATTACCTGAATACCCGGTTAAATTTGTTTTTTAATATATTAACTCAGCAGCAGCAGCGATAGCAGTTTTACTCGGCACTCAAATTATGGTGGTTCATATACATCCATTTGTGGAGCACCCACGTGATTAATCTCATCCAGTTTATTTGAAAACTGGGTCGTATTGTTTTAACCATGCAGGTTTACATAGTTTATTTAGGGATTAATCATTCTCACAACCCCATCCTCACTTCCAAGTTTCGTATTCAAGTTCTCTGTGATGTGTTTTCCAGGCTTTTTTTTATCATATCTTATATAGTAAACATGTCTTTTGACTCTAAAATCTCCTACCTAACTTAAGTTTCTTTCAGTGAAGAAGATGCCAAGCAGTCAATCCTCTATAGCTACAGTAATAGTTTCTCGGGTTTTTCAGCAAAGCTCAGTTCATTTCAAGCAACTACCTTTGCTAGTAAGTAGCTACCTTTTCTAATATATATATATATGTAAAGCTTGCTAGTTCCTGAAGTAAATTTCTAAGTAAAAAATGTTTTGATGAATAGAAGAAAATATTGCAGCAGAGGTACTCCCTGCATGAGAACAATTAATGGAAACGGAAGGTGTTGGCAACACTGATCACCGATCGGTCGAGGCTGGTTGGTCCAAGCATTGGTTGTCCTAGAGTATCCATTTCATCTGTTATGTGAGAGAACCAAAGGATTAACAATAATATTTTTTATCTATTCACTTTTTATTGGATTATGTATTGTTTTATGAGGATGTTATCTAAATGTTGTGAATCTCATGTATTTTTTTTTTGTAAATGTACAAGTATAAATTATTTATTTATAAAAAAATTAAAAAAAAATTCGGGTATCCGGATACCCGGAACATCCGGGTCGAGATTGTATCCTTTTCTCGTTGTGGGGCTTGTATTCTTTTGTATTTATGAATAATCTCCAAATATGTTTCTTTTTACGATTTCAACCCTTTTATTTTATTTCCATTTTCAGCTGTACCCTTTGTTTTAGTCCGAATCTATATTTTTGGTGGGTAGCTTAATCTTTTGATTAAACAAATAGTTAAGATTGATTCAGTCCTTTATTTTCCATTTATATTATAATGATTTTGGGTTTCTGAATTTCTTCCGTTGAAAATATTTTTTGAAATGTAATTTTTTTTCTGGAAATTGATTTTTTATTGTTTAATTTATGTTATACAATTTTTTTTGTTTTGGATTTTGAAAATTATTTTATAGTTTGTCAAACTTAATAGGGGTAATACCTAAAATAGTTTTCAATGTTTATCAAAATATTTATTTTGACCCTTATTATTTTCTTAGAGCATTTTAGCTATTATCATTTTATTTTGAGAATGACTCTCTCTATAGATGAAAATTATTAGTTAACACGCAAATAGCGCTTTAAAATATGAATTTTTTAACCTAAAAAGAAATATTGAAGGCTAAAATGCTCCATAAAAAAATAATGGTCAAAGTAATTATTTTGTCAAATATCAGAGATTTTGTATCCTAAAATAAAACGTTAGATGCAAAAAAATAAAATAGAGAACAAAATAACCAGTTTGATAACAGTTAGATACTAATTTTGGTATTATATCAACTCAATAGTATGATCAAATTTTAAAAATTTTAAAATTATGCGAGTTTTATTCTAAAAATATTATATGTAAAATTTTAATTCTATTTAAATTTATTTTGGTTTATGTATAATTTATATATATATATATATATAATATATATATATATATATATAATATAGTTATAAGAACTCATTAAGCGAGCAATTTGACCAAAAAATCACCATATTAAAAAAAATTACTTATCAAACACCCTTTCCTAACTATTTCCCGATCTAACACCTTTTTAGGAGAGAGAAGGAGGCGCACGGCGGGGGACGCGCCTTAGTCGGGGGAGGGAAGGCGCGTCGTATGAAATGCGCCTTTCATGGGTTTTATGAATGGCATGTCCTATGGAACGCGCCTCTCATGCCTGGCGGTTTTAGGTTTAGGGTTTTATGTTAAAGTGGTTTTAGGGTTTTGTAATTAGTTTTAGGGTTTTTTAGTGGTTTAGGATTTTTAAAAAGGTTTACGGTTAAAATTGATTGTATCTTAGAATGTTTGTGTTTTAAAGTAGGGTAGGGTTAAAGTTGATTGTATGTTAGATTATAAGAAATAAATGTTAAACATTTAATTGGAAAATTATATTGATAGACAAAAGGGTTATCTTGTAAAATAAACAAGCTGAAATCACACTAATTGAAACTAAAAGAAAGTAAAATAACATAAGTTGAAACATTAGAAAATATGATTACATAAGTGGTGGTCAACGGTTAAGTAATGATCAAAGAGATTGATAGTTTCTCATATTATGGTCGAGATTTCTGCAATGGTCACATCTTAAGTTTTGTCTTGACGTCTCTCGAATATCCATATCGCAATGAATTCGAGTGGATTTTGGATGACATGACTCCTTTAATAAGTCCGGATCTGGTATAATTGGAAGCCAAGTCTAAACCTCATTTCGATCTTTGTCATTACCTATGGGGGAAACTAATATCCATATACCTTGAATACTTGTGAAAGTTGGTATACGGAATCCACATAACGTTTATAGTCTTGACGAGAAAATGTGAAAGTTGATATGACATGGGAGGCATGGATACTTCAAAGCTTGAAAAAACTCGCAGTTACAATATTTATCTCGTAGATTAACTCTGAAAGAGTTAGATTAAATCTCTTGCAGAGGTCGTGGCATTTCTATGACTCGAAATAATTCTTGGGTGCGACAAAAGCTTATTACGGACATGTTGTTTGATGATGCAATCTTTTGATGCAGATCTGCTACTAATCGTGGGTGATAAACATTATCATTTTGTATCAAAGTAAGAGCTTGGGAAAAAGTTAATCCAAATAAAAATACATCACTTTAGCCAAAATAATTACTGGTAAATGACGGGCCCCCTCTAAGGTTGAATTGATTGCCTCAGCCAAGTTGGTTGTCATATGTTCATATCGATATCCACCATCATATGTATTTGTCCACTTTTCTTTGTTGATTTCACTGATATAATTGTATCCATATTCATTTTTCCCTCGCAATTCTTGAATCATAACCTCAAACGTTTGAGGTGAGAGTTCGTAACCTAAGAAACATGAAGTAGTTAGTATAAATAAATAAAAACAAGTAAGAAATAAAATTGGGAAAATGTAATATACCCATGCGTATAATTAATTATCGTTCATTATTTTTCTTATATCTGCCATGATAGTTTGCAGCAATATGTCGGATACAGAGACGATGTTGTACATATGGGGGTTCCACATTGGACCCAAAGAGTCTATTATTGTTTTGATCTCAGCTCCTCAGTCTGAAATGATATAAATATGTTCCATCGTGATAACATGTAACCGTAGATTTTTCAAAAAACCCAAGACTTTATATCTTCTCCTTTGACAAGGGCAAAGGTAACGGGAAGAATGTTATGATTATCATCTTGGACAACTGCTAATAATAAAACTTGTTTGTGTTTTCCATACAAGATTGTACCATCAATTTGGACAACGAGTTTACAGTATTTCGTTGCATTGATGCATTGTTGGTAAGTCCAAAAAAACACGATAGAATTGACATCGATCTCGAAGAACTCGATCATTATGGTAGGCATGGCGAGTTTCAAACTCAACTACTATCCCAGGATTCAGTCATTGAACCAGGTTAAACCAACTAGGTAGTTCATTGTAAGATGAATCTCATTCGTCGTGTAGTTTTATAATGGCATTATTTTGGCCTTTGATTTTTTTGTAGGAGATAGTGTGCCCATATTGAGATTATATTGCAGAAATCAACACTGCAATAGGTATGTGGGAGCTTACTCTGACCAAGGGCATGATTTCTTAGCAAACCACGTTGGATTCCAAGTTTGGATGGTCCTGGTTGATCCTATATGCACAACATGTACGGGGACTACTGTATTTTGTTAGTTCTCATCTATTGTCCTTATTCCTCTTTGAAACACGAACCATCTAGTTGCAACCATTATCACGTTGGACACAATAATAGATATACTTTTCAATGATAGTTTGGTCGACTCTGAACTGAACTGAATTATAAATATTATAATTTTTAATTGCCATCATTGTTTCTTCTTTAGATGTGAACTTCATTCCACAATATAAATCACCATCATTAACTGATGAATGCCTTTTATAGTCTCCAAGATGAGGCATATCATGAAATTATGGCCCGTACATCGCATCATAGTCAGCTTCACACATGTATGCTGGAGGTTTGTATTGTACCATATTTGTAGAAACTTCATCCGCATTATCCTCATAGTCCATGTTGAATTGTGGTGACTTGGGTTTAAAGAATAATCCAGTTTCTGCACCATCTGCTCCTAGCTCACGAAGAGGTTCTTCTGTGACTCTGATGTTTAGTTCGAACAAGTTCGTAGATGAATGTTGTAACATCCCAAATTATGGGTTAGTGATCAATTTGTAAAGTTTCAGAATTTGATGACTAAAGTAGAAGAATAAAATAGTTCAATGATTATTGGATATATATGATGAAGGTTATTTAGTAATTATTAAAGGAAATAAAGGGTAAAATGGTCATTTGATCATTTAAGGAATTAAAAAATGGAATTATATACACGTGGAAAGGGAGAGAATTCTCCAGAGTTCTCTTCTCCTTTCTTCTTCTTCTTCACATGGAAGCCAAGAGTCAAAGGTAAGTTTCTTTGTTTATTAATGAATTGTTGATTTTAAGGTTGGGTTTTGATTAGATTTTAAGGTGGGTTTTGATTATTAGATGATAACTAAGCTTAAGGAAAGCTTAAATCATCTTAAAAACAATGGATGGTGGAATTAGGAGAGATTAAAGATTTTGAGTTTTTGAATGAAATCTTGAAATAAAGTTGATAAGTTGAATTTTAAGTTGAATTTGACTTGTCAATAGTTAAATTAAGAGATTTGGAGTAATAGAATTGGATTTGAAACATATTGCAGAATTGATGTAATTATTGAATTACATTTGGAAGATAGGATTTTTGAGGTTTAAGATGAAATAAATGAATATAGATTGGTTTAAGTATGTGTATTATAGTTAAGAATGAAAAAGGGATGATATATGGAGTGTTTGAGAGGAAATGAAGTAATTTTCGTGCTGAAAAATGATTTCTGGGTTAGGGGGAATTAGTACCCATTCAAAGGGTACGATACCCTCTCAAACGAGAATTCCAGAATGTCAAGGGGGAACCGATACCCCCACAGGAGGGAACCGATTCCCCCTAAAGGAAAATTGTAAATATTGGTTTAATAAGTTCGTTTAAGTTTCTAGTATCAAATTACAAGGTATAGGTATCTAATAATTGTCTTAAAATGTATAATTATGTAGATTCAGAGCCTAAACGAGTTCCAGAATCATTGACAAGTAATATCGATAAAAAGGGAAGATAAGAGATTGGAATGGACTAGTGAGGCCAGGTGAGTGCAATTTCATTGTACTTATGTTATCGAATAAGCATTGGCTTGCAATGAGCCAGTGACGGAGTTACTATGGTAATAAGTAACTCTTAAAATGTTATTGATTTGTGAATTTTATGCATGAGTATATATGACATGATTTATATGATTCATATGATATGTGATATTGAACTACATGAATATATGAGAATATTATATCAGTTGTGTGACATGTTTGACATGTTATTTTATGTGATACGTGTTTACATGATCACAAGACATGAGTTATATGAAAGAGAAAGTATATGTGATATGTGAAAGTGAATTCTATGTTTATATGAATATGAACTCATATGAGAATGGATATGAACTACTTGATTACATGTATATGCGAAGGAAACCATGAGCTTATATGAATATATGATATGGTTACATGAATATGTAAAAGGATATAAAAGATAATGCCCATGTTATGTGTCATGAGAGCTAGGGGTATAGTTGGCATGCCAAGAGTCGAGGGTCTATGTGGTCCTTCGGGACATATATGTATTCTTTGGAACATGTGTAAAGTCTGGTGAGACACATACTTGATCCTTGGCATATGTATATGATTCTTAAGGAATGATATGTGGTCATTCGGGACATATATGTATTCTTTAGAACATGTGTGAAGTCTGGTGAGACACATACTTGATCCCTAGTATATGTATATGATTCTTAAGGAATGATATGTGGTCCTTATGGACATTATTATATGGCACTACGGTGCAATTCTACGCGGCACTCCGGTGCAATTATTATATGGCACTACGGTGCAATTCTACGCGGCACTCCGGTGCAATTATATGTGGTACTTCGGTGTAATTATATGAGCTGTGGTGACAGCATTAGTGCACAACCTCTATGTACTCGCATATCTTTAGTTCTCACATGAGTATCATGGGCTATTAAATAAATAATATTAATAAAATGATATGATAATATGTTTGTTTCCTTGTGGAATTTCATGGGTGATATTGATTGTACAAATGGTAACTTATAAGATCATATGATGAAAGGAATCAATGATAGTGATAAAATAAGAAAGAAATGAAGATGATAATATAATTGCTTGGGTGTACGTGTTTTATGATAGTATATATATATAGTGTACACGACATGATATGTATATGTGCAATTGGTTATGGTATATGTTATATGATATGGACATAAGAGATCATAGGAATATGATATAAGAGATATGAATGATAACGACATATATGTATGCATATAAGATGATATATAATTGCTTGGGTGTACGTGTTTTATGATAGTATATATATATAGTGTACACGACATGATATGTATATGTGCAATTGGTTATGTATATTGTTATATGAATGGACATAAGAGATCATAGGAATGATATAAGAGAATGTAACGACATATATGTATGCATATATTTGTTACATGTAAAAGTATGAGCGGTATGAAATGATAGTAGTAATTGTTTAGGTATGATTATTAGTTACCGTTTACCTTATATGTTTATATGCCTCACTAAGTCTTTGACTTAGCGTGTAAGTGATTTACACGTAGGTTACAAGAAGAGTAAAGAGCAATGTGGAGCAAGACAGGTCAGTTCTCCTTACTAAAGGTCAGATCAGAAAAGATGTGAATAATATGTATTTTATTATATAAAGTTCTAGTTGGCATGTTTTCAAAAGAATATATTGTTTAAGCTAGGAACAGTTTTATAAATGTTTCGAATAGTTATATGTAAATAAATAAGTGAAATATACACGCTCTGATTGGTTTTGTAATAATGAAAATGTCTTTTATGTAAATTAGTCATTTATATGTCATAAAAGTTTTAAATTACTCACTATTTTATACAAGTACATGTTTTAAAAGGTCAATGTGACACCTTGGATTCGTATCCGGGTCGGATATGGGTTGGGGTGTTACAAATGCCTTCCTCTGGAGCTTGAAGGGATGTCACCATATGGGTTACAAATTGAGTGTTGTGTGGAAGACATTGCCATATCGAGGTCGAAGGTGCTGCCAGATGAATATCTCCCATTGGAACTGGAAGACATATCCATATTGAGGTCGAAAAAAGTGAAAGATAATTGTCTTCCCCTGGAACTTGATGGTATGCTAACATGAGGTAGGTTAGAGATTAATGACATGAAATCATTATAGATTGTTTGAGTTGGACTATCAACTTGATCAACTAGTTCATACAAACCATAGTGGGAAGATAAGAACATACCCCAAACTAGATGCATTTCAACAAAAGTGGCATACATTTGTTATAGAGTTGGAATTTTGACTGAAAGTATCAACTATCATAGTAACATCATCATCGTTTTACATATTGAATGATGTATATTAATGAAAAAATTTCAGTCGGAAATATGTACTGCAGTGTGGCCAGTCTTCTACTGTTTCCAACACGATCTTTCCTTGAGATTTTTGTGATTAAATCATAAAGAGTAATGTTTCTTCTGCATGATAGAAGGATATAATGATATAATCGGAAAACAACCTCGTATTTATTTTCCCCAATTTCCCCATCATAGCAAACAACAACTGAAATAGGAGTCATTTTCTTAGTTTGAGAGTTTTGAAGTTTGAAAGTTTAAAGTTTGAGAGTTTAAAGTTTGAGAGTTTGAGATTTCAAAGATACAGAGTTTTAGGATTGAAGAGTTTAAAAGATTGAGGGTCGAAGAATAAGTCATGTCAATTATGTGAAACTGTAGAGATTCTATGAATAATAGTGGAACACGCGCCTTTTATTTTTGATGGGATGGAACACTATGGCATGACATAGATTCTCTGAATAATAATGGAAAACGTTTCCCCTAGAACGCGCCTTTCATTTTGGATGGGATGAAACACTATGACATGTCAGAGATTCTCTGAATAATAATGGAAAATACTTCTCTTGAAACACGGCTTTCATTTCGGATGGGATGTAACACTATGACATAACAGAGATTCTCTGAATAAAAATGGAAAATACTTCTCCTGGAACACACCTTTCATTTCAGATAGAATGGAACACTATGACATGGCAAAGCTTCCCTGAATAATAATGGAAAATGTTTCTCTTGGAACACGCAATTCATTTTGGATGGGATGAACCACTATGACATGACAGAGATTCTTTGAATAATAATGGAAAATACTTCCCCTGTAATGCGTCTTTCATTTCGGATGAGATGGAACACTATGACATGATATAGATTTTCTGAATAATAATAGAAAACGCTTCCCCTAAAACATGTCTTTCATTTTGGATAAGATGAAACACTAAGACATGTCAGAGATTCTCTTAATAATAATGGAAAATGATTCTCTTGTAACGCGTCTTTCATTTTGGATGAGATGGAACAGTATGACATGACAGAGATTCTTTTAATAATAATGGAAAATATTTCCCCTCAAACGCGCCTTTCATTTCGGATGGGATGGAACACTATGATATGGTAAAGATTATCTGAATAATAACATAAAATGCTTCCCCTATAATGTGCCTTTCATTTCGAATGGAATGAAACACTATGACATGACAGAGATTCTCTAAATAATAATGGAAAATGTTTCTCCTGGAACGTGCATTTCATTTCGGATGAGATGAAAAACTATGACATGGTAGAGTTTTTTAAAATAATGAAAAACATTATGACATGGCATATATTCTGTAAAAATGGGGAAAGCGCTTCCAATGAAATGCACTTTTCTTTTTCTTCAGATTTTATCTTATCCAACATAAAACATATATATATATAATAGATGAAACAAGTGGTCATGAGTAATTTACCTTTCGTGTATTTTTCTGATTATGTTATCTATCATTTTCATAGACTTTTTCATCGTTTTCAATGGCAGTAAATAAAAGCAGACACATACACCTAAACTAGTAAATAAAAGCATACACATACATCCAAAACATACTTTTCTTAATGATATTACAATGCCCAAATGTATTTGAACCATGATTTCGGGTGTTCATCATTTATCTCTGTGTTCTCGAACTCATTTTGCTTAATTTGTTGGGTATTCAAACTCGAAGCATCAACATCCTCAAACTCTACAAACAAATCCACTTGAGATATAGAATGACAGTAGTATGTCTCAATCATACCATAAAGGTTGACGTCATTGTTTAGAAGAAACCTCTTAAATGATACTGACAATCTATAATATAGCAAAGAGATTCTTCTTTTCCTCCCAAGATTAACCTTTATTTCTATTTTAAGCTTCAACTCCTCAAGTGAAATTTTTTGTTGAAAGACATGTTTAAATATTTGCAATAAAAAAAATATTTGCCTGAATAGTAGTCATCCTAGCTAAACAACTAAAGTTTTTGCATGAATAGATAAAAATTAGCTTTCACCTCACACATATATATAGGCAATAAGAAGTTGTCCTATAAAACGAGTTTACCCAAATTATTGTGTCTTGTTTGTTATTGTTCACAAAAAGATATTAAACATCATACAAAAACTTACTTTATATAAATATAGAATAACGAAAAAAAAATAAAAGGCAAAAACCAATTAAGAAGAAAAATCTTACTTTATATAAATACTTAATAAAAAACTAAATAAGAGGTAAATACATCAGAGTAAACACACAATAAATAAAAAGATTGTTGTGGTTGTCAGATTCATCGATGTCTCCTGGAATATATTCCATAGGGTGGTGGTCATCTACTTCTAAGAGGGTTTCTTCTTATATGTTGCTTTTCCTCGTCCCTATCGTCATCCTCCTCCTCTTCCTCCTCCTCATTTTCATCATCATCTTAATCCTCATCATCATTATCATTCTCAACAACATTGTCTCGATAAGGGCTGAATGTTGATATATGACCTTTGTAAAATAAGGACCCTTGAGGTGGATGACTGATGATCCCACTACTCGCTGAGAATTAAGAAAATTGTGAAAAACCAGACATCGATGTTTGTAACGCTTACTGCGATAGAGGTGTTTATGGTAGAAGACCACCCGTAACATAATTCGTGTAGGAACTAAATGTTGGTTTCGTAAGCATAGTAAAAAAAATTCGCCAGTGGGTGTTATAAAACCCTACGGACTCTGTGTATAACCAAATTATGGTGGCATCTTAACCGACGGATATGGAATCTAGACATGTGGATGTGGCATATGAACTGATTTTGGTGGCGTCTGAAATGGTGATGTCCCCATGTGAATTGAAAGACTAGGGATATAAACGATGACGTTAATTGCTGGTGTGATGGTTTCGGTGGCATAGATAAGGATGATCCGGAAGCACCTGTTCTTCATCCAGTAGTGGGGGAAGAAGATATTGTGACGTCGGAAGTTTTTGTTGACGACGATGAATTGTCACCCCTTGTGCTTCCGCTGAAAGTAAGAATGACTTCCCGTTTGCGTTGAATCATTCAATATAGCCATATGAAACCATCAAACTAGTTTATGTTATATATTATCAATGGGGCAAGCGTTGATGTTGGTTTTCCCATATTGCCAACCAATCTTTATGTTTCACCAACCAATTTACCTCTTTCTTGCCCGTCTATCGATGTTATACATATTGTCGAGGTTCCTTGGTGCTTTTGGAATAAATTGTGTAAACCCAAACTGGGTAAACACTCAATCAGTCGGATGCCACTCAACAATAGCATAACAAATAAGGGGCACAATCGCCACCAATACATCCAATATCCCACTAAGGTTAAGTGGGTGCAAACCCTCAATGCATCGTCCAAATATGACAACCATTTTAACTAAAATAAAAATATAGATTTCTTATCAAAATTAAAATGAGATTCAAATTATATAAATATAATTAAATAAAAAATTAAAATTAAAAAGATACCTCTTCACCAGCTTTCTGGTCAATGAGTAATTGTATATCTTGTAATTCTGGTGGGATATCACGATGATTTTCCATATTACTTGACCACTTATTTAATATATATATATATATATATATATATATATGTCATCCTATAATAATCAAAAACATTATTTAAAAATAAATTTACTATTGATACCTTGAAAGTAACATAAAGGCATATGGCTCAATCAATATCAGGCACAAAAAAGACATGTGGTACCATGCCCACGATTGAAGAAGCATGAGACAACTATCAATAGCAGTCTTCTTATAATTCGCAGCCCGACACATTTCTCTAAACAAAAATGACAACAATGCAGGCCCCTAACTCAATGTGTCAGCTACATCAAAATCAATCAGATGCCTCAGCCACATATAATGGAACTGGTTTCGAGATTTGGCAGGCATCAATATACATCCAATAAGTAGTAGTATATATGCCTGGGCAAATGTTTTTGCCTCATCCTCCGAACAATCTTCGTGCAACTCTTTAAATTCATTTTTCAGTCACCCTAATGTTATTCAGCCACCGTTGAAAATGGGCGGACAACTTCCAAGATACTCTTTGCATAAACCCTCAAATCATCATCTGCCACACCACAAATGACAGTTCTATCGACCAGGAGCCTCAATTGCATTGACACATCCTATAGCGTAATGGTACACTCCCCATGTGGTAGATGAAACGTGTGCGTCTCTGGCCTCCATCTCTCAATTAGTGCAGAAATCAGAGAGGATTCAAGTTTACAACCTCATTCAAGCGGGGCAGGAGGGGGAAGGCGCGCCTCATGGGATGTGCCTTCCAAGGTTGTCAAAAAACCCCGGTAAGGCGCGCCCATGAGGATGCAACTTCCGAGAGTATCAGCGGTTTTATCGGGTGTCAGCGGTTTTTGGCTAAGGCGCTTCCTACCAATCGTGTCTTACTCCTAAAGCGCGTTTCACCGAACGCGCCTCCTTCTCTCAGGTGTTAGATCAAAAAATAATTAGGAAAAGGTGTTTGATACGTATTTTTTTATATGGTGATTTTTTGGTCAAATGCCCCATTAAGCGAGTTTGATAGTTAAATGAAATATTAAAAAAAAAACTACTTAAATAACATTTGTATATATATATATAAATTGATTAAAAAATTTCAAAACAGGTTTCACCCACATCGTCTCTTTGACAAGATACTAATCCTTACCTTCTTGGAAGCGTCGTAAAATTCAGTATCAAAGTTATTATAAAAAAACATAAACTTTTACATTGATATTTCAATATGTTATTATTATATTATAAAGGTTATAAACACTAATAAATATTTTTAAATTTTAAAATCAATATTTATATTAATCATTCCAATTCGTGATGAATGTTAATTTTTATTACTATGAAAATAAGACAAACTACATAAAATTCAAGGAAAACGGGTTATTCGGATCGAGTTTGGGTTGGGTCATTTCGAGTCTAGATTACATTCGGTTTAATTTTGTTCGGGCCGGATCGGATTTGGTTCATATCTAGTTTAGGTGTACCGTAAATCGGGTCGGGTCTGGTGATTATCGGATCGATTATTTTTTCGGTTCAGATCAATATCTGATCAGTTGATTTTTTGGTCAGTTCAATACCAGATTGGGTTAATATCAAATCAATTGATTTTTGGTTCAAGATAACAGATCGTTTAGATTTTGGGTCGGATAAATATCAGATCAATTGATTTTCAGTTTAGATCCGTGTTTAGATCACGTCAATTCAGGTTGAATTGATTATGAGTCTAATCAAGTATATATATAATTATTGATATATTATTGTAAAAAATATGTCTTATTGTATGTTAATCTTATTATTTATGCCTAATTTCAATTCTCAATCATTCAATATTTTGAATTAAACCATAATTTATAGATGATAAATCGATAATTTAACACAAATACGATCCTATAATGAGTGTTAGAGCTTATTATCAAAATTTTATATCGATCCTGTATGAAAAGCTTATCTATTTGATAAAGAAATTTTTTTATTAAAATTTTTATTTCCAATTATAAATTTAATATTTTTATTAAATTTTAAAAATAATACATAACTTTATTTTTTAAGTTTAGTCTTAAAATAAGTAAATTTTATATTATTTTTATTAAAAATCTAATATTTTTATTACAAGTAAGATATGTAAACTTTATTTGTTATTGTTTTCAATCTTAAAATAAGATTCTTATTTTTATATTTCACTAATGTAACATAAGTAAACTTTCTATTATTATTTTTATTATAAATCTAATATTTCTATTACAATTAAAATAAGTAAACTTTATTTGTTGTTATTTTTAATCTTACAATAAGATTTTTACGTTCGGTTCGGGTTAATTTCAATTTGGATTCTATTCAGGTCAGGTTAAATTCGTTTCATGTTGCTTTCAGATCGAGTTAAAATTTGGTTCAAATTTTTTTCGGTTCAAGTTAATTTTGGTTCGAGTTGCTTTCGGTTCGGTTTGCTTTCAGTTCGGATTAATTTCGATTCGGGTTGCTTTAGGTTTTGCTAAATTTTGGATCGGGTATGATTCGGATCGAATATGGGTCAAGTATCGGATCAAATTTAATTATCATATTAGGATTAATATTAGATATTAGATCGAATAAATCAATTCAAATAATCGGGTTGGGGTCAAGTTTGTCAGGTCTAAATTCAAGATGTTACTTGAGCATAATTCAGGGGTGAGCTTGGGAATTATATTTAAAGGCCCATAAGTTTGTTCATGGCTTTAAAGAGTTTGGGTCACTTTTCACTAAATGTCCAGCCCAGTTATTTTGGATATGGTGTGAAAAATGTTTTTTTTTTCTCACAATACAGCAGCTCGAAAGCAAATTCCGTAAAATAGGTTATCAGACTTTTAATTTAGGAGGTACTGTGTTAAAGAAACTCGTGGAGATAAATTTGTTCAAATAATATTTTTATTCAAAGTGATAAGTTTTTAATAAAATATAATTTTTTTTATTAATTTTTATCACATCGGGGTAAAAGTTTAAAAAAAATATTTTTTATCAGAACTCGTCACCTCGAAGTAACGAGTTTTGTGTACTGTAGAAAATGTCGTAGATCCTAAATTAAAAGTTTGACAACCCTATTTTATAAATTTTGTTTTCGGACTGCCATATTGGACTAAAAAATGTGAAACATTCATAAAGATTATGGATTAGTTCATTTAATCACGATATTTAAGATAATTAATTGACTTCAGAGAAGATTGTTATTTTTATAGATTTCGAATTTGAACGTGATATCTATAAAAATATTTGAATATTTGGTGCCAAAAGATTAAGAATATTTTAAATAGGTACTACGTTATAGTTTCCTTATTTTAATTTTAAAAATTTAAATTTATTTACTTTTATGAATGGAAATTAAATGTTTAATTATTATAATTAAACATCTAGATAAATAGCCACCGCGTCATATCTTATGATTACTTATGGTAGAGATTTAACCTACCAATTGTGTTAAAGGTTGTTTTTTATTTTATTTCATTTCATTTGTTTAAAAATCTATAAGATTTATCCTTTAAATTCTTTTATTTTACTTCTAGGATATTATATGTTATATTTTAATAATGTATATAAATATGATTCTAATTATTCTTTGACACAATATAATGTTAATATATACTTTCGATACATTATAGATTTTAGGGTAAATTACACATTTAATACTTCAACTATCACTTTTATTTCGTTTGGATCACTCAACTATTTTTTTAAATCATAAATGATCTCATCTTGATAATTTGCAGTTAAAAAACTAAAGGTGATGTTAATGTGTCACCATAAGGTAATGTCACATTAGTATTGAAAAAATAAAAAATAAAACAACACATCAATAGTTCTATTAATTTTTTATCTGTTGATGACTAAAATGAAACCAAAATATATCATTATATATATGATTTTGAACAAAAACTTAATTGAGCAACCAAAATAAAAATAATAGCAATTTATCTTAAATTTAAATTTTATCTTTATGGAGCTAATTATAATATGATCTCTCCAAAGTAAGAAGTTCAACATGTATATTATTTTCAACATCTACATTAATCATATTTCTTCTCTTCTAGGATCTCGGGTGCACCTTAATTTTTTATATTTATATACTATAATTTATATAAGGGTAAACTGTGTATTTAATACCTAAACTTTCATTTTTTTAAATCATACATATTATTTAGTTTTTTATTTCATTTTAGTACTCACAGTTAAAAACTTAATGTGTTTAGTACATAAACTATAAGTTTTGGTCCGTTTTAGTACTTAAACTATCAAAATTTTCAAAATTTAACGTTAAATTTTGAACAAGATACTAAAATGAAATAAAAACTAATTTTTAAGAAAGTGAAATTTTAAATACTAAAACTGACCAAAATTAATAATTTAGGTACTAAAATCATAATTTAACTTTTATATAATCGTCATCTTCTAATCAAGACCCAAAAGAGAAAAAGAAAAGAAGTACTAAATCCAAGAATTCCCAAACAGTAACAAGTTGTGTTCTTTGCAGAGTCTGCATGAATGGAAAACCATACTTATTTATCAGTTTATTTTAAAATAATAATAAGAGATTGGCATTGGGGGCACGTCATTGGCAATTTGGCATGCATGCCACAAACCATCAGTCTCTGATCAGTACATCTGCATGCCATGTCATGCCCATAGTTTTCAGAACCAGACCGGTTAGCGAACCGGTCATGTTATCGGTTCACTGATTCAACCGGTCAAACCGGTCAGAAGAATCGGACGACGTCATAATTATTTAAAAAATTAAATAAAAATACTAAAAATATTTAATAAAAAATAATTTTTTATATCACAAGTCATATTCAAAGCAAATCATAACATATATAAGTTAAAAACCATAAAATCAAGTGAAACAAAATAATTTAAATTAACTACAACATAATATTTAAGGTAAAAAATATTAAATAATAAATATAATTATATAACTATAATTAAAAAATAAATTTGGGGTTAAAAAATCATAATAAAATGATATTGTTTGGTTTAAATTTTTTTTAAAAAAAAACAATCTCACATGGCTAAGAAACATAAAAGAGCATCCCAAAAGTTTAAAGGGTAAAAATATGAGAACAAAACAATCTCACATTGCTAAGAAACATAAAAGCGCATCACAACTAACTTCTATAAATAATAGAGGCAATTTGGCATTCAAAATCATGGAGCCTTTTGGTGAGCATTGAGTGAACTATTCTTTCACTTCAATTAAGCTCGAATTTTAGGCTTCAATCGAGCTTCAAATTTTTTTTTGAGTTCAAGCCTTTTTGAGTTCAAGTTTTAATATTATATTTCGAGTTTTAGTTGAACTTGATAATTTTTAGCTTGTGAGTTTGAATGAGTTGAGTTTACTTTTAAAGTTTTCAAGTTCGAGTCGAGCTCAGCAATACTCGAGTTCGACTTGGCTCGTTTAACAAACGACGTTGTTTGGTTTAATTTTTTTTTTTTAAAAAAACAAAAATCCCGGTTTTTCCCGGTTTTCAGTCGGTCTGGTTTGAACGGTTCAACGGTTCTGGCTGGTTCACTAATAGCGGTTCAACCGGTTTATATTAAACCGGACTAAACAACGATTTCCGATTAAACCGACCGGCCCGATCCGGTTTCAAAAACAGAGGTCATGCCAACCAATATTATACTTTGCATAGATACGCCCCCTACATCCAACACCCCACGCGTTTCCATCTCTAAAACCCATGTTTGAAAACCACCTCCAGTGGCATCCGCGTCCTATAAGAAGGAATCTAACAAGCACGAAGCGGTGGAGGATGGTGGCGCGTGTAGTGCGAAACAGTGGAGTAAAGAATGTGAGTAAAACATTAGGTGGGAGCATGCATGCAAATGAATCTATCGAACAAAACTATCTGAGAGAGAGAGAGAGGTGCTTATTTGTTTGATGATGGAAGCATGCAAAATCTGCCTGCCACCTGACTGTGAAAATGTCAGTGAGAAGAGAGAGAGCGACGTAATGTCTGAGTACCGTAACGCATGCATTGTAAGCGTGTTATGGGGATTTAAGAATTCAATACTCCAAAAGCTTTTTAACTCTCCCCTTGGAATTATTTGCATTTATATACAATTTCACTTATTTCCTCTCGGCTTGTCTCATGGCGGCACTAAACTTTGCCAATTTCATCACCTGGGCTATGAGATAAATCATAAATTATTTGAGATTAATTTGATCAAAACTTGATAAATATTTGATTTGAGTTAGGTTTAAATTTTTAACAACTATATTCGACAACATAAATTAGAAAATATATTAAGATTTTATTTTTTAGAAAATAAATTATTAATAATATTAACATTTATATGTTGATTCTATTAAAAAAATATAGTATAAGGTTTTCATCTATTTAAAGTTCGGGTTCGAATTTGAATTTGAGACTCCAATCAAATTATGTGTAAGATTTTTTTATTTCAAGTTTTTACAAACTTCAATTCATAATTTCGAGTTCAAGTCGAATTTGAAAATTTTAAACTAGTGAATTTTTTTAGTCGAGTTAAATTTTATTTTAGAGTTTTCTAGTCGAATTGAATTCAATAATACTGGAGTTTGACTCAACTTATTTACACCTCTAACATCTCGTTGAGTAAGGAACGAATCTTGGTTGGGGTTTTATTTCGTGTTCTTTTGTTTATTAAATGAATATATAAATTTTGTTCATATAGTTTATTTAGCTTAATAAATGAACATAAATAAACATTATAAGAATGATTCACGAACGTTGATCAAATATTTTATTCTTTTAAACCCTTATTTTAACCATATTTTACATTAATCTACATGTATTAATATTATGCATTAATTTATAACTTTATGTAAATGTTTTAATTTCTTAAATTATGATATTGTAGTCTAAAATTTATAGTTCCGCCACTAGAGACTACTGAACATCTATTCTTTACCCGTAAGATATCATCGAAGATTTGGTGCCAATGGGTTGGTGTTTGGGAAGTCCAATGTACATATAGCAGAAGAATGGGTGAATGTTTTTCGACTCTTGTGTTGTTCATTGGTGCAGGTCGATCGAACCCTGATGAAAGATGACGTTCTATGCAGTTGTGTTTGACTTGGTACTGTATGATTGGCCTTAATAAAATCATACAATCTTTACCATTAATATATATAGGGTGTTTTCAAACCCTATTCGGTCTCCCCCTTCTTCTTTTTTAATAATTTATGTCATTTTTTATAGATCAAATTAATTTTTGTTTATTTAATTTTGTTTAATTAGTGGACAACACCGATTTTGATGTCGGTTGCCGACCGTCGACTATCTTTTCTCTTTATTTTTTTAGTTTTTAAAAAGAATAATTATGTCATTGTGACACAGTTATCTATGTCTTTGTGACATGTTTATCTCTGCCTTTGTAGCACGTTTATCTCTGCCTTTGTGGCATAATTTTTTCCGTCTTTTGGTAGTTTTCGGTCATTTGGCTGTTATTTTCGTTTATTTTTTTCTCAGGGTTGGATTTGACATCGTCACGATTGATCAAGATGGCGTTTATTTGTTATCATGTTAATCTTCCCTGCTTTGGACCCTCAGATTGATTTGGATACACGTTTTGCGTTCATGGATAGTTCTCACGTCGCTTGACTCTAATTTGCGATTTATCGCTGGTCTTTCAGTATCTTCATCCCTTTTTGTGGTTCATTTGTCGATACAATCATATTTGTTCGTATCTTTATTTTGTTCAAGCATTTTGATTAGGTTTTTTAATCTTTTCCCTCCTTGGTCCTTAAGTGATCTAAGTGATCTAAGTGACTAGTTTTTATGTCACTGATTATAGGAAAATATACTAATTATAATTTAGGTTGCGCTTACCGTTATACTTGTAAATCTTTATTGTAATTCTACATATTTTCTAATTTTTTAATAAAACTAACGAATTTTTATCAAAAATAATTTGTTAAATAAGCACACGAATATTTCAGGGAGAGTAGTTTTATCTTTTACTGAGATACAATATCAGAAAAGTTAGCTCAACCATAACTCTAATATAATTTTATATATTAACCTTGGTTTCAATCCATCATCACTCAAAAATTAATTATTTGGATATTACTCGATATAACATATATTTTATTTAATTATCAAAGTTTAGTTAATTTTAATCGTATTAAATTATATCTAATTTGAATTATTTTTAAGATAGTAAAAACCTATGCATGCTTTTGCAAGGAAATATCTGAAAATAATTTAATTTTAGTGATATCTTTTGACCAATTCAGTTAATAAGAGAAGAAATATAATATCTATAAGCTCAAACAACCGAGTTCAATAGCTACCATCTAATAATGAAACGCACTATGGGAGGACCTAATGTTGTTAGAGCAAGAAAGTCGGTCCATCATCTTATGTAATTAACAATACAGCATTATTTAGGTTTATACTATGGATTAATATACAAATAGCTTTAATCATTACTTTATTCGCATGCTCTTGGACATGCAGTCTTGTTAATAATACCATTTTTTTCACAAAGCATACAAGTGTTTAAATAAAACACATAGTTTAAAAGGGAACACTCCAAATGGACTGTGCCTTAGAGATCTTCTACATGATTTGGGATATGATTAATTCACCCCTCCACTAAATCATTAACACAATAATACTTTAATATCGTTTTGGAGTTAAAATAACCCCTCCACTAAAGTATAGGATAATAGTTTTTTCTTTACGGAGAATACAACCCATTTTTATATGAAAAGTAGGTAAATTACATCACCGGACACCAACTTATTATAATTTTCTTATTTTGATCATCAAATTATTGTTTTTGATAAAAGCATTGATATTATTGATCACTAAAAAATGACACATATTATTATGGACGAGGAAATAAAAAAATGGATTATTTATCCTTATTAATCAAAATAGAATATCGATAACAAATTGGTGACTAAGAGTGTAATTTACCCCTTATTATTATGAACTACACTCTAGTTATAAGAGAAATGACCATCCAGCTCAGTTGGTAGAGCACAAGGTTCTTAACCTTGAGGTCGTGGGATCGAGTCCCACGGAGGACATTTCATAATTCGGAGGTCTCTTACGAAAACTGCTCTCAACCTGGTGTTGGGGGTAGCCTATTATCTTACCTCCCCTTATTCCATATATATGGGAAAAAGGGACAGCCATTTATTTACTCTAGTTATAAGATTAAGAGGTGAGAGGATGGATGGATATGCAGAACTCTTTTGTAACAAAATTGGTACATTTACAATATGCTAAATGGAAGGCTAAAAAGTCATATTGATACACATTTAGTACTTTTTTCTTCTATTCCCCCTTTTTTTTCTTTATATTTTTATTGGAATCATGTTTCTTTGAGCTGGATAATATGGGAATTACAACCCTTGTTGTTAATTAGCCTCCATTGTTGAGCAATGTCTTTAGCAATTTTAACGGCGTCAGAAGCCGTTCCTAGGAGCCCTCTCTTTGTGAACCCAACTGTGTACAATCCCTCCTCTGTTTTCCATCCGTTAGGAAACGCCGTTTTTGGCATCCCATCTTTGTTGAATGATTCACATACCTGCGTTTTCCAATTTCAGATAAATTGTCAAAATGATCATTAAACTTTTTAAAATGTTATAAAATGGTCATTAGAATTTATCAAAATTTTTATTATTTAATAACCATTTTGTAAGAAAGATCATTTCTGATACGTTTTCGAAAAAGACCAATGAAGAATTTTCTAGGTTTCTTTTTCCTGGTTTAGGCCACTGGATCCTAAAAAACAACACAATATTTGATGATAGTTACACGTCAAGAACCCCACAGAGAATTCAATTTCCTCAAATCCCTGTTTAAATATTATTAATAATTAATAATATTTTAAAAATGAAAAAAAGATGTTATTTTTTTTCTCTTGCAGAGAGAAAAGAAGAGATTTGTTGGGTTGTGGGCAAAATACAAGTGTCCAAGGCAGAAAGTGATGTGTGATTCACAACAAGATAGAACTAAAAACTAAACAAAATGTAACAACTCGGTGTCTGATTACCTTGAGCCAAGTAGGCACATTGCTTTTGTACCCAGTTGCCAATATGATTGAATCAATCTCCTTTTCCTGTCCACCCACAAACTTTGCCCCATTCCTTGTTATCTCTTTCACACCTTCCACCACCTGAAATACCTAACAAACATCAACCAAATACATATATATTTGAAAGAAAGAAAAAACATGTGATTCGCTGAACATGGGAGGGTTTATTTACCTTAATTTTCCCAGTTTTTATCAGTGACAATGCACCGGCATCGAGCACCGGTGTCTTCCCGGTGACGTTTTTGAGCTCGATTGGACCAGTCTTCGGCCGTCGGAGACCGATTCGGTCGGTGTTGCCTAAGATGAAATTAGCTACCAGCAACAGGAACTTGTCTACTAGCTTTAATGGGAACCATTTGAGAAGTGCCATTGCTATTCCAAATGTTGAGAAACCAAACATTTCCGTTGGTAATACATGCACCTGCAAGAACCGAACATAACATGAGCAACAATATCTTTTAATAATGTTTTTTTCCAAACAAAACCAAATGGATTACTTACTGTGTTTCTAACAACCATGTGAGGGATTGCATTGTATCGACAAAGGTCCAAGCTGACCTCCATGCCGGAGTTACCACAGCCGACGACCAAAACCCTCTGGTTTTTGAACTCGGAACCAGACTTGTACGAGCTTGTATGAACGACAGGACCGTGGAACTTGTTCATCCCGGGAATGTCCGGTATCACAGGCTCCGCATTTTCACCGGTAGCAACGATCAGCCACCTCGAAGTGTATTGGGAGTCTTGCGTTTGAACACTCCAAAACCCCGAACCACGATCGTAATCGGCACTCTGCACGGCTTGGTTGAACCTCGGATGAATCGAGAAGTGTGAAGCGTAGGATTCCAAGTAAGTCACGAACTGGTGCTTGGTCGGGTACTTTGGGAAATCTCGAGGGAAACCGAGGAGAGGCAACTCGCAGAACTGTTTGGGGAGATGGAGTTTAAGACGATCATAGGTTCTGTGTTGCCAAAGAGAAGCCAAGCAATCGCTTTTCTCAAGGATAAGTGAAGGGACGCCTTGTTGAGTTAAGCAAGCTGATGCTGCTAGACCCGAAGGCCCTGCGCCTACGATGATAGGCCCATCAACCCAAACGCAGCTCGTGTCATTGTGATGATGTTGTTTAGAAGAACCCATATTTTTTCCAGAGCAAAACAAGAAAAGGATAGTGAAAGAAAGCTTAAAAAGAAAGAAAGAAACAGAAGACTCTTTTTGCCCTTTTCTGCTAAATCCTCTGTGCTTTTCACTCTGTAAAGCTCTGTTTTCCCTTTTTCTTTTTGCTTACTGAGGAAAATGTTACGAGGGTAAGGTGGGATTTTATAAAGGGAGACGAAGAGAGAACGAGAAGAGAATGGGTCAATGAGAAGAGAAAAACCAAGACTGGCGGACCGGGAAAGGGCTTCTAGTACAACAAAAATAGTTTTTTTTTAAAGGAGCGAGTAAATATGGGCATGAGAAAGAGAAGAAGAGACATGTTCCTCAACTATAGTCTATAGATTAGGGTGGTCATGCAATAAATTTAGACAATAAAGTGATATGGTTTTAATTTATTTAATGTTTTTAATGAATTAAGGGATCATTTTTTTAAAATTTTAGGTTCAAATAAGTAATTCTGTCAGATGTATATTATTGTTATTTTAAAATTATGAAAAAATATTGTTTTATAATTATTTTAAAATACTCAAAAAATATATTCATTTTTTTATAATTGTTTTTAATGAATTAAGAGAGCATTATATCTTTTCATGATAGTTTCATTTTTAGGATAAACTCTCAAGAAAATAAATTAATATAAATTTGATAAAAATATTAAAATTGTTCAAAAATTTATATGGCAAGAGTGTATTTCACGCGCTACAGACACGTGAGGCAAAAGGAATTAAGAAAGTGCGGATGGGTTGTTGGCAAGATGCGTTTAGGCCATGCTGCCACGTGAGTTTGGTATAGCATTGTAATATCTGTTGCCTATTCGGAAACAGAAGAGATTGCTAGGAACCGAGAGCCGCCCGATCACGAGTTTATGCCGTTGTTTTCTCCTTAAAATAAAAGCCATGCGTGTCATTTTATTTATTTTCTCCATTTACAATTGATTTCACATATAAAACATGAAAAATGAACACTTACAGAAAAATATAAATTATTTTGACTCATAACGATTATAGATTTTGTTATTCGTCCCATCTCATCCAATATAGATTAAAGGGTAGATTACAAATTTAAAAACTGAATTTTATTATTTCTCTTATTTTATTTATTATATTTTTAATATTTTTAATTTCTTCATTGAACTTCATATATTAGATATTTTGTCACTCAATTGTTTTCTCATTAACAACATTATAAATGAACTTTTATATAGATGCAAAACGACGTCATTTTGGTTATTTTTTTTAAATGACATCGTTTTAATGTCGTTAACTATTTAACGATTAAATAACAAAAAAACTCAATATATTAAGTTTAGCGAGGAAATTAAAAACTTTTAAAGTTCAATGAACAAAACAAGAGATAGAATAAAGTTTAGTAATAAAATTTGTAATTTACACTATATTAAAAATACAATGTTTGAAGTAACTTCAGTAGTTAAGAAATTTAATGTTATTCTTCACTCTATATTTTGTCCGGGTGTTTATTTATTATCATTAAATCACACGCACACATATAAACACATAGTTTTAGTATTAGCTAATAACAATCGGTAGTTATTTATTATTAGTTAACGTTAGTCTAAACTAATATATATATATATATATATATATATATAATATTAAATGATAAAAAATACATATTTATTAATTAATCCTTTTTATCGGTTACAAAGTCCAAATTATACAAGCCCAAATAATTACAAAATAACCCAAGACGAAGCCCAGCTACAGAAACTCAATTGTAGCCAGCTCATTTTTTTGACAAATGAAGAAACCCTAATAGCTAGGGTCAAGGATGCACCGTAAAATCTCAGCCATCGGATTTGATGAAGATCAACAACCCAGATGTGTTTCATAATTAGGGTTTCCCTCAAATCAACAAGACTCATCGCTGCCGTTTAAGGAGTCTGAACTGTTTGATGAGGAGTGTGTGATGCATGCGCTAGACCATTCGACTTCCCCTGCCACATGAACCGCTACCGATGACTCCCAAGCCATCGCCGACAACAAATCCAACCGAATCAAAGGCCAACAGTGAATAAAATCAGTTAAGAGGACAAATCAAATAAAAAAAATGAAATAACACCTAATCCCGAAAAATCCGACGTTTTAAAGATCAAGATTTTATTCACCAATGGTACAAGGTAGGTTCACTGTGGTCATCAACAAGACAACCATAAAACATCAAAAGCACTCCACCATTCGAGACATGCAACGAGAGAACTGAAAAAATGAATAAACCATAAATCATACAGCAACAAGAGAAATCGAGAAGCAACCATAACCGAAAAAGAAAAGAGGGTACACGTATAATACCCAAATTTTTTCTAGAAACTAAAATGTAAGTTTTGAAAGTTTGGTGACTAAAGTGTAAACTTTGAAAAGTTTATGGACCAAAAATGAAAATTTTAAAAGTTATATATTTTAGTCTGCAAATGAACATTTTGGCTTAAAACAATGATTTTCGTGTGAATCAGATTTTTGGTACGAGATTTTTGTTAAAAGCTATAAAGCGATAAAGTTCGGTATTGAAATAGAATAATCGGTTCAAATCGGAATTTTACAAAAATTTGAAGGATGTTAAGAAATTGTTGGAAATATTATATATTTTATATCAGAGAAATTTGGTTCAGAACAATGTAGTTTTTCAGATTTGGTTAAACTGTAGAATTTTAGTGACTAAAGTGCAATTTTTGAAAATTTTATGGCGAAATTAGAAAGTCAAAGTCAAGATGATTCATCTTTTACTAAGGAATATTCTATTGGAAGAAAATGCAATGACATTTGATAATTTTTAAGTTTCATTAATGGTATTTTTGTAATTTTTTATTAATTAAATTTTAAATTAAATTAAATTAGGTTAAGACAAGCATTGAGACAAGTGTTAGGCATTTTTAACTAGAATAATTAATAAAATTAAGCCTATTTTTAGCTTGTTCTTCACCTTGGCTGAAACTCTCTTGCAAAAATAAGTAAGATTTTTATTTTGATTTTTGAAGTTACACACTTGATTTTTTAATTTAGCTATTAGATAGAGAATTAATCTACATGAAATTCTCTATCATTTGGTACCGATATTGCTTGGTGAAGATATTTGTGTATTGAGATTTGATGATTAGGGTTTAAGGAGGGTTTGGTGATCTTGAAGAATTAATGAAGGATTTTTATGTTTTTGATGTTGGTGATTATTTTTAAAGCTTGTATAATGATTAAAATTAATTGTACATGTGTATATAAGGTTTGGTCATGTTAGGGTTTGTAAGAATGATGTGATTTTGATTCAATTTGATGTTGTGATGATTGGAAATGCGTGAATTTGATCATAGGAGGTTGAATTCATGCTTGAAATTGAACAAAAAGTTCCCCTTAGGTGACATGAAACATTCGGCCAAAGGAGGAAATTGGGGGTGGGGGGAAATGTTGAAAATTTTCCTATGGTTTAGAAATGTTATTAGAAGTATTCTATGTGAATTGGAGATTAATTTGGATCAATTTGGAACCTTGAAAGTGTAAAAGGGCTAGTTTACAAGTTTTTGGAATTGTGAGATATTATTGTGAGAATGTAATATTTGAAGGGTTCAATGTTGATTTTTAATATTTGAAATGCTGGAAATTAAGTTGGAAATTAAGTTGGAAAGTTGTTTGGAACCAAATTGCAAATTTGGTAAAGTTTGGAAGTAAAATTCAAAAAGTCCTAAGTAATGGGGACTTGTTTGCAAGTTATTAAATGTAGAAGTATCATTTGGGTAAATTATTGAATGCTGGAAAATTTATTAGTATGCTGAATTTTGAATTAAATATTGAGTTGGGATTGAATTACAAATTTATCAAATTAGGTGGTTGAAGTTGAAAAGTCTAAGAAAGTTTAGGGTGAATTTGCAAGCTTTTGAATGTTTAAGTGTTGATTTGAAGATTTTATTGAGGTGTTGAAAATTTTATGTGAATAATGTGATATGATCATAATAGTGAAGGACTATTATGAATTTAATGGAAAATTTGAGGTGAATTTTAGAAAGAATTCAAAATTATGGTTTAAATGTGTAATTGGAAAAAATCGAAGGATTTAAGTTGAAAATAAATATTTATGGAAGCTAAAGAGTATTTTGAGAAGTTTGAATTTTGGATGAAAGCATGACTTAAGTTTGTAGCGATTTTAGTATCGATTTTTTATAGACTTTTATATTTTAAGTTTAAATTATGTTAGTATGATACTAACATATAGCTGAATATTTTATATTATTATGTTATATTGTCTGACTATGATAAACCTAGAAATCCGAATGAACCAAAAGGAAAGGAAAAAAATACACGAATAAAGAATTTGTATATAAAGGTTCGGTAGTGAGGCAAAGGTGAGTGCAATTTATTTATTTAATTATTTTGATCGAGGACGACTTGCGATAAGTCAATCTCACCTTATTTATTTCAAAGATATGAATTATGTTTTGATTATGAATTTGTATTTGTAATAATTTAATAAGTTTTATGAATGATTTTGGGTATGAATTACCCATATCATGTTTTACAAATATGATATGAATATAGTTCTAATTTCAAAGCCCATTGTATGTTGTATTGAGAGTCAAAGGTGCAATTAGCATGTCATGAGGTTGAGTGATTATATACTAATTTTGGTATATTGTGGTGTGCCGGTTGGTACACTAGTATATATATTCCGTTGTTATTGCACTTTGTGTGCATATTGTAATTTCTGATGTGATCACACTGTGTATGCTTTTATGTTCTGATTTTGATAATAACATTGAGATGCTTATTGCTCACACTCGTTTGACTCGTGTACCTTATATTCTCTTAAATATACTTTGGGCTATAAAAAATGAAATATAAAAGTTCTGAAAAGTGTCTGACTGAAAAGAGATGTTGACTGATTATTCTGTCTGATGTGACCTATTATGATTTTGTAAAAAAATCATAAGATTATTCTATTTAGGTTTTCGATAAAGATTCAGCATGAGATATCCGGTTTGAACGTTCTGAAAGTTTTGTCTAAATTGTTTTTAAATGTTTTTATATATTTTAATATTTTATTTATTTATTCTCACATTTAGTATTATTGTCTCACTAAGTTGTACTTAGTGCGTGATGGTTTTCATACATAGGGTCTAATAGAGATACGAACGTACTGTGAGAGTCTCCCGAGCATCTTGTGGAGATCATCTATAATATCAGTATCAATAAGGCATCATCAGTGTTTCTTTTGACTAGTAGTGACATGTATAATTATGTTATTAGTATGCTTTATCAGTTTTTGATTAAATGGTTTGTAATAGTAAATTAGGATTGTTTATTTTAACTAGTTTAGTTTATCAGTATTTGGTATGCATAAAATATATAATATTATATTTTTAAATGATACAGAAATTCAAGTAGATATAAATAGTTTCAAAGTTAAAAAATGAATGTTTTAAAAAAATTAAACAATTGTGAATAGTAAATATTGATCAATTTGATGTGACATTTATGACTCGTATTTTTAAATGTTTATGGGCTATGGGTTTTACAACGTGAGAGAGAAGGAAAGCTTACCCTTGTTCATTATTCACTAGAGAAGAAAAAGAGTCGTTGGAGGTGAAAACATCCGAGACTTCAACTTTAGATTTACGTTGATCTAGTCCCTTTTAAGGTAAATGGACTTTGGATTGAGGTTGAGGGTTTCTAAGCACATCATTTGATGTAATTATATTACCTCTCTGACGTCGATGAGCGATGGTTAGCACGATGAAGAATCGTCGGTTTTTAGAAAGGTGAAATGATAGTGAGAGAGAGTTGAGAGAATTTTTCATCTCTTTTTCCTTGATAGTTTCTACTGAAATGAAAATGAAAGGCTTAAGGTTTCTAAAACTCTATTTTTTATTTTATATGTGTTACAAAACAACATCGTTTAGAAGGATTAGGGTTGGTTGAGTAACACATTGTCTATTTTTACAATTGACCATCCTGATTTTGTAATATTACATCTTAGTCACTAAATACAAGTTTATTATTTTATATTTCAAGCTTTAAATTTTGTTGCTTTTATATTTTAATCATCATTTGTTTAGCTTTTGTAATTTGGGTAAATTGCTAATCATGGTTGTTAATTTAGGATTTATTGCATGTTAGTCCTTTGTAGTTATCACATACTAAAATATGTTGTATTTACACTTTTGGTCACTGTTATTTCACCATGTACTTATTTTAGTCCTCATTTTGGTTAAATTCATGAAATACTATTGGACTTATTACATGTTTAACTCCTATTACTTCTATTTCCTTTGGATTTGGTGTTTAATTAATTTTATAGCTTTATATATTTAGTCCCTATATCATTGCATGATTGTTTTTATTATTATTATTATCCCTTTATATACCAATATATATATATATATATATATATTACATATAGTATGGCTTGGGTTAAAATATATGTGTAATGTGTTTTAGTTTACTATTTTATATGAATATATATTAATTATATAATATTAATTTAGTTATAGATATATATAAATATATATTAAAACGTTGTTTTTTTAAATGTTACGTTTAGTAAGATATAACTTTTTTATATATATTTGAGATATATATATTTTTATATGATTTTATTTTTTATTATTATTTTATTATTTTTTTACTCGTGTATTAGCAAGAACACTCGTCGTAGAATGAGCGTGAAAAGCACAACTTGTTCGAAGTGGTAATTTTCGACCACATTTAAATGAAAAGTTAACTTGATTAATTTTAATAAAAAAAGAGAGGGGACGTACTTTAATTTTTGAATCGAATTTATAGTTTCCACTACCACGACAAAGTATAAGTGACTAAGTATCAATTTTGGGCATTGTGGGGGTACTTACCCTTCTCCACGCGTAATCGTCTCCTGAACTCTTTAAATTGAATCATTGGTAAATGCAGACTTATTTTTTTTTCTTTAGAATGATTTTTCTCAAGAAAAATTTGTTTTAAAATACATTTTTATGTACTTGACATGCCTAACCCAAAGGTTGATGGCGACTCCAAATTTCAAATTAAATAAAAATCTATTTTTTCTAAAATAAAGTCATAATTATTTTAAAATTTATTATTTTAAAAGATGGTTATGGTAGCTTGGTGACTCAATTGTGGACTTTTTTAGAGGGTCAAGCTAGTAATCGCTTATACGTTGTCGTGGTTGTGAAAATTATAAGTTTGAGTCCTTAATTAGCTTATGATCCTTTTATTTAATATTGATTAATTTATTTTGGTCTATTTATCAATAATTGTACTAATGTTTTATTTATTTGTTTTCAGATTTATTAATTATTATTTCAAAGTACTTGTGTGTTTATCGTTTCGTTGGGTCAAAGGTTTATATGTTTCTCCTCACACACTACAATCATTTCATGACATAAACTTTATATTCGAGCTCTATCCCAATTTAGTGGGGGTGAACACTATGCTTTCATGGTGAATTTATTCCATGTATGAGCTATAGTGATTCACGTATGGAATACACACCTTATACCTCCGTGAGAATTTATTTTATCGTATGAGTATAGGGAAATGGATCCCTCGAATTGAACTCAGTCTGTTTGAAGCCTGTAATGGATGAGGATCGAGGGTTTGACAGCCCAAGGGGCATCAACATCAAGGACAATTCGAGTACCATTCCTCATAAAGCTAGAATCATGCATATAGTGAATTATAGAATGGTCACCCTGGTAGAGTCGTGTCGAATCTTTGTCCGTCAGTAGGTATCGAAATAAGTACACATGAAAGAGGAGTGTAATCTAACTTTTTCTCTTTACTTTAAAGTGGTAGAATAAATTAATTTTTTTCCTTAATAAAAGCATGTGAGCTAGATACTATGTGTTTAGGTTTTATTTACCCAAATAAATGCATGGGGTAGAAAACATGTCTGGTTAAAATCTATTTTAATAAATTATGTTTAGGTGGATCGTATGAGGGTAGAACTAATTTATTTATTTATATTTTTTATTAATAACATGACTAATCTGCTTGTTTCGTTTCGTTTCATATTGTCATAACATTAAAAAAGTTATTGATCAACAATTGTTCATCCATTTGAAAAACTTTTAAGATGGAGAAAAGTTTCATAAACAAAGAAGTGAACCCGTAGATGTGCGTGACTTAAAAAATAGGTGAAACTTTTAAAACAATCGTAGCATGATATAATTCTGGAACTCTACGTATAGTTGCTTTACTTTTAATCGTGAGGACATGACCTCAACTTTGGAAGAGTATCACTTTTTATTGAATTTACAAAGAGTTAAAGTGAACAAGGTTTATCCTAAGTCAACAAAAGGACCCATCCCTCAAAGCTAAGCTGGCGAAACTTTCTGGTACATGTGAAAAATAGGTGATTGTCCGACTTCAAAAGAAAGGGGAGAGCGAAAGGGTACCATGGTCTCATCTACAAAAGATAGCCGAGAAGCACATAGATGAAAAACTAAGGAGAGATGTTCTTGCTATGGAGGTGTTGTGCGGGTGCTTACTATTCCCCAAGCTTAATCGACTTCTGAACTCTTTAAATTGAATCTTTGATAAACGTAGACCAATTTTTGTCTTTAAAATGGGTTTTTTTAAGAAAATTTTGTTTTAAAATACGTTTTTAGGTACTCGACCTATCTAACTCAAAAATTGATGGCGACTTCAAATTTCAAATTAAGTAAAAATCCAAACTTTCTAAAATAAAGTCATAGTTATTTTAAAAATTTAATATTTAGAAAAAATGGTCATGACACATTGTATACAAGAATATTAAAAAAAAGATGAATTAAAAGAAATGAACGAAGACAATTTTTTTATTTAAAAATTTTAAATTATCATATATTTTAAATAATTTTATATACTCTTATTAATAATATGGTTTAATTCCTAAAATTCTATAAATTAGTCTCTAATGCGAATCTCTACATCCCATTAACATCCCTAATGTTTAATCCGTAAGTAGTGCCAGTGCCAGTTGGGTGGCATAGAGAAGTCCATTATTACCACTAATTTCCTTGTAAGAAAGTCCAAAGCATGGGGTTGTCCAGAGTTAACGAGACACCAAAGGGACAATGAAGTCGGATGCATAATACATGCTAATTCAAGGTGTGAAAACATCCTTAGTGTTCGGAATTTTGGACACCAAACCTTTCAATAGACCCAACGAGTAATGCGATTAGAAAGAAGAATTATGATATAATTCTCTCTCAAAGGGAAAACACATGCAATACAATAGGTAAGATGTGCCCTACTTAATGGAGCCCCACGCTGTGACCGAGTCTTTCTCTCTCTCTCTCTCTCTCTCTCCTCACACATTCTTCACTTTCACATCAAAATATAATTGATGATATTTGTATCATTATAAGATAATATCATATTATTATTAAAATATTTATATCATTATAAGATAATATCATGTTATTAATAAAATATAAAAATATTATATTAATGACTAAAGATCAAAATCAAATTAAAAAGTAATGTTAATAATAATTTAAAAAATATATTTTATTAATTAAAATAAAATAAAAATAATAATTAAATATGCAATTTATTCAATTTATTTTATTATATTACATAGGGGAAGATGAGGAGAGTGAGAGTATTGTGAATTGTCATATGACATTAACATATCCTAAGCAAAGGGTCCCCCTTGAAGTGTATGTCATTGAACAGAGCGATGCAACAGAACGGAATCTGGCAGCCATCTACATCTACTTCTACACAAAGAATTTTTGGCACCGCCATTGCTTACAACTCTGCACCTCGTAAATGTCCATTTCCTCCCATCTAAACATAAATCTTTGTATATACATGCACCCAACTAAATAAAAAATTATATAATCGATTATCAATCGATTTAACGAAATAAAATAAATAAAATTAGATATTCAAATCTTAATATTAAAAAAGCTATCTTGATAAATCTTTATAATATCCGATGTAAATAATTTGATCAATAAATGAAATATCGGTGTGATTTACTAAAGAGATATAAAAATAGATTTGATTTTAAACATAACTCTTTAGATATACATACTCCCCAACATGTAAAAAATGTTTTACTTTTTTTTTATAATTGTTAAGTTAATAATTAACAATAAAATTATTAGTGGAAAGGTTAAATTTTTAAATGAAAAATATAAAAGATTAATATTGTAGAACTAAAATATGTAAAACTTAATTTTAAATTGTACACGACATATTTAAACTTAACGTACATATAAAAAAAAGATGGGCAGAGTTTGTTGCTTTCATTAGTGTTGATTTCAAACTTGTAACCTAACTTACTGTCCAAGCTAGAACCCCCCCCCCCTTTGATCAATATGCAACTTAAGCCCGGCAGCTGGCTCCTTCTTCTTGAATAATCTCATTTGGCAATGGGAGAAGTGGAGTTGCATGGATTCTGGTCTGTCGTCGAGTGGCGCCTCATCGAAGAAACTCGGCCTTCGAATCCGTTGCTGCCACATGACATATACGATAGCCCGATTATGCATAAATAAAATCTATAGAATTGTACTAATTGGGTAACAAAGCTGTGTTATACGATTTCTTTTACGGTCAAACTCTACATGGAAGTTCTACATACAAATATGGAGAATACATGCGGTACTTCAATGGAAAATTAACTGTACAATACAGAGAACAAAGTTAACAAATCTACTCAATGATCATACATATCTTTCTTCTTCCTTGAAGAACCTGAACTTTTTGTATCTTAAATGGCCAAAACTTAATGTTGAGAATATATATTAATGGTAGTTTCATCTCTTCTGGAAGTTAAATGCTTTGATTGAGAATGCAAACATGAACCCGAAGAGCACACAAATACCGACCACCACAATTGCGACGACTCCCACAAAATCCTCTTTGAAATCGAAATAGGTTCTTACGAAATGTTCCACCGTTATGCCGGAGTCGAATGTGTCCTTTATGCCACCATACTGTGAAGCAATCAGTCCATACAAGCTCCAAGAAATGGGGCAAAACCAATAATACCATCTCCACCACACAGGAATCCTCTGTCATTGGAACAAAACTCAATTGGTTAGGACCGTTTTTGCATTAAGGAAGTGTGCAGAAGGGTTACTAGGGGTACCGTTCGTTGGACGATGAATCCGGAGAAGAGATTCCAAAGTGCAAAGAAGGCGGATGAAATAATGCCGGCGATAGTGTGGTCGGGAGTGACGGCCACAGTCATCATCCCATAGAAGGTGAAGTATAAGAAGGTGAAATACATAAAAAAGAGATACCAAAAGAACTTGTGGGCAGTCCATTCGAATCCAATCATGGCGTACACTATAACCCCATAAATGACGGTTTGAACCAAATTGTATGGCAGCTCAATCACAACCTGGAA
This sequence comes from Hibiscus syriacus, assembly GCF_006381635.1. Taxonomy (NCBI): domain Eukaryota; kingdom Viridiplantae; phylum Streptophyta; class Magnoliopsida; order Malvales; family Malvaceae; genus Hibiscus; species Hibiscus syriacus. Next base: position 527,681 of record NW_024061952.1, on the reverse strand, counting down.
AAATAAATGGTGACCATCAGCTTGTTTCCAAAGCCTAGACTCCAGGTTCCGGAATCTTGAAAAACAACTGCAGCATTACCTGGCCGAATGCATATGGTAGTGCTGAATACATTCCGGCTGCTCTTTCTCGGTAAAAGACCGTTCTTTCGATTGCCACAACCGGCTGAACAGATGAAGCATTTTGAAATCCTATAAAAAGAACGGCAGCATACATGGAACCCATCGAATTCAAAATATCCTGTGGCCTTGCTCTGCAATTACCAAGTAGTTCAAATGGTTTGGAGATTAAAACACTAAATCACATTACTTGCACTTGTTTGCATTAAATAGCTATATATATACCTTTTGGAACCTAGATCCCAGAATATTGTCCCAAACAATAGAGCAATAAAAGTTGTGAAGAAAAATCTCACGGCGTTGTACGGCGGGTTTCTCCAATAAGACCAGTACTGCTTCCATAAGCAAGCAATACATTGAGTGAGCATAGATTGTGAATATCTAGTCTGGAAGTATAAATCCTTGGAATCGGGTGAAGGATTGCTTAGTTCCTTGACCAATGTCTTGTTCCTCCTGCACAATGATTTTAACAATTTATAGTGATCGCCGATTTTTATCAATTAATGCATAGTTCAGTTTTAAGGTAGCATGCAAACTATAAATATGGATCCTACCTATACAGCTCAGAATTCTTGTATATGCTGGTAAAGTTGACAGCAATTGCTTCTTCTTGTGCTTCTGAAGTAACCTCCAACATCCATGTTGCTGGATTGTAACCATCTTTTATCTTTGGGATTCCATTTATTTCCTTCAACAAGCAAAATCCTAGAATTTAGCAACATATATATATATATTCCTTCAACAAGCAAAATCCTAGGAATTTAGCAATATATATATAGATATAATCGGCTATTATTATCATGCATTCATGAGACTGACCTCAAGATACTTTATCAAATGGCAAGAATGGCGGCCTAATGGACCAACATATATTTCTTCACCTCCTCTTCTCAATAGAAGTAGCTGTTTTTTTGTCCAATTAAGTACTTGTGTTAGCTTTAAGAAGAAAAAGATAAATGGAAACAAAAACTGGTACAATTCTCACCTCATCAAAAGCATCAAATATATCAATGCTTGGCTGGTGGATCGTGCACACCACGGTTCGTCCTGTATCAACAGTATTCCTTACCGTTCGCATTACTATAGCTGCTGCCCTGGCATCAAGACCAGATGTAGGCTCATCCATGAATATTATGGATGGGTTGGCAACAAGTTCAACTGCAATTGTTAGCCTCTTGCGTTGCTCGGTTGATAGACCGTTCACCCCAGGCAATCCTACAAGAGCTTCCCTTAATGGAGCAAGCTCCACAAGATCCATTACTTCCTCGACAAACATCTGTAACACAATAATTTGATTTAAAACAAATGTTTCTTACATTCCTTGAGCAAAGATGCTAAAAGTAATTAACTACATACCTTCCTGGTCTCTGAATTGACCTCTGAGGGTAGTCTAAGCCATGCAGAGAAAATCAAGGACTCATAGACTGTAACGTGCGGGGAATGGATGTCTGTTTGCTCACAGTACCCGGATATGCGAGCAAATGTTTTCTGATTCTTTGGATACCCTGAAATTTTGATTGTTCCCTCGACATAACCACCGGTTTTCCTTCCTGCCAACACATCCATTAGAGTGGTCTTGCCAGCACCACTAACACCCATCAGAGCTGTTAGGACCCCAGACCTGAAAGCTCCACTCACTCCCTTCAAAAGTTCCAACCGTTCCTCAGAAATACCTTGAGCTTTCATTTCCTGGAAGCATTGAAAAGAATTCAACTTGTTGCACAATTTTGTATTTTCATGCATGGATATTCAATAAAAGAAAAATCTAAACGTTTATGTTTCCTAGTTTCTAGTTTTAAACCAGATAAAAGGTAGGATACCTGTGGCATATCTACAGCATATTTGATTTCATCAAAGCTCATTGAAAGGGGTTCAAAAGGAAGAACCATGCCTCTCTTCCTCTTGTGATTAGCCTCAATGACACTTCCAACTTTTGCAGACAATGATCTCAATGATGCATCTGTTCGGCTACCGTTAGAGCTCTCTGCATTATTTTTTGCATTGATCATGTCACAGCATGAGTAATATCAATACAGCATCTGAATATAATACACTGTTGATTAATTCAACTAATGACTCACCAGAAGAACCTCTTCCCCTTGATGATAGCTCGATATTCTGTCCGGCCTTGTTAGCAATTTTCTCATCTAACGTTTCTTTAGATATTACTGCTTGAGGCTTCCCAAATGCTGAATCAAATCAAACTATCAGAAAATAAGCTTCATACCAAAAACTGAAAAAGCTAATGAGAAAAACTTACGGTAAAGATACTTTAATGCCAATGTGAAAAGGAAATTGAATAGGAAACAGTATCCAATTAAAGCTCCTACTCCAATCCAATACCAATGCGGTTCCGGGAAAAATCCTCGAGACTTCATGACCAAAACTCCTAATGGTTCAGTAAAGTTGGAAGGAACCTACAATACAAATATTTCAGATTCAGTAATGTCCCCTGGTTTAGTTTCACATATGCAGAAAATGTTGCTTACATGTCGCCAACTTTTCCCCAGGAATTCATTCACAGTTATGGCATTTTGTGCATACATCAATGGTGAGATCCAGTAACCCCATTTCCACCATTTCTTGACATCATCTGATGAAGCAGAATGTGATGATCAAAATTGAAACTCAAGTTTACATCATTAAGGAAATAATAGTAACTATAGTAATTAATGTGTTGAATTTGTATGTTGTTTCACCTCGGGATAAGACGAATCCTCCCATGACAAGAACTGCAAGTAAGGCAAATGAACCACAAGTGTTTGCAACAATTATGTTTCTTCCTAATCCTCCCATTAACCGGAATAGTCCCGATGCCATCTCGCTAAGACATAGGAGTACCAGGTAATACTTGAAAAAGCTGCCGATGAGACCTTTAATTAGATTGCGGCACACAAAAATATAGACCATAACAGATTTGTTAACTTGTGTCTCACCTCCCTACACTTGGGTCGAAGCCAATGACATAATAACTCATTAAAACCCAGATAGTAACTTCTAACAAGCTAACCGGGGTCTTAAGGATCCATGCAGGTAGAGAATATGCCCATGTAGGATAGAAAAGAAGGTCCCTTTGCTTGTAGAAGACCGGAAGTTTCAAGATGGTCAACGCGAGCTCGGCGAATCCATTGAACATTATCATAAGGAGAATAAAGAACAAAGCTCCCATGAAAACCCCACCATCTGTTACCGAATCTCGGTGCATCTCCGTCCTTAAAAAAATTGTCATGGTGATGAATCCAATGAAAATAAGCTGAAATTTTCACCAACATAGCAATCCGTTAGGCTTCAAAATGTTCCAGTCACAGTTTTGAAACATGCATATAGTCTCTTTAGATATTTCTTTACTCACTTGAATGATTTTGAAAACATAGACGAATAAGTTCCTCTTCATTAGTAGATATTCCCTGGATACACAAGCTTTTAACAGTTCCTTCTTTGAAACACCATATTTCTCTTTTGTTAAAGCAGCTGGATGGCTTTTAGACTTATCAAATGGAACTGCAAGATCATCGCCTAGCTTTTGACCGATGTGGAAAGACTGAAATGCTTCAGCTAATTCCTTGACAGAGATGAAACTGTAAGGCTCATCTGTACGTGCCCAATATTGCTCTTGATCTTTCCTTGATGTCACCTGTTGCACCCATGAACCAAAAGAAAGAAAAAAGTTACATATTCAAACAAAATTTGCATGTTTAAAAGTAAAAATTAAACCATTACCTCTTGTAAAAAGTCTGCAATTCCTTTTCTTTCTGGACACTTAAACCCCATGTATTCGAAGAACTCGAGCACATTTTCCCGCGGACCCTGGTACACAATCTGACCATCTGAAAGCAGAATTATATCATCAAACAGAGCGTATGTCTCCGGAGCCGGTTGAAGGAGAGAGATTAGAGCTGTTCCATTGAGTATATGAATGGACTGTCTCAATGAATTTACTATTTGAAACGTTGTAGAACTATCCAAGCCAGTAGATATCTCATCCATGAAAAGTGCCCTTGCTGGTCCAACCAACATCTCTCCTGTAAAATTTTAGTGAGGTGAAATTGATTAAAACCATCATATCATTTGTCCAAAATTCTGGGATATAATAAATATTTTTGTCAAGTAGTTGTCAGAAAATCATTGAATCAGATTTACCTGTAGTGACTCGCTTTTTTTGTCCGCCAGAGATACCTCGTCTCATTTCATCTCCCACCATGGTATCTGCACAAACTTCAAGCCCCAATATCTGAAAATTTTCAATATTATATTCTTAACAGATATCGAAAAGATTCTGTCTGTTTCTTCTTTTGTTCTTTGTCTCCATTAGTCCATAGCTACATTTGTACCTTGAGAATATAATCTGTAACTACATTCGCCTCTTGTCCCTCTAGTGCTGCAGCCTGCAAATTTAACAGTACTCCCATTTTAAATCATGTTATGTTTATTGAAATTGCAGATATAACGAATGCGAAGAGTACCGAAGCACGAAAAAAAGCATCATAGTCTTCTTACCTTCATAAAGATATCGATATCAGGATCAGGCTTGATATTTGCTTCTTTTTCTCTACGAGACAATTCTTTCAACATCTCTGCCAATTCCCAAAATGCAGATTTAGCTATAGAACCGCAAACTTCTCAGATCAATTTGCAAATCAAAGTTCAGAAAAGTTTCAGTTTTTACCATAACGAGGTCCAACACCTTGACATCTTGCTGAGAAGGCTAATGTTTCTCTTACTGTCATCTCTCCTATATGAACATCATATTGACTTATATAAGCTGATGTCCTCTCGGGCACGAATTCTTTCATTCCATGTCCGTTGTAAGTTACTCTGCCTGAAAACTGAGATTTTTGTACATATTTACCCAATGTCAGATCACAATGCCAATCAAATGAAAGAAAAGGGATTAAAATGAAATAAGTTCCATACTTTCAAATCTTTACCGAGCTTTCCAGCCAATGCCAATAGTAATGTGGTCTTGCCCGAGCTCGGAGGCCCTAATAGCAATGTCATCCTGAAGAAGTTCGATAGAAAACGAGTGTCGTCAACGTTTCAAGAGATATTGAACTGTTTTTTTTATTCCGATGAAGAAGTTCTTACCTTCGAGGTCGGATAATTCCACTGATTCCATTAAGGATTGGTAATGGCTTCTTTCTACTGGGAAGAATGTGAAGGTAACTCAACAATCCCTTCAAAGAAAACAACATAAAAAGTTGGTAATCTCTGTTGAATTAAAAGATTCGAAGTTGTTTATTCAAACAAGAAGAATACCTCTAGAACATTTGCAGTGAAGTTGAATATGGTAGGCAATGCTCTACTTCCCACATATGCTTCTGCTTCCACACTCAAATGCTCGAACTGGACTTCAATCGTCGGCATATCAAGTCCCACTCTGTGATTTGTGTTCATAATCCATTTCGATCAACTTGAATGCATTAAACAATCATAAAAAAGTCGAAATAAAGTAGGATTTTTTTTTGGAAAAGCATACCTATCAACGCGTTCTTTAAGCTTCAACAAGAACCTTTCATTATCCTCTTCTGCAATTCTGACTAGCCTTTCGAGCAGATTCCTTCTCTCAATGAAACCCAGATTTTTAATATCGACTTCTCTCGACTGACCTTCTTCTTCGGTGAGTATCCCTCTCCTCACACGCAGAAAAGTAGGAAGTTTCTCAATGGCAGCCCATTTGAGGTCTTCTTCGTCATCTTCTTCACGAGCCGACATTGAGAAAGCTTCCATGGGCCTGGCGTTGCTCCTCCAACTGCCGATACGTGCACTGCTGCCGACTCCAAATACATCAACATTCTCCATCTTTTTAGTGTGTGTTAATGGACGATGCCACCCAATGCAATAGTCGATTTTCAATATATATAATCCGAAACTAAGGCTCTCCCCAAAGAAGGTTCTGTGTTGCTTTCATGGGAAGACAATTAATTGATTTTTTAGAGCTTGTGCATCTTTCTCATTGTGGGTCGGCTCTATATATCAATTACACACACACACAAATATATATATATATATATATATATATATATATGAGTCAATGGAAAGAGAAACAATAAAATTATAACCATCCAACAATAAAGAAAATTCAAACTTTTTGACATTATCTTCTCAAATCTTATTACGCAGTATATGAAATGTTGTGATTTTACACCGCAGATAATATCTTAGTTTGTCACTCTTGCTGATGGATGGCCGGGTACGGGTGGGGACAATTGTCCTTATAATTTAAAATTATATATATTTTAATTTTTTATATGATTTTATTAAAAATATGTTTTCGTTCTTTGAAATTTTCTGAAATTCAAGTTCATCCCTTAAACATTTAAAAAATTTAAATTTATTCCTCTAACGTAAAATCATGCGTCCGTCCTTGTTCTTGCTTAGAGTTGTACCAATCAAACCTGGTTGGACTGTCCAGCCAGCAACCATGATATCTCAGATGATAAGATCCTGCTGCCAACACTAAAATAAATAAACAATCAAAGTATTTATTCATGTCAGCCGGCCATTGCCCTTTCTATATATCCGAGAGTTTTTATGATAAAAATATAATGCAGAAATCCCTTTGATTTTGCCATTGTTAGCTGTTTTGGATTTGCTGTGTCTGCATGTCTGAGACTGGGATCTTGCTCATTTCTTTCTTATTTGTTAATTCGATATCCCACTTCTGATTTATTCATGTTTAGCCACCAACTCCACATGCACCTTAATACCAAGGTCCGATAATTATTTGTTTAATTTTAAACACTCGTACTTGAAAGGGTTTAGACTTCGAGTAAAAATATTAGGGTTCAAAAATATGTATAGGGTGAAAGAGAGAGAGATAAGATCACAAGAACAATAAAACTCTCCCATGTAGGGTATTTGATTATATCATATTCTCGAAAAGTCGAATTCAATACCTTGGTTAAATTGAAACATGTGGAAAACATTTGATATATAAATTAAACAAATATAAAACACGTGTTATGAATAAATCAAAGAGATTTTAAACGATATTATCTTATAATTGCCTAAACTATATTCAACACTGATATATAAATTTAGGTTACATTTAGTCAAAACATGCACCGTATACCTGTAAGAAGTTTGAAACTAATTCAATTACATACACTTATTTAAAAATCTTGACATATTTAACAGTATACTCTTAAAATAAAAGAATCTCAAATTGAAAAAAAAAACTCGATGACCTTTTAATTTTTAAAAACAACCTTTGATTCCTTTTAAGGATAAATGAATTAAATCTCAACTTTTATTAAGACAGAGTCAACTTTTATTAAGACAACGTTAATTAAATTAAATAATAATAAGAAAATTCAGATTCCAAATCGATGCCCAAATGAAGCAAGTCGGCCAAAATCGATATTGGCGCAGTATTTATTCTCTCAACAGGAAGAGCTCAAAATTAATTATTAAAAACAAATCAATAATTACATTTAAATTACAAGGCATAATCATATGTCCCATGTGTACGAAATCCCCACAGATACGGAGAAAATCCGGTCGGTAAACAACAAATTAATAATTTTGTACATAAAACCGTTTCACACTATTCGATATTGCTTCAAGGTACATGCATGCATACAAGTGGGCTGCATGATTATGTTGTTCGAGTATTTTATCATTATTTTTTTGAATTAATCACTGTTATTCGATCTATTGACCGACTAATCTAAATTGGGTACTGCAGATGCGAGCGCGACCCTCTCAACCTAGTTTGCTCCATCGCAAACGTCATAATTCGAACCCCTGATTTTACTTAAGGAACCTATTGTCTCATCCCACAAGATCAACTGGTTGTTGGTGTATTTTATCATTATTTAATCATCGTTTATTTTAAAGAATTTATTGCTCCAAAAATAACTTCTCTATTACGTTCCACTGCCATCTGTATCCTAAAATATAGGGGTTGTCAATTGTACGTAGTGTATTTCTCGTATTTGTTATGGAATAAAATATTTCTATCCTCGTTCTGCAATTTAAATTTACGAAATTTAAGATTTTATCCTTATTTTTTAATGTGTAATATTAAAATTATTTTTGTTTTCTCATTTCATCGTTTATGTAGATCGAGACTCGTTTAATTAAGTAGATTTCAAATGGTAATTTGATTTAAATTTTATGAGTTCCAATTCAATTCAATTTAATAGGATTGACATTTTTATTAAAAAAAATAATTTGGGTAAGGTTGTATTAAGTTTTTTTAAGGATAATCACTACATCAAAACTGTAGGTTGCATCGATCAAGCTTTGGCTAATCTTCAATGGAAAGAGGCCGTGTTGACCGAGTATAATGTCCTTCTTCGAAATAACACTTGGTAACTTGTTCCTCTTCCCGTTGGGCGATCAACAGTAGGTTGTAAATAGCTTTTTTTTTTTTTAAAGTTAAACAGAATGCAAACAGAATGCAAACAGAATGGTAGACCGATATAAGGCGATGTTGGTTGCTTGTGGATTTTCTCAGGTACCCGGTGTTGCGGAAGACGACTATCGGATAGAGCAAAATCGTAACTAATAATTTGAGAAAATAAAAATGAAGATAAAAGAGACACAAATTTTACGTGGAAAACCCCTAAATAATATAGGGTAAAAACCACGTTCAACGGTAGAAGAATTTCACTATGAGAAAATAGGAATTACAACTTCTCTCTATCTACCAAGGAGAAAACAATGACAATTCTCTCTTGATAAAAATGAGAAAACAACTCTCAAGAAAACTCTCTAAATTCTCTAGTATTGAGAGAAAACTAGAATGTTTTGGGATGGTTTTGAAGCTAAATGAGCTAGGGTATTTATAGTTGAAGCTTAAGGACTAATTTGTAAATACCCTAAATTACAATGACTAAAAATGATTTTACCATTTTCCAAAAAATTCAACAAATGCTAGCTAATTTTTGGTGTCATGTGCACCGTTCTTGACTTTCAACAATCTCCCACTTGAAGATTTGATTGGAACAATCATATCTTCACGTCATTCTTTCTACCTTGTACTTTCATGTTGCTTACGTCTCTGACAGGCCACAAGAGAATCGACACCACGTAAATTTATCAGCGTTGATCGCTTTCGTCATGAAATCTGCTATGTTATCTTTGGTATAGATCTTCTGCACCGTCCCTTCTTCCACCTTTTCACGAATGAAATGGTACTGAACTCGTATATGCTTGTCCTTGAATGAAATGTTGATTCCTTGCTAGATGCAAGGTGCTTTGACTATCACAAAATAGAGAGACATATTCTTGATTGTGCCCAAGCTCCTCCAATAACATCTTCAACCAAATTGCTTCTTTTCTGGCTTGTGTAGCTGCTACATATTCTGCTTCTGTTGTTGACGTAGCCATAACTGACTGCAATTTTGAAACCCATCTTACAGCTCCAGCAGCAATTTTGAACACATATCATGTAGTAGATTTGCTTTTATCCAAATCCCCTGCATAGTCAGAATCAAAATACCCATTGATAAGTAAATTTGATCCTCCGTGACATAATGCAACATTTGAGGTCCCTTTGATGTAACTCATGATCCTCTTTATTGTATTCCAATGCTCTTCGCCTGGATTTGCCATGTACCGACTAACCACTCCCACTGCTTGCGCAATGTCTGGTCTTGTGCATATCATAGCGAACATTAAACTTCCCACTACCGATGCATACGGTACTCGAGACATCTCCATCCTCTCTTCTTCACTACTAGGACTCATACTAGAGGATAATTTGAAGTTAATAGGAAGAAGGGTAGAAATTGGCTTACAATCTTGCATGTTGAATCTTGACAATATCTTCTTCAAGTAATTCTTTTGTGAAAGCCAAATCTTCCTATTATTTCTGTCTCGGTGAATTTGCATCCCTAGAATCTTGTTTGCTGATCCCAAGTCCTTCATTTCAAATTCCTTAGCCAGTTGTGCCTTCAATTCTTCAATATGATCTTTGTTGGGTCCTGCAACCAACATGTCATCCACATACAACAACAATATAACAAAATCATTATCACCAGACCTCTTGAAATAAGCACAAGGGTCTGCATTAAGTCTGTTGTATCCAAGGCACATAATGAAGGAATCAAATCTCTTATACCAACACATCGGTGCCTGCTTTAGACCGTACAGAGATTTGTTCAACCTACAAACCAAGTTATTCTTTTCATTTTCTTCAAAACCTTCAGGCTGGAGCATGTAAATCTCTTCTTTAAGATTTCCATGAAGAAAAGCTGTTTTAACATCTAACTGCTCTAGATGTAAATTTAATGTAGCACACATTGTCAAGACTACTCGAACTGTTGTTAGTCGAACCACAGGAGAAAAAATTCATTGAAATCAATACCTTTTTTCTGAGTATATCCTTGACCACCATTCTTGCACGATACCTCTCCACTTGATCATCACCATTTCGCTTGATTTTGAAGACCCATTTGTTACCAATTGGTTTCATTCCTTGTGGTAGTGGCACAAAGTCCCATGTATTATTTTTATGAAGGGCTTCAATTTCTTCTTGTATCGCCATCATCCACAGTGAAGCATCTGAGCTATTTATTACCTCCTGGTATATTGATGGCTCACCGTCCTCTGTTAAAAGACAATATGCAATATTACCTTCTATAACATAATCTGAGTGTCAATTTGGACGTCTTCTCACACAATCTGATTAGCGAGTTATTGGAGCTTCAGAACTCTCTGGTTCTTGTTCATCATATGCTGGTTCTGCTTCAGAAGAATCTCCTTGTTCAACCTCCTTTTCCACATGTATATGTGTAGTCTCTGACTTTTCAGCGCTATCATCGTCTTCTTTTCTTTGTAGCTTATCTTCTACAAAGATAACATCCCTGTTGATGATCACTTTGCGGGCAGTGGGATCCCACAAGCGATACCCCTTTACACCATCATCATACCCTAAGAATTTATATTTCTTGGATTTTATATCCAACTTTGAAATTTCTTGGGAGTTGTACATCACGTACACAATACTTCCAAATACATGGAGGTTTGAATAATCAGCTGGTTTACCAGTCTATATCTCCATTGGTGTCTTCAGCTCTATTGCAGTAGATGGAGCTCGATTCACCAAATAACATGCGGTATTGACTGCTTCTGCCCATAATGATTTTTCTAGGCATGCATCCCTCAACATTGCTCTTGTTCTTTCTAACAAGGTTCTGTTCATCCGCTCTTTCACTCCATTTTGTTGATGAGTGTTTGCCACTATGAACTGTCTTTTGATGCCTTCTTTCCTGTAAAAGTCATCAAATTCTTCACTTGTATATTCTCCTCCATTATCTGTTCTGAAACACTTGATCTTATTTCCAAAATCAAGTTCCACCCGCGCTTTGAAGTTTTTGAAAGTGGAAAACACATCTGACTTCTTCTTAATATAGTACACCCAATATCTCCTGGAGTAGTCATCAATGAATGAGATAAAATATTTTACTCCACCTAGAGATGTAACTGGTGCTTTCCATACGTTAGAGTGAACCAATTCTAGAACACTTTTACCTCTAGAATTTGATGTGTTGAATTTCAACCGGTGCTGCTTACTTGTTATGCAATGCTCACACAAAGTAAGTGATACATTTGTTAAGCCTGGAAGTAGTTTTTTCTCCACAAGGACTTTCATTCCTTGTTCTGACATGTGTCCAAGCTTCTGATGCCATAGCATTGCAAAATCTGAACTACATGAGGCGACAGAGGCTTCTGCTTCTAGCAAAGTTTCTCCCTTCAGCATGTACAAGTTTGCTGCTATATTTTTGTCTTTCAACACCACAAGCGCTCCACGGAACACCTTCATGATTCCATTACGTGTTTCAATCTTATTTGTATTATTATCCAACAATCCGTAGGATAATAAATTTTTCTTTAGGCCTTTCACGTACCGCACACTCGAACAACTTTAATTGTTCCATCATACATCTTCAATTTGATGGTTCCTATGCCAATGATCTCTAAGGCATGATCATTGCAACTATACACAGATCCTCCTGAGACAGGTTCATAATGATGAAACCATTCTCTTCTTGAGGTTATGTGATATATTGCTCCTAAATCAATGAGCCATATATCTGCAAATCTTTTTCTGTCTTCCACAGTGGTTGAAGCTTCACAACATAGAGCATCTCCATCATCTGAAGTGTTTGCGGTATTACCTTGTGGATTGGAGTTTTTATTTAGACTCCAACAATCATTCTTCAAGTGACCATTTTTTCCACAGTTGTAGCACTTTAAATTCTTCTTGCTTCTCGACTTCTATCTACCATGTTTGTGACTGTTGTTTTAGTCACGTTCTGTTAATCTCCCTCTCATCATTGTTAACATTTTTGCTTGTTGCATATTTACTTATCTGTCTTTCTTGTTCTTGCGTCGATTTTCTTCTTGTAAAATTGCAGTTGCAATGTCATCGAAGACTAGACTAGTGACATTACTGTTTGTCAAGTTGATGATGAGTTGATCATACGAATCAGGTAGACTTTGAAGTATAAGTTCATCACGTTCTTGTTCTCCTATTGTACATCTTAAGGATGTAAGATGAGAAAATAACGTGTTTAGTGTGTTTAAGTGCTCCGTCACTGAAGTAGATTCTGACATACGGAGAGTATACAAGTTCCTCTAAAGGAAAATTTTATTGTGCAACGATGTGGCCTCGTATAATTTGGTGAGATGATCCCATATCTCCTTAGCTGTTTTCTTCTCCTCGATGCTAATGTTAATGCTAATGCTAATGCTAGATGAAAGTTTGCCATAGCATTCCCGTCCATTTCGATCCATTTGTTATCATTTGTGAAATCTACCAGCCTTTCACTGATAGCTGCTAGACACCCGTCTTTCCTCAGGATGACCTTCATCTTCAATTTTCACAATGAGAAATTTCTCCCATTGAATTTTTCAATATCACATTTCGTTGCCATAGCTTCTATTACAGATAGCTCCCACTATTTCACTATCGTGAATAGTTCTCTAGAACCTTCAAAGAATGGGTAATATCTTCTTACTTTCTTATGTTGGAGGATATACATTTTGGTGGCAACCACAAAGATAATAAGTAGATATTACACATTCTAATCTGGCTCGGATACTAATTGTTGCGGAAGACGGGTTAGTGACTAAATTGTAAAACTTTAGAATTTGGTGATTAAAGTAGAATAATTGGATAATTCAATGATTTATCTGGAAGGATTATTAGTAATTATTAAAAGAATTAAAGGGCAAAATGGTCATTTAACCATTAAATGATTAAATTGTATTATGTTGAGGATATATACGGGGGAAAGGGATAAGAAGAATATCTCTTCTTCTCCTCTTTGTTCTTCCATACGAGAGAAAGCCACAACAAAGGTGAGTTTTCTATTTTCTTGGTTATTTGTTGTTTAAAAAGTTGGGTTATGATCACTAGATGATAATTAAGCTTAAGGAAAGCTTAATTTTTTCTAAAACAAAAAGATGAAAAAGTTATAAGAGATTTAAGAAAACGAGTTTTTATATGAAATCATGGAAAAGAGTTGATAAGTTGAATTTGAAGTTAAATTTGACTTGTCATCATGCTAATTAAGGAATATGAAGTGTTAGAATGGTATTTAGAACGTATTGAAATTTGAGTTCTTGAATTACATATGAAGGATAGGATTTTGAAGTTATAGATGATTTTCATGGATAAAAGTTGGTTTAAGTAATGGTAGTTGAGTTTAATGACATGATAGGGGTTTAAAATAGAAGAATTAAGTGAAGAATTGATGATTTTCGGGGTTAAAATATAATTTCTGGGTAGAGGGAACCGATACCCTATGAAGGGAATCGATTCCCCCTCTTGGACGAAAATTCCAGTATGTGCAGGGGGAACAGATTCCCCCTGGGGGGTATCGATTCCCCGGGAACAGATTCCCCCTGGGGGGTATCGATTCCCCCCTAAATGAAAAAAATGTAATTTGATTCATTAAACCGGTTTAAGTTATTAACATCAAGTTTAAAGTTTAGGCTTCTGATAGTTGTTTTGAAATGATATATTTATGTAGATATTGAGCCTAAACAAGTTCCGGAATAATCAAAGGATTATAATAGAATCAAAGCAAAGCTAAGGTGAGTGCAATTTTAATTGTACTTATATTATTGAACGAACATTGGCTTGCGATGAGCCAATAATGGAGTTACTATGGTAAGAAGTGACTCCTAAAATGTTATTTGATATGTGATTCTTATATGTACATGAATACATGATATGCATAAACATAAGAGCATGAAACATAAGATATATGATATGATATACATGATTATATGCATATATGATATATGCTATGAGATATGACCAATGTGAAATGAAATAAGCTATGTGAATATATGAAATGACATATGAATATGCAATATGTGATATGATATGAAATATATGGTTACACATACATGTGGTATGTGACAGAAGAGAAAGAACAAGTGATGAGAAATATATTCATAATAAATGCCCATAGTATATGATACGAGAGCTATAGGTATAGTTGGCATGCCAAGAGTCGAGGGTATTGTAGTCCTTCGGGACGTAGTGGTCCTACGGGACATATATAACAGTCCTTCGGGACGAATACTGAACAAATGTTTGGTGCCCCATGAGGGAATTTATACGAGCTGTGGTGACAGCATTGGTGCACAACCTCAATGTACTCACATACCTCTATTCTCAATAATATACATGGGCAACAACAACAACAATTGAAATATAAATTAAAGTGAAAGTGATGCAAAAAGGTAAGTTTCATGTGTGCATGACTTGATTATATATGTCATAGGAAATATATCCATGCATATTGAAATATCATGATCAAATGGTAAGAATGCATTTTCATGAATCTACTGTTACATGTTTATTTATTGCCTCACTAAGTCTATGACTTAGCGTGTAAGTGATTTACACGTAGGTACCAAGAAACGTGAAGATCAAGAATAGAAGTGGCAAGGACAGTATTATTACTAGAAGATCATATCAGAAGTAATCGACAAAGTATGTATTTTGTTGTGTATAGAGTGTTGGCATGTAATAAGTCGTTAATTATGAGTACTTTGATCAAGTTTGTATTTTGTGGTCTCTTTTATGTAAATTAAAGTATTTTGTTTTAAACAAGTTTTAAATTCCCCGGGGTTTTTCTTTAAGTGTCAAGGTTTGAAAAGTTAATGTGACACCTCAGACTCGTATTCGGGTCGGGTACGGGTTGGGGTGTTACAGTTAATGGTATTAGAGCTAAGGTTTAGTCGATTCTTGGTATAAACCGGAGTCTTGAGTGTTTTATAAGGTATACATGCCAACAAAATAGTGAAAACTTCTGATCTGATGGAATAGTAAGTATACTGGTGTGCTAATATAACTATATGATTGTATTTTTATAGATGTCCGGACAAGGTAGTTCAAGAAATGAGGTGGGAGATGATATACCCGCTGAAAGTAGTAATTCACCTGCCCTGGCCAGGCAGAGTGAAGAACAGACACCCTCTGGAGTGCATGTGAATGATCAAGATGTATTCTTTAGAACTTTAGACGCGGTATTGACACGTTTTCTACCTCCTGTTACTTTAACTCCAAAAATGAATGTTGCGAAAGAGTTGAAGAGATTAGGAGCTTCAGAGTTTAGAGGGGAAGCCGATAAAGGTCCTGTTACTGCGGACCTTTGGCTTAATGACGTGAAGGTCATGCTTACGGGACTTCATTGTTCCAATGCTGAGAAGCTAGATGGAGTAATTTCCTTGTTGAGAGGACAAGCAAGGATCTGGTGGACCAATGTTACATTGAGGATGACTAACGCCCAAGTAACTTGGTCATTGTTTTTAGAAGAATTCAAACATAAGTACATCGGAGATCAATTTGTTCGTCAAATGAAGCAAGAGTTCATGAATCTGAAGTAATAGAATCACACTGTATATGAGTACGAGTGTTAATTCAATAAGTTGAGTCGCTTTGCTGCCGAGCTTGTTCCTACTGAGAATGATGCTTGTGAGTGGTTCGTAGAGGGGTTACGTCCTTGGTTGAAGGAGATGTTGATTGCATTGAATCTAACCTCGTTTCAAGAGGTAGTCAATTGTGCCAAAGCTTTGGAAAGAGCTTAGAATGAGAGATTTGAAAATTCAAGGACTCAAACAGTCAAAAGAATGGGTGCTTCTTTGAGTTTCGCACCGTCAAAAAGAGGCAGAGATGCTGGTTCTCGACCTCAAGCTAGATCGGAGTCAGTGGTATCCTCAGCTAGAGGATCAAATCCGATGAGAGGCAGACAAACTTAATCAGCAGGATCTGGAGCTGGGAGATTTAACCAGAGTCAAGACAGACAATGCCAACATTGTGGAAAGAATCATTCTGGGATATGTAAAAGGATTTCTGGAGCTTGCTATAGATGTGGGGAGACCAGACATTTTGTTCGGGATTGTCCTAGAGTAGTCGATGAATCTGCACAGCCAGAGAGGTCTATTTCTACAGGACAAAGGGGAAGAGGTAGAGGCAGAGGAAGAATCAGTCAGAGTCCTATGCTCAACAAGAGATACGTTCCACTACTCGAGTGTATAATCTCAGGACCAATGAGGATCGGGATGACCCGGAGATTATAACAGATACCTTTCTGTTGTTTGATAAACGGGTTATGGTATTGATTGATACGGGTTCTACATATTTATACATTACTAATAAGTTAGTGAGATAATTGAACATTCAATTAGAAGCTACTAACAATGAGGTGATAGTGCCGAATCCGTTAGGACACTTTGCTCTGGTAAATATGGTGAGTCGAGGGTGTCCCATACGAATTCAGGGAATTGAATTCCCTACTAATTTGATGGAATTACCTTTTGAAGAATTTGAAGTGATACTGGGAATGGATTGGTTATATCGTTATTATGCTAATGTCGACTGTAGACTGAAAAGAGTAACGTTGAGAAGTCCAGAAGAGATAGAAATCGTGGTGTTTAGTGAAAGGTGGAATCCATTGACAAATGTGATCTCAGTGATTACAACAAAGAAGTTATTGTTACAAGGATGTCAAGGGTTCATTGCTAGTGTGTTGGATGGAAGAGCCAAAGACAAAGAGATTGAAGAAATTCCTATCGTTAGAGAGTTTTCTGATGTATTTCCTGCAGAATTGCCAGGTTTACCTCCGGACAGAGAGGTAGAATTTCAGATTGAGATAATACTGGGAACAGCGCCCATTGTAATGACACCATACATGATGGCTCTAAAAGAGTTGCAAGAATTAAAGATTTAATTACAAGAATTTCTGGACAAAGATTTTATTAGATCAAGTGTATCACCTTGGGGAGCTCCAGTTTTATTTGTTAAGAAGAAGGACGGTTCAATGCGTCTTTGCATTGACTACAGACAACTCAATAAAGTGACCATCAAGAACAAGTATCCACTTCCCTGAATTGACAATTTATTTGATCAATTAAAGGGAGCTTCAATGTTCTAAAAAATTGATTTACGTTCGGGTTATCATCAATTAAAGATTCAAGAGAAAGATGTTCCAAAGACGGCGTTTAGAACAAGACATGGTCACTATGAGTTTATTGTAATGTCGTTTGGAGTTACGAATGCACCAGATGCTTTCATGGATCTAATGAACAGAATTTTTCAACCCTATTTGGATCAGTTCATGGTGGTTTTCATTGATGATATTTTAATATATTCAAAGTCAGAGGAAGAACATAGTTCTCATTTGAGGATTATCTTGCAGATTTTACGAAACAAAAAGCTTTATGCTAAATTCTCTAAATGTGAATTCTAGTTGAATGAAGTGACATTTCTTGGACATGTAATTTCTGCAGAATGAGTTCAAGTGGATCCTCAAAAGATTAAAGCTATTCTGGAGTGGGAAGTTCTAAAGAATGTGACAGAAGTTCGAAGTTTTCTGGGGTTAGCTGGTTATTATCGAAGGTTCGTTAAAAACTTTTCGATCATAGCATTACCCCTAACTAAACTGTTGAAAAAGGAAGTAAAATTTGTTTGGACTCAAGAATGTCAAGAGAGTTTTGAAAAGTTAAAGAAGATTTTGACAGAAGCTCCAATGTTAGTTCAACCTGAGTCTGGCAAGGACTTTGTAGTGTATAGTGATGCGTCTCATAATGGCTTGGGATGTGTATTAATGCAAGAAAGCAAGGTGGTGGCCTATGCTTCGAGACAATTAAAACCACATGAGAAAAATTATCCGACACACGATCTGGAGATGGCTGCAGTAGTGTTCGCTTTAAATATCTAGCGTCATTACTTGTATGGTGAAAAATGCTACTTGTATACGGATTACAAAAGTTTAAAGTACTTGATGACTCAGAAAGAGTTAAATTTAAGACAGAGAAGATGGGTGGAATTTCTCAAAGATTATGATGTTGTGATTTATTTCTATCCCGGAAAGACAAATGTGGTAGCGGATGCCTTAAGCCGAAAGACGTTTGCAGCCTTACGAGCTATGAATGCTAAACTATCATTAGGTGGAGATGGTGCAATTTGTGCGGAATTGACTATCAAACCATCATGGTTAGATCGAGTTAAATAATTACAAGCTAAAGATGAAAAGTGTTCAAAGAAGTTACAGCAAATAAAGAATGGAGAATGTACAGATTATGAGATGAAAACTAATGGGAACTTATATTATCAAGGGAGGCTAGTGATTCCAGATGTTAATGAATTAAAGAATGATTTATTAATGGAAGCTCATTGTAGTCCATTGACGATGCATCCAGGAGGAAACAAAATGTATATGGACCTCAAGAGTCGATATTGGTGGCTGGGAATGAAGAAAGACATTACGGAATTTGTATCAAAATGTTTGATTTGTCAGCAAGTTAAGGCTGAGCATCAGGTTCCGTCGGGACTGTTACAATCAATTTTAATTCCTCAATAGAAATGGGAGAATGTAACAATGGATTTTGTGACGGGGTTGCCTTTAACTCCGAACAAAAGAGATTCAATATGGGTGATTGTAGACAGGTTGACTAAGTCAGCTTATTTTATTCCGGTACGAACTGATTTCTCTATGGATAAATATGCTGAGTTGTATATCAGATAGATTATACGGTTACATGGTGTACCTGTTTCCATAGTTTCTGATCGGGATCCTAGATTCACGTCATGATTTTGGAAGTCTTTACATGGATCATTGGGCACAAGACTGAATTTTAGCACAGCGTTTCATCCTCGGACAGATGGTCAGTCTGAACGAACTATCCAAATTTTGGAGGATATGTTAAGAGCTTGTGTTATCGAATTTAAAGGATCGTGGGAAAAATATTTGCCACTTGCTGAATTTGCGTATAACAATAGTTATCAGTCAAGCATCAAAATGGCTCCAATGAGCTTTATATGGAAGAAGATGTCGTACACCCTTGAACTGGTATGAACTTAAGGATCGAGAAGTTATTGGTCCTGAGTTGATTCAGGATACGGAAGAGAAAGTTCAAGTCATTCAGAATAATCTGAAAGCTGCAGCTGATAGACAGAAATCATATGCTGATTTAAAAAGGGAAGAAATTGAGTTTCAAATCGGAGATAAAGTATTCTTGAAAGTGTCTCCATGGAAGAAAGTATTGAGATTTGGACGTAAAGAAAAATTGAGTTCTCGGTTTATTGTACCATATGAAATCGTTAAGAGAGTAGAACCAGTGGCATATCAATTGGCTTTGTCACCTGAAATGGAGAAAATCCACAACGTCTTTCATGTCTCCATGCTTAGGAAATATCGATCTGATCCATCTCATATTGTGACTACCGAAGATATCAAAGTTCAATAAGATTTGACTTATGAGGAAGAACCTGTTCAAATATTGGCTCACGAAGTCAAGCAATTAAGGAACAAGACTATTCCATTAGTCAAAGTATTATGGAAAAATCACAAGGTGGAAGAAGCGACGTGGGAACGTGAAGAGGACATGAAGATTCAATATCCCCATCTCTTTGTACAATGAAAATTCGAGGACGAATTTTCTTAAGGGAGAGAGATTTGTAACATCCCAAAATACAAGTTAGTGACTAAATTGTAAAACTTCAGAATTTGGTGATTAAAGTAGAATAATTGGATAATTCAATGATTTATCTGGAAGGATTGTTAGTAATTATTAAAAGAATTAAAGGGCAAAATAGTCATTTAACCATTAAATGATTAAATTGTATTATATTGAGGATATATACGGGGGAAAGGGATAAGAAGAATATCTCTTCTTCTCCTCTTTGTTCTTCCATACGAGAGAAAGCCACAACAAAGGTGAGTTTTCTATTTTCTTGGTTATTTGTTGTTTTAAAAGTTGGGTTATGTTCACTAGATGATAATTAAGCTTAAGGAAAGCTTAATTTGTTCTAAAACAAAAAGATGAAGAAGTTATAAGAGATTTAAGAAAATGAGTTTTTATATGAAATCATGGAAAAGAGTTGATAAGTTGAATTTGAAGTTAAATTTGACTTGTCATCATGCTAATTAAGGAATATGAAGAGTTAGAATGGTATTTAGAATATATTGAAATTTGAGTATGATTCTTGAATTACATATGAAAGATATGATTTTGAAGTTATAGATGATTTTCATGGATATAAGTTGGTTTAAGTAATGGTAGTTGAGTTTAATGGCATGATAGGGGTTTAAAATAGAAGAATTAAGTGAAGAATTGATGATTTTCGGGGTTAAAATACAATTTCTGGGTAGAGGGAACCGATACCATATGAAGGGAATTGATTCCCCCTCTTGGACGAAAATTCCAGTATGTGCAGGGGGAACAGATTCCCCCCTGGAGGGGTATCGATTCCCCGGGAACAGATTCCCCCTGAGGGGTATCGATTTCCCCCTAAATGAAAAAAAAATGGAATTTGATTCATTAAACCGGTTTAAGTTATTAACATCAAGTTCAAAGTTTAGGCTTCTGATAGTTGTTTTGAAATGATATATTTATGTAGATATTGAGCCTAAACAAGTTCCGGAATAATCAATGGATTATAATCGAATCAAAGCAAAGCTAAGGTGAGTGCAATTTTAATTGTACTTATATTATTGAACGAAAATTGGCTTGCGATGAGCCAATGATGGAATTACTATGGTAAGAAGTGACTCCTAAAATGTTATTTGATATGTGATTCTTATATGTACATGAATACATGATATGCATAAACATAAGAGCATGAAACATAAGATATATGATATGATATACATGATTATATGCATATGTGATATATGCTATGAGATATGACCAATGTGAAATGAAATAAGCTATGTGAATATATGAAATGACATATGAATATGCAATATGTGATATGATATGAAATATATGGTTACACATACATGTGGTATATGACAGAAGAGAAAGAACAAGTGATGAGAAATATATTCATAATAAATGACCATAGTATATGATACGAGAGTTATAGGTATAGTTGGCATGCCAAGAGTCGAGGGTATTGTAGTCCTTCGGGACGTAGTGGTCCTACGGGAGAAAGTAATGACAATTCTCTCTTGATAAAAATGAGAAAACAACTCTCAAAAAAACTCTCTAAATTCTCTAGTATTGAGAGAAAACTAGAATCATTTGAGATGGTTTTGAAGCTAAAGGAGCTAGGGTATTTATAGTTGAAGCTTAAGGACTAATTTGTAAATACCCTAAATTATAATGACTAAAAAAGATTTTACCATTTTCTAAAAAATTCAACAAATGCTAGCTAATTTTCGGTGCCATTAATTGCACTTTCGGTGCCATGTGCATTGTTCTTGACTTTCAACACCCGGTTCTGATTTTTCAGATACTTTTGACTCGGTTGTAAAGGCTACTACGATTATTGTTGTTCTCTCACTTGTTGTGTAGAATGGGTGGTATCTTCAACAAGTTGACATAAATAATTCATTCCTCAATTGGGACTTGACTGAAGAGATATATATGACACAACCTTTCGGGTTTGAACATTGCTCAAATGATGGAACACCACTAGTGTGTCAGCTTTGCAAGGCATTGTACAGCTTACGACAGGCACCACGAATGTGGTACTCAAAGCAACGTCAATTTCTTCTTGATATCGGCTTCAAAAAAACTTCTACAGATGCCTCTCTTTTTATTAAAAATGAGGTGTTGTTTGGACTTATATTCTCGTCTATGTGGACGATATAGTTGTCACAGGATCATCCTTGAAGCATATCGAGCAAGTTGTTCAACTACTTGACTTCAAATTCTCCTTTAAAGATCTCGTGGAACTTAGCTACTTCCTCGGTATTGAGGTTCATCGTACAACAGAACAATTGGTTTTAACCCAATGTAAGTTTGTTCAAGATTAACTTGATATAACAAATATGAGTAATGCTAAGCTAGTACCAATACCAATGATAGTATTGTTAAAATTGACCTTGGATGTTGGGAAACCGTTAAATAATGCTCAAGAATGTAGAAGCGTGGTTGGAGCCTTATTATACTTAATTTATACAAGACCAGACGTAAGTTACAGTGTTCATAAGGCTGCTCAATATATGCATCGGCCATGTGAACTTTATTAGGTTGTAGTGAAACGAATATTACGCTACTTGAGAGGCATGATGAAATTTGGCTTGGTGTTCTGATCTTCTGACACGCGCCTAGCATTGTGGCTTTTACAGATGTCGACTGGGCAAGCGACAACAATGACCGTCATTCTATCTCTGGCTCATGTGTTTTTTAGGAAATAATATGGTTTCGTGGAGTTCTCGCAAATAGAAATTTGTCTCTCGATCAACCACTAAGGCTGAATACCGTAGCATTGCAGATACAGTGGCTGATATTGTATGGTTGAAGGTATTACTTACTGACATGGGTATTGTTCCTGTTGAACCGACAATATTTTGGAGTGATAACACTAGTGCGATTGCCATGAGCGTCAATCCGATGTTCCATGCCCGTTCAAAGCATGTTGAGCTCGAAGTACACTTTGTTCGTGAAAAAGTGATCAACAACACATCACAAGTAAATTATGTTCTTGCATCAAATCAAGTAGCTAATGGTTTCACCAAACCTTTAGCTCGATCTCGATTTCCTTTATTTTGCTTCAATGTTAAAGTTAAGGAAAAAGAACGATAAGAAGTAGAGAACATATTGAAGTATTAGGTGTGAGTTGGCAAAGAATATGGTTGTGGTGAGCTGGCAAAACGGTAGTGGGTCCCATTTTGTTGTGAAAGTTGTTAACCCTATCACGCTTATTATGATGTATAAAAAGGCCTATATATATCTGCATTGTATTCAGCATTGTATTCAGTGAAAACATCAACGAAGAATATACTCATTATTTATAATTTATAGATTCATCTTTATGTATTTGTAAAACTTTCGACATACCACAATATTATTTAGTTGATGACATGTACAAACACAAAATTTTATGTTAGAGAGACGAATTTGAATTTATAAAATTTCAGGGGCGAACTTGAATTTATAAAATTCTAGGTGGACGAAAGCATACTTTCAATAGAAAATATATAAAAAAATATGAAATATATCATAATTTTAAAGTTTTAGGGGGCGATCGCCCCTACCCGTCCCCACCTAGGTCCATCCTTCGTGGATGATATTGTAATTTTTATATAAAGATAAATTATTTAATACATTAATGATATTTTTTTTATCTTCACAAACAATCTTAACCCATCACCACCATGAGTCCTAAATCTAGTTACACTAACTCATGTGATTCGAGGGTTGTTATTTCAAGAATTTTGGTTGTTTAATTTAAATATTATTACATAAAATACTTTTTTCTTCACAAATGGAGTTAGTAAACCTTTTTTTTTTTGCTATTTTTAAAATTATTAATTAATTTAATTTAATTTAATTGATAATATCATTAGTTGAATTGAATGAGGTTGGCTGTACAACAAACATAATCAAAATGGAATCATTTTTATAGCTGCGTGGAGATATTTTGCGTATAAACTCGGTTCAAGCCTTGACTGTTGCTTGTCTCCTAATTAATAAAATATAGCGTGATTATATAATGATTAAAAAAATAGATAATGGTACGATTATAATTTTAGTTGCAATTTAGATTATAAAAAATACAAAATAATCATTTAATTTACATACATTAATAAATTAGAACTCATTAAATTTAAATGACCTTAGTAATATGATAAAAGTAGATTATTGTTTTTAAAATATTCGAGTTAATAAAGAAAAATAGTGGCCAAAACAAACATCGACAAGAGTTAACGGGAGCAAAAATGGTGAATAAGCAAAATAAGTTAAATATAGGGTTTTAGGAGACTCCAAATCCTTCATTCAGGGCCGTGCTGGGGGCGCAAACTGCGCGACCGCGCAGGGCCCCCATAAAGGGGCCCCAAAAAAATATAGTGGCGTTTTACCAATAAATGTCACTATAGATAGACATATTGCGACGTTTTTTCAAAAAAACGTTACTATTATTGCGGCTTTATTAATAAAACGCCATTATAGATGGATTTATTACGGCGTTTGTCAAGAAAACGCTACTATTATTGCCCCGAAATCGAATATATCTAGAAAATATAGGCCCCTTTATACGAATTTGTACATGGTCCCCGAAAACCCTGCCACGGCCCTACCTCCATTGCTTCTTCAATAATTATGAAGGGAAATCCTCCATTTTTTTCAAATAAATATAATAATTTGATTTTAAAATAAATACGAAGAATAATAACATTGATAAATACAATAATCAATAATTCAAGGGGAAAAACTAATTAAAGAAAGCATAGGGCGGTATTAATTTCGTATGATCCTTTGCATGTGGTGGTGTTATTTAGCACAAAGTCAAAGCATAGGAAAGCTGTTCTTGGAGACACAATCAGCCTTTGGAAACGTGGGTTTGAGATATAAAAGCTGTTTCTGTTGCATGGTTATTCCATATTTAAATATATAATATTATCTTAAAAATTAAATAAAATACCACAATAACATACAGAAATATATGGGAATGGAAATTGAGGGATTGGCAGGTAGGGATTCATGTAAATCCGAATCTAACGGTTTCGATTTGATTCGATTAGATGTTATGTTATGTTCGGGTCGGGTCGTGTTTAGGGTGAAAAATGCCCGACCTGACCTGACCCAAAAAAAATAAAATTTTATCTCATATATTTAGGGATAATTACAAAAATGTCTCTCTATATATTATTTTTTCAATTAAATCCATGTTTTTATTGAATAAAAGGAGTATTTTTAATAAATATATTATTTTGGATCAGGTCTGATCGAATTCAGATTTATCTCAAAAAGACAAATTTAATTCTGATCGGGTGAAAGGTGTATAATTTTCGAGTCAAATTCTGATCAAGTGGACAATGTATTTTTTTAGATCAAATCGAGTAGATAAAAACTTGACCAGACCCAACCCACCCATGCCCATCCCCATCCCTATTGCCAGGTAGATTGCTTGTGTTACTGTTGTGTATTTTATAAAAGATTAAAGGTTAAATTACCTATTGATATCCTATGTATTCTCGTATTTTTAGTGTATTTTTTTAATCATACCTAATTACAATTTTTAGTGTATTTTTTCTAATCATGCCTAATTACAATTTAATTTGGAATATAGTATTATTATGACATAATATTAAAAAATATCCTTAGTATTTGACTAGATAATCATTTTAATTTCTATTATTTTTAGAGCATTTTATCCCTCAACGTTTTATTCTGAGACAAAAAGATCAATCATTTAATGATAACCGTTAATTAATTAATGATTAATACACCAACACAAATAGTACCTTAGTCTAATGGATAGGGTATGGATGGTTTTATTTGTCGGGCCAACAAGTGTTGGTACAAGTGGTCGGGATTCATGAATTAGAGCTTGTAAGGACAAGTTCGAATCCTATCACCGTCACTCTTAATGGACGATCTGTAAATTCCTATGTAAATCTCAATTAGATCTTAGGTATACCCTGGCCCTGAATGAGAAAGCTACTCTTGACCTAAACTTTTATGTAAAAAAAATGATTAATACACCAACATAAGGGCCTTTTGTCCAAAATACTTTTTTACCTTGAATTTCAATATTGAAAGAATCATGTGATTTTACTAAAATAATTTTTTTTATCACCAAACATATGAATTCGTCTATGTCGATCCCAACCAAAGATTAGGCCCAGCTAATACCAGGCTCATTAGGCCCATTTTATTTAAGCCCAATATCTCCTAACCAAATTGCAAAATAAACTCCCTAATCCATACCTAGGCCCATTAGCTTTTTAGGCCTGCTCATCATACCCCACCCAAATACCTGATACTGTTGTACCGAGACTAAAATCGTTGAATTTTGAATTAAAAAAATTGTTGTTGTGAACCACCAATTAATTTAGGGTAAATTATGAATTTAGTTCCTGAACTATTAGTTTTAATCCGTTTAGTATCTAAATTTTCATTTTTTTAGAATCATACCTTACATTTAGTTTTTATTTTGTTTTAGTATCATGTTCAAAATTAAATGTTAAGTTTAAAAAAATGAAAGTTTAGGTACTAAAACGGGCCAATACTTATAGTTTAAGCACTAAACGCCTGAAGTTTTTAATGACGTATACTAAAATAAAATAAAAATTAAACGTTAGGTATGATTTTAAAAGTTGAAAGTTTAGGTTCTAAAACGGATTAAATCTGATAGTTTAGATATTAAATGAGTAGTTTACCCTTAGTTTTAAAATTAGATAAATTTTAATTTATTATTTAATTTTCCGGTCATAAGATATCTCCTCTGTCTTTTCCTGATCTCATAATTCAGAGACCAACAGATCATTGGATCAAGGAGTAAAGCAAACTTAGAAAAACAATGGCGGACTCAAGTTCCTGGTCCACCGCTCTCATCAAGATTTCGCCTTATACTTTCTCCGCCATCGGTATCGCCATTGCCATCGGCGTATCTCGGCGCCGCCTGGTACCTGTTTTTTTTTTCTCTTCCAATTTTGTTTTCCCTTTTTCTATATCTCGTAGGTTTAGTTTTTATGAAATATTTTTTAAATTGCTTTTTTATGTATTTATTTGTAGGGGAATTTACATAACTGGAAGTAGTTTGATCGGTGCTGCCATCAAAGCTCCTCGAATCACTTCCAAGAATCTCATTAGGTAATGCCCTCTTTTTCTGTTGTTTTTTTTTTGCATTTATTGCTTCAGTTGATCTGGAAATACATCGATTTCTTATTATCCATAAACCCTCATCTATCAAGTTAGTTTGTTCTATGGTTTATAAATACTTGGATTGAATTATATTTTGTGACCGGTCTTCGGAAATCAGATGGGGGGAGGGTCTAGGAAGCAAGAAGATTCTGGGCCACCCTTTAATTTTGTTTCAGCTTGTTTATATATTCTAGGCTCTGGTCTATATGATGTTCATTACTTGGAAAATCAAATTGGGCTATAAGGAAAAAAGAAGGGCGAACCTTTACTTAACGTCAATTATGACAAGAGTAGTATAATTTTAGTGTTCTGTATAGATCCTTAACTTTTTCCCATATAATGCCATGCAAATTTACTTATCTCCTGCATGCTATTGAATGTGAGACAAGTTTCTGGTTACTTAGCTTACTCAATTTCTTGTATCTTCTGTGTCTGTTGTATGTGTTTTAAATTAGGGTGGATGGCCTCATGGGGGAACAATCATGAGACATGAAATAGAATTGAAGATACTAAAAATGTTCAAACTTTTCAGCTAGACATTTTCAATTTGATGATGTCTTAAATATGTTTTAATTGGGTTAAACTTTTCTTGACATTGCTGATCTTAAAATGTTGTATTGTGCCTGTGGAAATATTGATTTTTTTACTCAATACTGTTCTCATTGCAGCGTAATCTTCTGTGAAGCTGTTGCTATCTATGGCGTTATTGTGGCAATTATTTTACAAACAAAGTTGGAGAGTGTTCCATCCTCACAGATATATGCGCCAGAGTCACTTAGAGCTGGATATGCAATTTTTGCTTCTGGAATTATTGTTGGCTTTGCCAACCTTGTTTGCGGGTTTTCCTCTCTATCCTTTTTCCCTATCTTTAATCTTTAAAAATGGTATCTATGTAAATATTTTGCTTATTTCTGTGTACTTATGACTTGTTTTGTGGACAGATTGTGTGTTGGAATAATTGGAAGCAGCTGTGCATTGTCTGACGCTCAAAACTCCTCCCTTTTTGTGAAGATTCTTGTCATTGAGATTTTTGGCAGTGCACTTGGACTGTTTGGTGTGATCGTAGGTATAATCATGTCAGCTCAAGCAACATGGCCTGCAAAATAGTGTAATTTTATGATCTAGCAATTCGATTATGTGAGAATTTTATCTGTTTCATGCGTCTGTTATCTGAAATGAGCTCCACATTCTTTTTTTGTTATTAGTAGTAATGTATGTAGAAAACTTGCCTGGAAGTGTCTCTTCTTTTTTGTTCTTAGAACACATTTGTCAAGAAATAAAATCTTCTGTGAAAACCATGATTTATTATGGTGATGAGGGTGATTAAATTGTGGCACTGAGATTTTGTATCTGTTCTTTTATTCATAATTTGCATGCATTTATATAAAGACTTGCTTGGAGATTTATCGTTCTTCTTTGATACTATACTGCACATTTTGTGCTAATGTTCTATCATAATATATCCGGTGGATAGCGACCCTTTTGTATGCCACTAGTTTCTGTCATTGCCATTCACATTTTCGTGTGACGTCAAAAGAAATGATACATAATTTATAAGTGCATATGGATAATGTTCCCTTTGTGGATAGCCATCCCATAATGAGACTATGGGCTGAACTGGAGTTGGATAAAGTACAGAATTTCTTGGTTATGGAAAATATTCCCTTTGTGTAATTGATGACCATGGTGAACAAAGTAACAAGCAGATAAGGGGTGAAAAGTTGACTTGCCAAACAAGGAAACTTTATATATTGATTTTTATTTTTCATCTTTTGAGAGATCAAACAGGGTTAACTCTGTAAGATAGGAGCAACTAATTAATGATCAGTAGTGAAGAACAGCATGTTCTTCTGTTGAAGATCTTCGAGGTCCTCCGGACTTGCTTTCTTCGGATCAATTTGCTCTTGATCAGGAAAGATGCAAGCCTTGCGTAATCCGACCCAGCGGCCCTGAGTGCAGCATTTGTTTAGAGGTAACAGGTAACCTATTGTAGTGATATTCTTCAAGAGCTGAGTGTAGATTTTAGACTCCCCTTTTCTCATGTCTCGGTGCGCGAGGACTTCTATGTTTGTGAATATCACTTAAATAATTAAACATGTCATGAATGTACATTTTAAAATATATATATATATATATATATATATATATATATATGAAAAGGCCAATATATTTCTTTAATTTTTGTGATAAAAGTATGAAATCTTTTTAAATCTCAATGTTTTAAATTCCCTTTGATTTTTCTCCGTTTGAACATATTCTTCCAAATCTTAGTTGCAGAGAAGTGAAGGTTATATATCTTCCAAATCTTAACTTTAGAGAGGTGGAGAAGGTTGTTTATCTTGATTCCAAGTCGATTAGACAAATACATATTGTAAATCATAATCGTTTTCCTATGGATTTTGGTTTGAGTTTCACAAGTTTTAAAGAGATCTTATCACAAGTTTTAAAAAAGATCTTAAGAAAATTTAAATTAATAAAGTGATTGGACACGATGTGTCAGGTTTGTTGGTATCTTGAGTGATCTGAAAAAATGTCAAAGAATGATGAATTCAGGTCGATATGACGTAATGATGAAACTCTTAAAGTTTCATCTTTTGGGAGAAGATGAAATAATAAGGAAAAGTAGATAGCACGTGACTTCTACATCATCATAAAATTGTTCAAATCACTTTTATTATTTCTGAATTAATGTTTGAGTGTCCAAAGCATAAATAATTAAAATATTTAATGATTAAATTAAATATTTTTAAAGTCAAGTGATCAAAACAAGGCCACAAGCAAAATTGAGTGACGAAAACGATAACCTTTATTGTATCATTTCTGCTTTGTTTTAGTACAAATTTACACGTGTATCATTAACTACTTACGAGTAAAAATTACAATTAGTCTAATTAATGAATTAAAAAAGGGTAAACATTTAAAACATCGAAATTACCCATTTCATATCTCCACTGTTAAACATCAACAGCCTCATGCTTGACGATGTTGTTCTTGATCACGAGTCCCTCCATTTTCTTCATCCCATTAAAACATGTCACATTCAAACACAAGGATGAATAGACAAGAATATAAGGATCCGGTCTATGTTGTTCCGATTTTCGTGTCCAACACATGAATACGAGGAGATAACCTTCGAATACCCAAAAAAAAATAGAAATATCCGACATATCCACGTCCGGTGCCTAGCGAACCCGACACTTACACCCGAGTCCGAGTAACACAATAGATCAGCAAAATCAAATAAAACATTTACCTGATGCAGCGCTTAGCCTATGCTTCAACTCGCCCCGGCGGGTAGTCATCTCATCCAACATCTATGAAGTCGTCTTCGGCATATTCACTGGAAGGAACGAATGCTTCCCGTTCCTGTTGAAAAATCATGTATGTAAATCAACGTGTACTTTAGGATATGGAGAAAAGTTGTACTTGTTGCAGACAGAAGACAAATGTACCCTGAGTGGTAGATTCATGTTCCTTCGAGGTGTACCAATGACTTCTTCGTACTCGGCCGCATCGAGTGCTTGAAGATGCTCGGGGATGAAAAAACCTGGGAAGGACGTGCTCCCTGATGCTGATGAGGAGGAAGAAGGGTAATGGAAACAGGATTCCAGCTATTAGTATCCATTAACTTCAAAACATATCAGAAGATGTACAAATCGGAAGACTGTGAACGTCAAAATGGCCTTGAATGGCACACATTCCAGGAATGATGCATGCATGCCTTCAAGTACTCTGTTCAAAGCCATATAACCATTTTTTATATATGTATATATATATATATGTGCGTGTATATGTATTTTAATGACATACTTGTAACGCCTTCTAGGAGTGATGAAGAGTAGCAGCATCCGTTCCCAGAACTGGTTTCCGGGGAGGCTTTCGATGGCCATATATGCAAAGTATCCCCACAGAACCGATGTAGGTATCATTTTCAGAATAGGCACAGCGCACATAGACAGTCCCACAAGGATTGACTGCAACAGGTTACTTATCCTTTGTTTGATAACTGTAACGGGCAAATGGGCATCGATATGTTTCGCGGGATCGAAATTCTCCTTTGCATCTTCTTCAATATGGTATAATTGATTTTGGTTTTTATCAAATAAGATTTTTGCCTATACCTTCATTTGTAAAATTTGCAAATGTAGAAGCTTGTTCAATTATGAGCTTTTGGGATAATGAATGATGATCCAACAAACAAGTACTTTTCATCAAGTCATTACAACTTTTTGTTTTGATGTTTAGGGTATAGTAATGGCATCGATCTATAGTTTAGTGTGAATGATCAAATCACTAAATTCATTGGATCAATAATCAAATCAAATAGTGTATAGTAATGATTAGTGAAGTGAGGTGGATTCCATGCTTGGATTTGTTCCAAAGCGTCGGCCGCTTTCAATATCAGCAGCGCTGTTATGTTTCCTCAGACCCTCAAACTTTTGTGGCCACAATCTCGTTGATCGTGGTAGACGTACGTACGTGCTATAAATAAAATAAAAAGATTTTAAGACCCCTAGTATGAACCTTCTGTCGATTTGGGACCAGCTTTAATAAATAAAATGAAATACTTGTAGTAGTAAGTAGTAATTAGAGGTCTAAATGAATAGAATGTTCGATTAATTGTTCATGAACTGTTCGTATATTAATGTTCGTTTATTAAGTTTTTTTGTATTAATCTGGGATAAATACAAGGCAATATTGTAGGAATTATAGAGATGATTTATTACCATTCCTATAGAGATATGATTTTGTAAATAGATTTCTACAATCCCTTATTTTAAGAGATCATATCCTATGATTATTATTTTTCTTATCTTAGAGTTTCCTACTTTAGAGAGATATTTTGTATATAAATATATAATTTGTCATATTGGAAAGAATAAGAAATTACAGAGAATTACTCTGATTTCTACATGGTATCAGAGCTTAGGTTACGGTTTCTTTCCAACCTAGATGATGTCCACAACTTCTTCTCCTACTCCGGAGATCACTTCAAATCTAGAAAATTTTTCTGGTTCTGTTGCTCAATCAGAAGGTAATCTGGTCATTAAAGAACCAAAAGGTAAACCTTATGTTACAGTTTTTTTCTCTTCCCAGTCGTCCCTTAATTGGATCATCGATTCTGGTACTACGGATTATATGACTGGTAATAAGGATTTGTTTTGCAATTTTTTTTCAAATTTTGATAAAGCTGTCAAAACGGCTGATGGTTCTTTGTGCAAAATAGAAGGACATGACACTGTTATTCTCAATGACCAGATTATACTTAAAAATGTCCTCTTCGTACCAAATTTGGCTTGCAATCTCATTTCAGTTAGTAAACTTTCCACCGACTTGCACTGCTCTGCAATTTTTAATGATATTGATTGTACTTTGCAGGCACTGAACTCGAAGAAGATGATTGGTAAGGCCAGCTTGCAGAATGATCTCTACATTCTTCCCGCCTCTACTAAAACCGAAATCTCGAAATCTTTCACCGCTTTAAAAAAAGTTGATAATATTATGTTATGACACTATCATTTAGGTCATCCTAGTTTTCACTATCTTGTAAAAGTTTTTCCTGCTCTATTCATTCATAAAAGGCCAAATTCTTTTTCTTGCAAAGTTTGCTCTCTTGCCAAACATACTAAATCAACTTATTCTCCTTCTACATATGAGTCTTCTCACCCTTTTGCTTTGATCCACAGTGATATTTGAGGTCCTTCTCGGGTGAAGAATGCTGATAATTGTAAGTGGTTTATCACTTTCATTGATGATCACAGTAGGATAACTTGGACTTATTTGTTAAAAGATAAATCTAAAACTGTAGGTGTTTTTACCAAATTTTATAACATGGTTCTCACTCAATTTGGGTCTAAAATTCAGCTCTTTAAATCTGATAATGGCAGTGAATTTTTTGCTAAGTCTTTGAGTGCGTTTTTCACAGAAAAGGGCATAGTTCAGATTAGTTCTTGTGTTGACACCCCACAACAAAACGATATTGCCGAAAGAAAAAATAGACACCTCCTTGAAGTTACTCGTTCTCTTCTATTTACCATTAATGTTCCAAAATATTTGTGGGGGAAGCCTTATTAACTGCCACATATTTAATCAATCGAATGCCTAGTAAGGTTTTACAATTTCAAATACCTCAATCTATATTTTTGTAATACTTTTCCCATTTTAAACCTATCTCCTCCATTCTTCCACTTAAAATATTTGGTTGTACTATTTTTATCCAAAACATTGCTCCTAATAAGTCTAAGCTAGATCTTAAATCATTAAAGTGTGTACTGGTTGGGTGTTCTTCACTTAAGAAGGGTTATAAATGTTATCATCCTCTTTCAAAACGATTTTTTACCACTATGGATATAACATTTTATGAGCAGGATCCCTATTTCACTCAAGCTAAAATTCAGGGGGAGACATGGAAGGATTTTCAGCCACATCAGGTATCTCCTCCTACTCTTCATTCTCAACCTTTAGAATTGCCACCAATTTTATCCTTACCTACAGATTTGTCACCTGTAACTACTCCCATTGATCCACCGGTAGTACCTATCACTACTTCACCCATACCCACTTTAAATACCCTTCCTAAAAATACACCTACTCCCATTCAAAATATTCCACAAACAACACCAATCAAACAACTCCGTCTCTATACAAGGAAAATAAAACATATTCCTGAGGTTGTTTTGCAATATGATGCTTACCGAGAATTGGATTTGGGTCCAGCTTCCGAAATAGAAGAAGAAATCAGTAAGTCCACTTCCCCTACTCTAGATGACTTCCCTATTACTATTAGAAAAGGGGTTAGACAGTGCACCAAGCATCCTATTGAAAAATTTGCTGGTTATAATTCATTGATGTCGTCTTTTCAAGCATTTATAGCAAACTTGGATAAAGAACAGGTTCCCACAAGCATAGTTGAAGCTCTAAAGGATTCAAAATGGAGAAGGGCTATTGAAGAGGAAATTTGTGCACTGGAGAAAAATGCTACTTGGACTGTTACGGACCTTCCTCAAGGAAAAAAAGGTTGTTGGCTGTAAATGGATCTTTGCTGTAAAGTATAACTTAAATGGTAGCATCCAACGATACAAAGCGAGACTAGTGGCCAGAGGCTTTACACAAACATATGGGATATATTTCACAGAAACTTTTGCACCTGTGGCGAAGCTAAATATTGTTCGAGTACTCCTAAGTTTGGCTGTAAATTGCTATTGGAAATTACACCAACTTGATGTAAAAAATGCTTTTCTTAATGGCAAGCTAGAAGAAGAAGTCTATATGAAGTTGCCACCTGGCTTAAAGTCTGTTGAAGGAAGTAACAAGGTGTGCAAGCTCAACAATTCTCTATACAGGTTAAAACAATCACCCAGAGCTTGGTTCGAGAGGTTCACTAAAGTCATCCTAAAAAACAGCTACTAGTAATCCCTCGCCGATCACACTCTTTTCATCAAGGTAACTTCTACAAATAAGAAAGTTATACTTATTGTGTACGTGGACGACATAATTTTTACCGGAGATGATAAAGAAGAGATTTGCAATTTGAAGAAGTTGTTAAATAAGGAATTCGAAACCAAAGACTTGGGAAAGCTAAGGTATTTCCTAGGAATGGAGGTGGCAAGGTCAAAAGAATGACTTGTGATCAACCAAAGAAAATATGTACTTGATTTACTCAAAGAAACTGATTTTCTTGGTTGTAAGCCGATTGATACACCAATGGAGGCAAGCTTGAAATTTAACAAAGAAGATGTGTCATTGGTAGACAAAGAGAAATTTCAAAGATTAGTTGGAAAACTAATTTATTTATCCTTGACAAGGTCAGATATAGCATTTCCTGTAAATGTGATAAGTCAACACATGACTAATCCTACTGAAGAGCATATGGCAGCAGCAAATAGAATTCTCAAGTACTTGAAGAAAACTACAGGCCACTGTTTAATGTTTAAGAAGACACAAGATAGAACTGTTAAGATCTTTACAGATTCTAGTTTGGCCGGAGACCTTACTAAAAGGAGATCCACTAGTGGCTACTGCACCTTTGTTTGGGGAAACCTTACAACTTGGAGAAGTAAGAAACAATATGTCGTTTCAAGAAGTAGTGCTGAAGCTGAATTTAGAGCACTAGCATTGGGAATATGCAAAGGAATTTGGCTACTTAAACTACTAAAAGAACTTGTCACTAATCAAGAGGATCACTTTGAAGTTTTGTGTGATAATCAATTTGCTATTCAAATTGCCAAGAACCCAGTTCAACATGATTGGACAAAGCATGTTGAGATTGATAGGCATTTTATTGCTGATCAAGTTAACAAAAAGACAACCACACTTTCATACATTCTTTCAGAAGAACAAGTTGCATACATTCTTACTAAGGCTTTGCCAAAGCATGTTTTCAATAAATTCCTATTCAAGTTGGGATTATACAATGTATATTCTCCAGCTTGAGGGGATGTAGGAATTATAGAGATGATTTGTTACCATTCCTATAGAGATATGATTTGTTATCATTCCTATATAGATATGATTTTGTAAATAGATTTCTACAATCCCTTATTTTAAGGGATCATATCCTAGGATTATTATTTTTCTTTTCTTAGAGTTTCCTACTTTAGAGAGAAATTTTGTATATAAATATGTAATCTGTCATATTGAAAAGAATAAGAAATTCCAGAGAATTACTCTGATTTCTACAAATATATGTTCAAAGATAATTTTTATTAAGTTAAATAAACGAGAACAAACATAATTTTTATATTAATTTAATAAATGAATGAATATGAATAGAAGGAGTCTGTTCGGTTTATTTATATTTACGAACAAACTCGTTTATAAGTTTGTTTACTTTGTTATCCTTTTCTTTTTGTTCTTTTACATTTTGAATAGGCATAATAACAAAATCACCCCCAACATTTGCACCAAAGGTCATTTTACCCCTATCCTTTTTTGAAGCATTTTACCCCCTAACATTTTATTTTGTAGCAAAATGTCCTCTGATTAGATGAAAATCATTAGTTGACTAATGGTCAACGCTTTCTATTGATGTGGTAGGTCTAAATGTGATGCCACATCATCAAAAAATAAATTTTTAAACTATTCTTTAAATATGTTTTTATAAGTGTGTATGTAATTAATTACAATTATAGTTTACTATAAAAATATCTTTTGTTGGCGTGACATCACATATGTACCAACCATGTCAATAGAAAGCATTAATTGTTGGTTAACTAACGCTTTTCATCTAATTAGAGGATATTTTGCACCAAAATGAAACGTTGGGATAACATGCTCCAAAAAAAAGGATAGGGGCAAAATGACTATTTGTGCAAACGTTGGGGGTAATTTTGTTATTATGCCTTTTGAATATTGGTAAAGATATGAACTAAATTGAACATTATGTGAATTTTGGAGTTTAAACTATGAAGTTTAAGGAACTTAAGAATTAGTGATATAATTTCACTATTTTTTTATTTGCAAATGAAAAAAAACAAAAAGAGTATTGATGGACGAATATTGAATGAACGTGAAATAAATACGTTCGTAAATATTATACGAACAAATACTAATACATTTAAAAATAAATATATGACTATAAATCAAACATAAACATCTTTAAATATAAACAAACAAACGAATAACATTGTAATAACTTACCCTGGGTGATTATCTCATCTTGATGTCGTAAACATGTTGCTGTAATTAAATCAAGTGTTGTCACGCAATAATCATTGTATATCTTAAGTCAACAATATCTACTTAGGGTGTCACTGTTCATAACCAACACCACGTTTTCAAAGGAATGGCGACTTGCCACCCTTACTCGTTGACATGATTAAAATTGATAACGCAATAGAAATACTTTCTTATTTATTAAATAATACTACGAATCGTTATTCTTTCCGCCGACAGACTTAAAAGAAACCTTGAACAACGAAATCTATACAAAATACATAGTTTGTCCTTTAATTGGAGAAGCTAAAAAGCTTTTATACAACATTATCCGACATATATTATTTAATTCAAAATATAATTTTTATTAATATATTATATATAATGATTTAAACTTATATTATAAAATAATTAATTAAATATTTTATTTTAATAAAATTTAATGTCCTTGAATTAGAATGGGAAGATATGTATATATTTTAATGTAACTATACCATCAATCTCCAAAGAAAGAAAGAGAAGCAAATGGACAAGAGACAAAGGTTCCCATGATTTAATGCATAGGCTCGGTGGTTCACATGCAGGTGATCACTGATCACAGAGAAGATGAGGCTGAGATTCGGGTCGCCCCCCTGCCCATTTCCCTATCTTTTGTTCATCGGTTTTTTGGTTTAATTAATGGGACACTGGCCTACGTGTTTGCTTCTGCATGAAACCCCAAAAACAAGCCACGAGTTCCCCCACGTCTTGAATTATCATGCAAGTAGGGTTAGATCAGCAGAGAGATACGGAAGAGTTGCCCATAGATTGGGGGTCCCAATTCCTTCAGAACCTAGAAATCAGAGTCCCACCCCCTTACCCCTTCCTCGTGATATGTTTCTTCCGCCACGTCATCTCATGCATATTTTAGTTTAAGTTTTGAATTTCTTAGGCCCCTATAATAATGGAACTCGGATTCAATGTACATCAAAGATGATAAAATCGCAAATGCCATGAACACTTATGAATGGGAATATTTAAAGTTAATAAATGATAGAGAATTAACGTAATTGAAAATATAATAAGAAATATAATATAATATAATATGTAAAGCACAATCTAAAATATTATTTTACTTAATATTTTCGATTCAACAAAAAGATATTAAGAAAATTTTAATATTTTAATTTGAACCCAACCAAAAATATTATATTTTTTATTACACCTATTTTCTATGTTCTTTAATATTATAATAGGTTGTAAATATTTATAAATTTAATGATTATTTTATATCAGTTTAAGAAATTTAATAATTATTTAATAATTGCTTAAAAATAATTATTGTTTTATAACTTGCGAAACTTTAATGATCAAGACAATCATTATAACATAGTTTAATGACTCGTGATATACTTTAGCCAAAAGAAAGAAACAATTATAAATGTCAACTTGGTAAATATTCTAAAACCCGAGGGCTATTTGATGGTTGAGCATGCATATAAGTCCTTTCCCCCTAAACAATATCATACCTGTTTACCTGTTTCTTGTATTTTATTTCTCTTATTGGAGATTAGACACTAGAGTTTGTAGGAATGCGAGGGGTCGTTTTGTTGTCGGTGCTCCTATGCGCCATCCACCGTATCGCACTTTCTGCAACCGCCGGTACGGTGGCGGACGGTAAGAACTTTGTATACATACATGTTTGCATGCATGTTTGTATGTATATTCATACATAATCTCTTTTTTTTTAACTTTTTATATATTGAAAAACTATTTTCTCTTAACCGATTATCTGATTCAGAGATATGGGGACGTACGTAGAATTTTATGTTAAGGGGTAAATTTAAACTTAGGGAGATTAATATAAATTTACAAAGTTCCAGATGAATAAAAATAGATTTTTCAATAAAAATATATAAAATAATTTAAAATATGTAATAATTTTAAATTTTCAGGATGATTATTTCATCCGCTCTCCCGATCCATCTCTGATTGGAACTTAGGATTTTTGTTTGGCATCGAGTCGCATGATTAGTTGTTAATAAAGTTTAAACCTAGTCATAAAACCTAGGTTTCAATAATATATCCCTACAACAGATATCTTTTATTATGCTCCTTTGATTATAAAAATACTATTAATATAAAAAATGTTTAATTATTATATATTAGTTATTATATTAAGGATATAATGAAGGGATTAGTACTTTAGTGGAAATATAATCCTCTAAAAAAATTTAAATTATTATGTAATTGAATTTTTTATATTTATTATTGATAATATATTTTTATTTTTTAAGATTTTATAAATTATTTCTTAATATAAAATTCTTGTTTATCCGAACTACAATATATTGTTAAATTAGTATTTAGAAGTTTTATTTTTATTTTAAATTTAAAATATAATGGAAATTAATATGATTATTATCTTTTAAAAAAAAGCGACGCCTTGCTTAATTAACCTATTGGACGGTCGTGATAAATTGAAGTGGTGGAGAACCACACTACTACGCAGTTCAACTGTGGAGAGCAGTAAATAGTATAGCTTGTTACCCTATTAGCTTACTATTTTTAGTAAATATGCCAAAGTTTGCCGATCAGTTTCTATTTTCGGACATCTATTAATTTATCTAAGACGTTTTATAATTAATGTAAACATGAAGTCATAATTGGATTTTGATGATGTGTGGCCTTATTGAATTTCAGGGCTGTTAGAAAATGGTAACTTCGAGCTAGCTCCCAATGCCTCGAGCATGAAGGGCACCGTCGTGGTGGGGCGTTACGCCATACCGAGCTGGGAAAATGAGGGCTTCGTCGAGTACATAAAGTCGGGGCAAAAGCAGGGCGACATGTTGCTGGTGGTGCCCGAGGGAGCCTATGCGGTCCGGCTGGGGAACGAGGCATCGATCAAGCAGAAGATAAAGGTGATCAAGGGGATGTATTATTCCATCACGTTCAGTGCCGCTCGCACTTGCGCTCAAGAGGAGCGGTTGAACGTCACGGTGGCACCCGATTCAGGCGTGCTGCCGATCCAGACGGTGTACACCAGCAGCGGTTGGGACAACTATGCATGGGCGTTCAAAACAGAATCCGACGTGATCACGTTGATTATTCACAATCCGGGCGTCGAGGAGGATCCGGCGTGCGGACCACTCATCGACGCGGTTGCTATCAAGGCTTTATATCCTCCTAAGCCTACTAACAGTGAGTTTCCTTTTTATAATCATTGATATTTGATTTATTGATCGATTAATTCATAACACAAAGAATTAAAATTTTAAATTTCTTATTGGCGCAGAGAACATACTGAAAAATGCTGGTTTTGAAGAAGGTCCATATATATTCCCCAACACTCCATGGGGTGTCCTAATCCCACCCAACATCGAGGACGATCACTCGCCTCTCCCCAGTTGGGCAGTCGAGTCCCTCAAGGCCGTCAAGTACATCGATTCCGCCCATTTTTTCGTGCCTCAAGGCCGAAGAGCCGTGGAGCTAGTCGGCGGGAAAGAGAGCGCCATCGCTCAAATAACAAGAAC
This sequence comes from Hibiscus syriacus, assembly GCF_006381635.1. Lineage (NCBI taxonomy): Eukaryota > Viridiplantae > Streptophyta > Magnoliopsida > Malvales > Malvaceae > Hibiscus > Hibiscus syriacus. The sequence goes on along the minus strand of NW_024061952.1, from coordinate 487,326 downwards.
CATCGTCGGCAAAACATACAGGATGTCGTTCTCGGTGGGAGACGCTAACAACTCTTGCGCAGGTTCTCTGGTCGTCGAGGCATTCGCCGGTCAGGCTACGCTCAAAGTCCCGTACGCGTCCAAGGGCACTGGTGGATTTAAGCGAGCTGCATTGACGTTCAAGGCTGTTTCCAACAGGACAAGAATCATGTTCCTCAGCACGTTTTACACTATGAGAAGTGATGACTTTTCTTCCCTATGTGGCCCTGTCGTCGACGATGTGAAACTTTTGAGTATCCGTCAACCATGATCAAGTCAACCTTGTTGATGAAGCAATGTCGGATATGGTCTATGATATACACATATATATTGGACATTTGTCATACTAAGAATGTTTTTTTTATAAAAAAAACAAGGGTTTTCATGTGAGCTAAATTAGGTTATATATTAATCCAACAAAATAAGAGTATATAATACTAATATGAAGTTATGTAGTATACTAGTGTGATTTTATTACTTGTTTAATTATGTATTTTTACCATAATAAATGTGAAAATTAGTTGATTATTATTTCAACTTTTTATTTCAAATATTTAAACTTTTAGTATTTTTTATCAAAATAAATTTATTATTTATTATTTTTAATTAAGATAATGACAGAGTTTAAATCTATAATGATAGAGTAATAATTTACATAAATATATAAAAGAACATGGTTTATGTATTTTTTAAGTTTAAATTATATTTTTAGATGTTTTTTTATAATGTAAGTGTTTAAATTATTATTTTGCATTCAATTTCTATTTTTTTTTATTAATGTTGATACTTGAAGTTTCAATATATAATTATTTTAACATCGAACTTTTAATGATTATATAAAATAATATCTGATGAAGAAATGGCATGTGGCCACTTTGATGCCAAGTGAAACTATTTGTTTTGGGCAATCAACAGCTCTTGGGACATGCATGGATCAAGAATTTGCATAACCAAGAGTGTGAACCATCAATTTTCAACTTCATTGTTGTGTTTAGCTTCTATATATAGATAGATAGATGCAACGTGCTTATCGATTACCCTAACTGCTGAACCGTTTTTACTTGATAAAAGACTTAAATATGCCTCCTTTGAAATTCATTGTTGCAGATTAAGATCGATCCAGGCAGTGAGGCATCCTGCGTCCTTGCCCATTCTATTGTGTCACGGCTTAGGTACTAAAGGGGCAAGATGCAGGAGCCTGCATACAGTCGTAGCTTTATAGTTTTTATCAAGAGATCTTGAGCTTCGTTCTATCTGTGCTATAATGTGTTTCAAACTTGTATCTGTTACGCCGGGGACTTTTAACTGCCTTGATATCTAGGCAAAGTTGTGACAATTATGACAAGTAATCTACCAATGGAGAAAATCATAATAAAAATGAAGCGTTATTCAACATTAGCTTTTATATCTGACAAAAAGCAAGAAAAGTGGGCTTTGGTTGAGCGGCAGCATGTTTGGTGACTCCTTCCTCTAATCAAATCCCAAATGAAAAACCATAAGACTGACAAGTAAATGGAATAAATAGAGAAAAAAACGGAAAATACAGATCAGGGGGCAGAAATATTTCTGGAAATATGTCCACTACTCGTGTGGCCGTTTTAATGCCTGCATTTCGGATAGTACCAAATCATGCATATAAATAGCAGAATGCTATGTAAGTAAATTAAAACCACATGCAAAACCTTAAAGGTCTAAGTTTTTAAGAGCAAGGTAACCACCGATCTTTGAATCCCAAGTACAATCCAACATAGGAATACCTAATGTACTATAATGTAGCAAAAAGTAGAATAATTCGGTTTTTGGTTACAACATTCACATGATAAACGGCCAACAAAATGGAACAACTTACTTGAAAGTGCAGGTTCCATAATCAACATTTGCTCCTATTTTCTTGCAAATCGTTTTTACTCTGAGTACCGCTGCCTTTTGAATCAGTGCAAGGAGTGAGAGGTGGGAAAGAAGGCACAGCTTTTAGTATGAACTTGCGGCCACTTCTTAGTGGTCCTGAAGAGCTTGATCCAAGCTGGTGCAAATTGTGAGGAGGTGAGACTCGCTTGCCATTAGGGGAACCTGCTTTCACAGGCTTAACGGGCATAGAAGTGTCTTTCAAGATCTCTGGCATATCATCCTCCAAAATGTCAAAAAGGCCACCATCAGCAGAGTCAAGCCCCTGAAGGTTTTTGTTCTCATCTAAAGGAGACATTGGTGTAATAGGTGAACTGTGCCAAAGAAGGGAACCTCCTGAAGAAAGAGAACCACTTCTAGGTTCCAATTGGAACCGTGAAAGGTTTGTCAATTCCCTTGCTTTAGACAATGATGAACCTATAACGTTTGAGGGATGATTGGGCAGTGGAGTGTGATGGAATTCATCAGCAAGCACAACGACATTATTATAGCCAATTCCCTCACAGTAAGATTCAATATCCAATTTTCCTTTACTTGTTTCCAGAAGCATGTCATTGCTATCAGAAGTTCTAGGAGATCTTGGAGATTTTGCATAAGATAAGATGGTAAGATCAGACTCGGGGGAAGGAAGGCATCTCCTTGAAAGAAGTTTGGATATGGATGCTTTCTTTCCATGGCTGAATAGAAATGTAAGTTATAAGCAATAAAGAAGTTGAATAGGTATTGTTTAAATTTTTCTTAAATGAAACTAGGACACCATAATTGTAAATCTTACTCTGAGCACTGGAATGAAGGTGTCAAAGGTGTAAGATGGTGTGGATCAAACAACTCAGAATGCAATACATCCTTAGGTTTAGCAGTCACTCTTCTTTCCAATCCTCCTCCACTTCTGTTGATCATTTCTTCAGTCACACAGTAGTCTGGAAATTTAGAATAAGGATTAAGGAGTATAGTGATTCTCAATTCTTACTTACCAAAATACTAATTTCAGCCAAAAATGAACCCTAAAATGATGTTGGAAGGAGAGCATATTTCTTTAATGTCTAGTATTGTAGATTATGACTAGAATACACAGAAAGACAATCCATAATGATATTTCTTGAAACTAACCTTCCTTCTTGCCATAGACATTTTTACAGCCCTCACATCGACATCCAATAGAGCAACCAACATTAGCCTTTTTCAATATAAAAAGAAGATTCATGAGTCCAACAACAATATACTAAAAGTGATTACATAGAAAACATAAAGATGATTCGGGCGGCAATGTAATTCCAGACCTGGTAGCATTCACAATATTTTTTCAGACACATTGACCTTTTGCAGTTGCACCCTCGTTTGTGTCTTGCTGAGGATGGTGTCTTCCGGTTTCCATCTTCCTATGAAGGGAAAAATGACTGAAAATGACTATCAGGGAAAAGAAAAATAAATCAAAAGGCTTCGGGATTCAGGAATTGTATTATACCCTGTTGCTTAAAGGAAACTCAGTGAATGGTTGTACAATCTTGGGAGCAAATGCTAGTGGATTACGTGATTCAATTTGATTACGTGTTTCAAGAACTGTATCTTCATATTCAGGTCTGTTGAGGCAACCTTGGCAGGAACAAGGTTCAGAACAATAGATTCCAGCAGCAAAACAATCACAATAGCTGAAAAGGAGAAAATTAGCATATGTTGTACCAATAGAGCTATGCTACACATATAACAGGACTTCGAGTAAAACAGAATTCACTAACAGTTTCAAGCATTTGGTCCTTTTGCAATTGCAACGCTTGCAACCCTCACCATCTGTGTTGTTTGATAATTTCTTCCTATAGAAACTTAAACTATTAATGGACCTAATTATTAAGAGAAAGTTATAACTGTGAATCAACCAGAAGTATTGGAAAAACTTGCCTTTTCTTTTTGGGGCTTTGTTGGTCAAACACTTCATCACTATTTCCATCCTCTGAGCTAACTTTCCTCTTTGTATTCAGAGTCATGTTACACTCGATTGATTCCATGGCACTGAGTGATTCTGATACAGCAGAATCTGCAATTGTACAAACAGTCACTTCTAGTGTTCCATCTTGAGGAGGATCTGATGCTTTCTCAAATTCATCTGAGCAGCTGCCCATGTTTTCAGTTGACTGACATGTTGATTTTATAGCCTGTGCCAATTCCATGCTTGCACTTCCACCTTGAGCCATCGGTATAGCATTAACAATGCTGTTTAGGTGTAAGCCAATACCTGATGGTTTGGGAACAGTTAAGGATGACTTTTCGCCATAACACTGAGGAATCAAGTTTATTGCTAATTGGGACAAGTTAACAAGTTGACTTGTTCTAGGTGCAACACTTGAAGCAAGATGAGATGAGCTCAAACCCTCAGTTTCAGAAGTTGTAGCAAATGATGTTGAAGAGATAAGATTATCTGCCAAATTTGTAGAAATGCTGCAGTTTGCTCTAGCTTGTGGTTGAGCTTCTCCAAATTGAAGGCAACGCCTACTCATGCCGCGTTGGAGTTCATTAGCCTACATTGACTGTTTAAATTATTCTATAGCAGAAGGAAAATCTAGCAGCATTTAATGACCAAAGAGGAAAAGGGAAAAAGGTTCACAGAGCAATATGAATCCAGTAATCTATTTTTTATATCTCTATATCACATCTACTTAAAATCTTTTTATACCTCAAGATCATGTGTCATGCTATGAACTGGAACACTCACATTCCCACCAACATTTTCAGTAAAATCTTCATACAACTGAACCCCCCGTAAAGATCCAGGCAGCTGTTGAAGGAAACCATTGCATCCATCACCATGATCCTCTACTAATTTCTGCCAAAAAGAAAGGAAAAAAAAGACTGAGATATGCATATTCTATCACCTATCCAATTGGATGGTTGAAGATGGAAACAACTATTACCTGAGGAATCAAGTTTTTGTACTCTTTTTCCTTGGACAAAAGATCAAATGTATCGGACTCAAACTTTTGGAATTCATCAGATAACCCTTGAGCAGCACCTTGCTCGTTTTCAATCTTCAATGATTTGTCATCAGAGTTTAACTTTCTATCAATGTTTTCTTCACTCAGCCCAGACAATAATTGAGCTGCATCAACCTCACTCCCCACATTAGTTTTGTTTCCAATTTTAATATTCTTTGACTCAGCTAAACCGTTAACTGAAGATTGAAGCACATTATTAGATTGTTTCAAATTTGAATTGACCGCATACGCAGAGTTCACGCAGTCTGCTTCCACGGGGTCAGCCAAGTATTCATCAATACATCCAGAGGAACTACTGGGTTGGACTGGCACATTGTCCTTGTTATCATCTTCCTTCTTAATATCAATGACCAATCCATCTTGAAATTCAGTAAGAGATCTTTCTAAAATGCAGGATTCATGAGTTCTTTTCTTGTCCCCTTCACCATTTTGAGATACTTCCACACTGGATGACTGAGGCCTGGAAATAAGGTCTCATGCAATCAGAGCTCAAACAAGAAGCACTCTAAATTGAAAATGATAAAGCCAAAATTCAAAGGTAGACAAACCTTCCAAGTGTATTTATACGTGGAGATGTAAACACAAGAGGGGGAGAATTGAGTCCAAGAAACCCTTGTACTACATGTGGTGCCTTGTCATGCTTTATAGGAGACAAACTGCTGATGTAATTGGAAAAAGGAGACTCCTGAAATCAAAGTGCAAAATGAAAAGTAGGAAGTCTAACAGATCATGATAAAGGGAAATGACATTCATCCCTTCCTAAAGGCTATGCAATTATCACAGAATAACTCAGAGAGAAAGGGAAGGGAAAGTACGATTGCAAAGTAGTGGAACCTAAACAAAAATCAGTTCTGAAATTGACTGCAAATTAATGGAAAGTCGAATAAAATCAAGTCCTAAGTTGTTATCCATCCATGTCAATGTCTTACAATGAAGAAGATAAACAAAACTAACATTAACTACACAGATAATGAACCCGAAACTAAACAAAGCACAACATCATCACCTTGTGCAAAACCTAGAACCACAAAACGCCAAACATTCAAGCAGCATTTTCTCATCAAAGAAACTTCTTTCAGACAACTCCAGTGACAGAAAAACATCAATAAAGACAATTATAGATCATCTTCAAATGCAAAACATCATCCAATTGAAGAACAATCAAATCCTTGTAAAATTTTAGTTTTCCTCAATTCATTGAGTTAAACCTCCCAATACATCTTTAAAAAACAAACCAATACCCAGTAAATTAGTGGAATTCTAGTCCAACCCACCACAAGTCAAAACTCTACCAACAGAATTAAAATTTCACACTTAAACCTCACATTCAACCAAGTGCCTCGACCTTACAAATCTCTCCAAACACAAATCTGAAACTTAGACCAAGAAGCGAAGTTGCATGAAAAAACAAAAACCAACAGAGGGTGTAAAATAGAAATTTAAAAGATCTAAAAATATACGAAATTATAAGTACCGTCCATTATTTTTTTTTCTAAAAAGGAAAAACGAAAAAAAAAATTACTTGAACTGGAGAAGAAGAAGTAGATGCTGAAGCAGAAGAAGAGCGAATTGGGGACTTAGAAAGCTTAGGAGAATTCATGCTTTGAAACCCTAATACAACTTAGTCTCTGCATTTCTTCTTTTCGTTTTCTTTGACCTCCAAGAATTTGAGACTTTTGTTGAAAATTGGTTTCACGGATTCACCTACTAAAATCGAGGGTTTGGCAGCGATACGTAGGCAGAGGAGGACAAGGGCGGGCATTCAAAATCCGAGCGGGAAATACAGCAGACCAATTTCTACTTGGGCCTAGTAATTCCTAATCCGCTCTACTTGGGTATTGAACTATTGATTGTTTATTGGTTAAAAGACCTCTTAGCTCCCTTTCAAATTTGACATTGGGCAAATTGGTCCCTCTGAAAGAAAGATGAGCAGTTAGTCTCTTTTAGCTTCTAAAGTGTGAAATTAAATATAATTAATCATAAAATTTATGATTATCATCAATTTTATATTATTTAAATTTACAGAATAATAAATTTAGTTTTTAACATTTATATATGATGTCACTGATATTGATTTTAATAAAATCAACATATAATTTACATATTAAGTGAAAATTGAGAATTAAATTTATTTTATCAATAAAATACATAAAATTAAAGAAAATATTAATGATATGTTTAATTATATGTATTTACTTTTGAAATTGACAAGAACTAAAGTATTTTTTTAGAGTCACCAAAGTGGGTTTTTTACTCAAATATTTATCTTTATTATTTCTTATTTTAAACAGTGTATGAGTGCATTGAATAAATTTTAATCCTTATTATTTCAGATTAAAGAAAATAAATTTGATGTTATGCATAATAAAGAGATATTTAATTTAAACTAAGAATCAAATAAACCCAACACTTCTTGTCATTACTATCATGTTACACCTTTATTCATAAATAGGACTGAGCGAGGCCAGTGGGGACAGGGAAGCAAAGCATAGGAATGGATAAGATCAGCAGCCCTAGGAACACAGCACGACACTTCCTATAAAAGAAACAACTACGACGATTGATCTCTAAAGTCGAGAACTTTCCTGCAGCTCTTAGCTTCACCGACATTGGTTGGTTTGAATTAAGAGAGCTAAATTGCAGGTGTAGCAGGCAATATGTGGACGATAAGTAAACCGAAATCAAGTTAACGTTAATACTTACACAGGTACTTGTAAGTCGATGGTTCCACGAAACTTTTTTTCGGTAGTTCATATCTCCCTTTCATTGCAGCCCTGCAATCATGGGTCCACTCTGCCGAAAACCAACTCCCCAGAAAAATACGCCACCAGTTGATCCACCGCTTCATGCGGCCTTGCTGCTTCCATCCACGTTCCTTGTTTCCAGTTCTATAAAACTCTCATCATCTTAACTAATTATTCAATAAAAGTATTAAAAAAACCATGTTTCATCTGGTTTATATCTTCATCTTCTTTTCATTGATAATTAGTTCTAATTCTTCAACATGACCTTCATAGTTATTGTGGATCCCCTCTTAAAACCATCACCTTTCAAGCATCATGAACTTTGGTACGACTCGATGGTTTCTTCTTTTTCACCCTCTTCTTCTTCTTCTGCTATCATTCATGTGCATGATTCTCCAATTCATGGTTTTTCTGCAACTTTGACACCTAACCAAGCTAAAACCATCCGGGAACTTCCTGGGGTTCTCTGACTTCTCTCCCTGTACCCCGACAGAGTCGTACATCTCCACACGACTCGTTCACCGTCGTTTCTTGGTCTGCAATCCACAAATCCTTACGTTACAAACACATTGGGATCCGACTCGATCATCTGGTTTGTCAACACTGGAATTTTGGCCCAAACATCCGAGTTTCAATCCGCTAGAGACTCTGATGGACATGGCACGCATGTGGCATCCATTGTGGCAGGGTCTCCTGTGCCGGGGTCTGGTTTTTTCGGTTTTTCAGTTGGTTTGGCCCGTGGCATTTCCCCGACAGCAAGAATTGCTGTTTACAAGGTGTGTTGGAGTTCGGGGTGTCTGTTATCCGATATTTGTAAGGCCTTCGAAACTGCAATAAGTGATGGTGTCCACATCATATCACTTTCACTCGGCTCATCTCGTTTGCCTTTCTATCTTGATTTACTGTCCATTGTGTCCTTCCGAGCATTTTCTAACGGTATTTTTGTATCCGCTTCGGCCGGAAATGACGGCCCGACATTGGCAAGTGTGGCGAATGAACCACCTTGGATCACTACGGTAGGTGCCAGGACAATCAACTGTGATTTCCTGGAAAAAATACATCTCGACAACAACATATCGGTTCTCGGTACATCCATCACCTTGATGCTGAATGATGACTTTGTGCGCAAGCATTTCCCGCTACACTTCGTTGGTCAATTCAATTCTTCCTCCAAGTTCAAGTTTTCGAGGCAAAATTGTGTTCTGCATGACACAAGGACATGTGAACAGATTGTCACTTGGGGCTGTGTTTAAGAGAAATGGGGCAGTTGCCATGATAATCTCCCATGGCATATTCGACCCAAGCGGAATTGTCTCGGAGCCCCACATTATCCTGACTATTACCGCTGGGGTCGAAGCAGCCAAGCAAATCGAGGACTATAACTCATCTAATAAACAAACCCCAAAGGCTAAATTATCATCACAAAGAACAATACCAAAGCATGCAGGGCCAGCACCAATCGTTGCCTCATTTTCTTCAAGATGTCCTAATTCTCTTGTACCCGGAATTCTAAAACCAGACATTTTAGCACCTGGGGTAGATATTTTAGGAGCATGGGCGAATACAATAGGGCCATTTGGTATTCCATCGGATCATCGCCAATCAAATTTAACATCATGTCCGGAACATCAATGGCATGCCCACATGTATCAGGTGATGCAGCCTTGATCAAATCAAAACACCGAGATTGGGGTTTTAACGAGATAAAATCAGCCTTAATGACAATCTCGATTACCCGTAAACAATTTTACCATGGACATAAGCCCTTTTCAGCTACGTCTCCGATCCCCGATGAGTCCACAGGCAATGCCACAACACCGTTCGATATCGGAGCAGGGAAAATGCTACCTATCAAAGCAATGGTCCCTGGTTTGGTCTTTGATTTGGAACACCAAGACTACGTTAACTTCTTATGTTCATTAAGCTACATAAACAAACAATTAGAAATCATTACAGGATCTAAATCCCACTGCTCGAGAGATGGTACCTGGGAACTGAATTATCCTCAATTGCAGTCGAGGCAGAAAGGGTTTGGCATTGGGACAAGCCGGTTGTAATAACCAGGAAGCTGAAGACAGTAGACACCGGATCCGCAGAGTACGAGGCTGAGATTGTTGGTCCTAAAGAGTACTACAAAGTAGAAGTGAAGCCCAAGAGGCTGAAATTTTCTGGGATATCTGTGGTGGTGATTTTTAGAGTGTTCATAATGGAAGACAGTGGACTCTTGCAGGAGAGGAAGAGTTCAAATTTGTGGTTTGGGCTGCTGTATGGAGGGAGATAAGGGGGAACCATGAAGTGGAGTGTCCTATAGTGATTTTTTCCGAAGAGTACACAGGTGGGTGGAGAAATTAGCTTATTAGCAATTTTCTTGATTGTAAAGCTTGATTCTCATACATAATCCTGCTTTTTCAATTTCAGGGGTTAGTCTTAAAGAACATTCAAAATCATAAATTAATAAGCAGATAATAAACAAATTTATATTTTAAACCAATTAAACAAATTCAAACTCGAATGATGATTATAAATATCTGATCCGCTGTTATTCCTAACTATGCATATCACTTATTCTATGAATCTATGAGCACAAAAAAATGAAACAGAGCCGTACGAGAACTATAATGAATATCACAAATGTGATTGTACATGGAACTAGACCCCAGATTATTAGCCGTGTTCCAAACATTCTCATTCTTCCAGATTTTAGAAGGCCAACAAGTGCAGCTCCATGCAGAAGCAGCTTCCCACAAGAATCTGTACAAGAACCGGATAAAGGAGATGAGATGACGACAATAGCATCTTTGACATCAAAGGGCTAAAGGACACAAATATGGACGACTGTGTGCAGAAACTCCAATCACTGAAGATGGAGAGTACATGGGAAGTGGCTGGCTCCGTGGCGGTCGGTGGTCGTCCACTGGATAGGTTCTGGGAACAATTCAACGCATGAATTTATGCACAGTGCAGACGTCGATTCTGATTGGAAGAAGATATCAGAAGTGTTACATGCTCGCTGAACATGGTATACTTTTCATTAATCTAGCCTCTGATAATGACACAATATTGCACTCCGCGGACTTGGTTGTTTTCCTTTTCCCATTAAACTGGGTGGACCAAGGTTTGTTTTTTCAAATAATTTATGTATGGAAACGTAAGACAGACTATGTATATGTTTCCCTACAATACCTACGGATAACAGAGTAGACGAGTTCTTTATACTAAAACAGAAAATGCAACTGAAACAAAAAGGTAGAAGGATAAGAACCTCTAAGCACTGGTTGTCACGTACTACAGAGGCTTCCGATGTTCAAGTTATAGACGTTTAACAGGTTAGCCAGCTTCAATGGTGGATCATAGGAGCCATATTCTTTTACGATCCTTAAAAAAAACCCTTTATACATAATGCACCCTCAAAAAAATTAGAAATTTACCATGAGGCTCTTGACAAGGTCATTTGCAGTGTCTCCAGGAAAAAGGAGTGCCTTCACCACAGGTAGGAATGGGTTAGCTGCAATCAACTGGGCAGATGTAACACGGCATCAGAGTTGAACACATTCCAGGTCTTAATGGAATCCTGCCGAAAAAGAAAAGCTGATAAATAATCCCAATTCTGGAACCAAATTCCAGTATATTTTACCCGTTCATATATTCCTCAATTACAAGACAATGGATAAAGATTATGCACCCTTCAATAATTACTTATTAAAATGATATATTTTTATTGATCATATGTAAGATAAATATGTTTATGTAAATTATACCTTCAAAGGTGTTCGCTTTTAGGATTTACGGAATGATTTCATTTATAAAAGAAAGTAGAATTATCTTTAAAAATCTTAGATTCGAATAACTACACATGTAGAATGTGTATATTGTCAATTACTAAGAATTTTTTTTAATAGATACTATTTTATAACCATTTAGATTATTCGAAAAATATGTCATTGTTCTACATGATAAATAGGATAAAATCATTGATGAAAAGAGAAAGATATGATTAACTTAATGCATTTTTCGTAAGCTTTTAAAAATTATAACACGTTTTGTTGAAATAATATAGTGATTGATTAAGAACAATGAGAAACTTAATTGCTTGATCAACTTAATATAAGTGAAACCAGATACTTAAAACGTTGAACAACTTCCCTTGATGCAAACAAATAGCATAATTGTTATTTTCTAGTTGATTCATGGAAGTAAAATGCTACAAATAGTTCTCTGATGCACAGATGAAGTATATTGCCATGCACAAGTTCATAAATTTACCTCCCTAAGCCCAAGAAGCTGGTCCCTAGTGTACCACACTAGTTCACGACCCTCAAATCGTGAGTCTCCAGTCTACAACAGTAAAACAATTGAAAACTTGAGATTTTGGAAAGCAATAACATGTCAGTATGCAGCGTGTTAACATTCAGATGAAATTATTCATCTAATGCAAACAAAATAAACTCCAAAAATGTTAAACATCCAAAAAAGGACATCACATAGTTGAAATCAGTAGATTTTGTATCATAAGAATTCTGTCAAAAGACCCAAGCTTTATTCCAACATAAATTGGTTCATTTAAAACATTTTTAACTGGAAATATCTTTTACTACACTAATGAAATTTCAATTTAAGTGTACTAAACTTTTTAATGAAAAATCTTCAAATTCTTTAATTGACGAGCCATGAAGACGGTGGAATTAGTAGAATTTAAGGAAGAAAAGTTTTATCCATCCAAAGAAACAACACGATTTTGATGAAGAAAGAACAATTTTTCTCGACATATTTCGATAATCAACCCGGTGTATTGATTCAAGTTTACGAAGGAGAGCGAGCTCAAACCAAACCAGGGATACTAACTTGCTCTGGTATCCCACCAGCACAGAGAGGGGTACCCCAAATAAGTGTTACCTTTGATATAGGTGTGGATGGTATACTAAACATGACCGCCGGCTCCGAGGATGAAACGGCCGGTGTTAAAAGCAAAATCACTATCAGCAACGACAATGGGCGGCTGAGCAAGGAAGAAAACGAGAAGATGGTGAAAGATGGCTCCGTGCTTGTGTGCAGACTGTAGAAGGCCCTTTATCCATTAAGTCAAGCTCCACGCAACTGGTTATCCAAGTTAAAGCTAGAATATAGGATCGGTAGAACTAGCAATCAAGGAAATGATAAACCGGAGAGGATCCGAAACGAATGCAACTGTTATTACTTGTAAATATCATTTGAGCATACGTTAAAAAAGTGAGCTTAATGTTATTATATGCTAAACAGAAAGGAACTACACATGCACTGAACTAGACAGTTCTAGTGATTAGCACCCAATCCTCGTGATTTTGGGAGCCTGGTAGGTACCAAAGGATTGATGATACCTTGCGAATCCTTGCCCAACCCCATACCTTCGACAAAACCCATCTTGGCCATCATCTTCGATCCAAAACCTTTTGTATACTTTTCAAAAGATCCGAAAGAGTTATTATGCTGACCCCTCGATGAGTCGCCAAAACTTTTGATACGGGTTACAGAAGCTCCACCGGATTTATAATGATGTACTCTCTCCGAGTCACTGCTTGTGGTGGTGAAATTCACACCCAAGCCAAGGGATTTAGGCCGCTGTACGACTTCAATGGGCTGTGCCATGCCTTGACCATCTTTTCCCAATCCTCCACCTTCAACAAATCCCATTTTAGCCATCATTTTGGATCCAAAACCCTTTGTATGTACCTCAAAGGCGCCAATTTGAGCTGATCTGACAATACCCTTTTCTTCATAACTTTCTGATGTACCCTCAGGATCCGTAGTTCTGACCTCATCAGTTTCCGATATCATGATGCCACTAGATACAAATGAGACAGGTTGACTAGAATATGAGACCTTTTTCCCATTTATTTTTTTCTCACTTGATCCACCGAATTTACTTGAACTGGCTTTATTAGAGCCACTTCCTCTAGCAGTCTTCTTTGCTCTTGTTCTGCCTGCTGCATCCGATGCCTTCATATCAAACCCTTCATTAACAGCAAAGTCAGCATCCTCATCACCGGCTCCAATTACCTGCAATCCAGAAAAAAAAGGGAGTTATAGGTCTGCTACTTTTCACCAATAAGCTATCCAATTACATACTCAAACTCTAGAGAGGGCTCACAAAAAATTATACGTACCTGTACATAATAAAAATAAAATATAACTTGCAGTGCATAACCTTAAGAATGTAGTTAAAAGGAGTTTGGTACCTTTTCCAGGCGAAGTTTGTCGCTGGAAGATGGCATGGAAGTGTATTGTGTGCGTGTTAATGTCACAAACCTGTAAATGGAAATGACATCAGGTTTAAACATCAGACCCCATTCATGCAGTAGGAAAAAGACTATTTACCTTTTCTTTCCAGAACCCTGACATACGCTAGACAAATGGTAAATTGCAGCTAATCTTCTTACCTACAGTGAACTAAAGTTCATCAAATATACTCCAATAGCAGCAAACTGGGCAGAATGGTTAAAAATAAGATTAAAGCCTTTCTTTGAGGCTGATTTATGTCAGAGCTCCCCATTGAATTTAAAAGCAGGATTCTTTCATACTTGTGTTCCAGTATGATCAGGCATGTTTCCCTTTTAAATGCACGAGTTCAACAGCCAACTAACATTTTTCATCCCACAAGTCATCTTCTTTAACACTGCTGATGAAATATCCTATGCTAGGCCTTACTTTTGATTGAACATACTAGCTTTCCAAACTTAAGGTTAATCTAATATCCTATTTTGGGCTAGGTTGAAATATGGAATTGTCGAAAGTATTCCAAGTGTTGAAGTTGTTCTTCAAGAAAAAGGGTGCCAAATTCAGACAAGGAACAATTATAATGACCAAACAAGCCATTCAATTCCACTAACTTAAATTATTAAAATGATAGTTGCATCACATTGTCTCGTGGCAGCAAATGTTCCATGTCCATGAGATAGAATTAAAAATCATTGAGCAAAGATGAGGGGGAAAGGAGATGGATCATGAAAAATCAATCCCTAACTATAAAAGGTTAGCCATAGCGCCATACCTGTGAACAATCCCGAGGATGCATTGGCTGAAAAGCAAACATATCAACCTGATCCAAAACAATCTGCTCTAATTTCTACAATCCATCAAAACATGGAGCAGTTAATGACTTTATCAAAATCTTTGAAAAGGAGCATATGTTGGGAAAATGCAGTACATCCCAACTAAACTTTTTAAACAGAAAATCTCAATTTTAAAACAACGCTATGGGGGAAAAATACTAAAACTTACGAAATTGTGCTTAAAATAAAACATGATAATTAGGCTAGAGAATGTTGAAAATAAAGCATGATGGGCAGGGTATTATGAGAAAACAAATGACATCAATAATCACCACAAATGCAATAAAAGGAAACAATATGTTAAATCTCTTGAAATGTTTTTCATTTTACCGAATTAATTTGCTGAATATCAACACCCCGATGAAGCATTCTTTCACGGCGCTTCACAGCAATCATTTCCTTGCGATGTTTCTTCTTCTCCCCTGAACAGTGAGCATGTTATAAGAACATATAACATGATCTGCGTTCAGGTCTACTAATGTAAAACCAAAATCATAACTACAAAGAAAAGTTATTTTCAAATAGGCATCAACATATTGGGAATTTCCAAAAGTTGGTTCACCAAGAAATAAGGACGCATATAGAGATACTAATCTAAGTCGAGAAAGTTTAACAGAGGAAACTGTGATGGTGACCTTGAAATATAGTATAGTTTATTCTCAAGGTTTGAACCTGAGGCCTTCCAGTTGAAATGCGAACAGATTGTTAGGGTTTTAATTGATTTTGATTTCATTTAGACCACAAGTAATGGTTTAGCTGATTATGGTTTTCTTCAGAACATCTTAAGCAAATATCTACATACAGGGAAGTGACTGAACGTGAGGTAGCTTACTAACATAGGTGGACCAGCTTATCTGTTCATGTCACAACTCACAATAAGAATCCTAGCACATCCAAGCAACCAGAAATCATCATATTAAAATTTTATAAGACAACTAAAGCTTCTTTTAGCTCATTAAAAAATTGAGGGTTTGTATAGACTTAAACGCAAATGAGAAAACAAATAATAAATATGACAATGGTGTAAGACTCTCTCTTTTGCAGACCCAAACTATAAAATTTAGCACATGCAGAAAAAACAGGGGGGAAAATATCTTTAGATTTCTGTCTAGTCAATTTTATTGTTTTCCTTATTTTTCCTTCCATTGAAGTTCTACACAATTCCAACCACATCCAGCTTTCCAGTCAAAATCTAAAAAAGAAACACCTAAAGAAAATCATTCTACAGTCACATTACCAGGAAATTTTCGGGAATTCTTGCTCTTTTGTTCCTGTAAAGGCCAAGACCGTGGCAACTTGGCAGCATGCTTCTTTTTACCAGATAGGGTTCTTGGATCCTTTACCAGCATAACATCATCCAAAGCTGGCGACCAAACATCTTTAGCACCTCCAGAGTATTTATTTCTCGGTTTATGCTTCTGCATGCCATATTCCCTAGATGCATCTTGTAGAGCAATCCCACCCAGCTTCTCTAATGTCTCATTAAAAGGAGTATTAGGAGAACTATCATCATCGGATTCATCCAAAGCCTGATCTACCAACCACTTGGTATCCAGAATACTACCCTCACCACCAATTCCTTCTAAATAATCTTCTGCAACCTCTTCATCAATATCTGAATCATCTGAAGAAACTCCAGAGGCATCAGTCTCATATACTCCATCTTGCTCCTCTTGATCAGTACTCCAAGAGCTTTCATCACCCAGTGAGTCTCCATCATAGTCCTCGCCAGTTTCTTCATCAGACATATCTTGAGTATATAACTTTACACCTCCAATTGACAAAAACCCTGAATTTTTCTTGGGGGATGATTCGTCAAAAATCAATTCTTCAGCCACCTCATCATCTACCTTCTTATTAATATCACAAGCATCATCAATTTCCTTGTCAGAGGATGATAAATTAGAACATGCCCCTTCTTTTTCTTCCATTTGCTTTGCACATGACTCAATTCCACTAGGGGTTGCCTCGGACTCATCATCAAAACCTAACCCTTTGTGAGAACTACCACCTAGTACAAAATCTGAACCATACGCATAAGTATAATTTACATGACTGGGCTTTGAAGGTGTGGTTTGGTCCATGTAAGCAACGATTTGGCTCTTCTTAGAAAGAAAAACCATAGGATGTGACTCGTCCTTTGTATTATCTCCCTTGTGGGATAGAACACCTGATTCTGTATCCTGCAAGAAATTCACATAAAATCTATCACTACATTCTACTCGATATATATGACTTCATCATTACCTTTCAGCTTCTTTTCTATAGTGATGTGCTGATGCAGGTTATTCTTAGAAGGATATGGAAGTTATGAGGAACAAACCAACTAGGCAAAGTAGGAGGCTTCATCATTTACCATCATTATACGAAGCGCGGCGCAGAGAAAAATAATCGTCAAATATCGAGATTATTGTCCCTTCCAACTCCCAAGTATAATAACAAATCAGAACTAAAAAACAGACTATGTTCCCCTACATCTTCAGTGAAAAAGAAAAAAGAAATCAAGCGCATAATCGGAAAGTAGGGCTTGTTCAGAGAAGTTTTTAGAATTACTTCCTACTAAAATTGCAATAAAAACATAGACAAAACCAATTCAGTACCAAAAACCCAAAGTGAAACCAGAATCAGTTTTAAATACATTCAAATAGCTCATTCTAGTTCTCTTAATTCTTATCTAACTCTAATTCCCCTTAGCTTATTATAGATGGAAGAAAAATTTAGCTAGACTCGATCTTATAAAAGCAACCATCTTTCTGTGTTCAAAGGAACTTACTTGCAGATCGAGAGAAGGGTACTCATACCGTATAACACTTCCACCATACTTCGTTGCTGATCCATTTTTTGAAGTAGAAGCCTTTGCCCTATCAGAATTCAACCCAGAATTTCGATTCCCGTTTCCATTCCTTCCTGCAATTCAACGCCCCATAAGAAAAATATTTTTCCCTTCAAAGGAATTAACTTATTAAGACAAAAATCATTTGACATCTCTATTATTTCCTCAAAATCCCAAAAGCAACCCCTTTTCACTCCTACAATACCAAACTAATCCATGAAGAACTTTAAAATAATTGAAAAAGAAAACAACCCATTTAACTCTCATGTTTAATAAAAGAATTCCTAATAAAGAAAGAGGAAAGTCGTGTTTGATTTTTATCTCTCTTTTTTTTTTACATTTTCTCAGGAATCATACAGGAGAGTAAAAAAAAGGATAGATTTTGAAGAAAATGTATGAAAAGGGAACCTCGAGAATCCAACTGCCAATCGGATAAAAGACCACCCTCCACAAAAAGAGAGTTCCTGATTCTAGTAGACGAGGATTTGGCGTCGGCTCTAGATTTTCCACCGCCACTCTTCGATTTGTTTTGGCTGTTGCTATTGCTGCCGTTATTCTTATTCTTGTTGTTATTTGATCTTCTCTTATTTCCACCTCCTGCCATGGCTGTGCCCGCTTGAGGCGATTAACCGAATCAAAGCTTTGTATTCGGAGGAAATCGAAGACCTTCGGTTTTATTCTCTCTGTTCAATGTTACAGGATCAATCTGAACCGTTGACGGAGGTTCATTTATTCCGGGTCAACCCGATGTGTCCATGGGGATTACGTGCAGGGTGCACAAAGTCGGATTTAAATTCGATCCGGATAAAAATTGATTTGATTTTTTCACTAGTTAAAAAATCGGTTCAGATCCTAATCGGTTTGGAGGGTCGGATGGTGTAACCGATTTTGGTTTAAAAAAAATCAGTTTTTTTAAAAAACCGATTTTTAATCCTGTAAAAAAATCAATCGTCCAATTTTTTTCCAAACCAGTTATATTAATGGCTAGTTTTAAATCTCATACAGGATTTTTTTCGGATAAAAAACCAGTTTTTAATCCGATAAAAAAATCGGTCGTCCAATTTTTTTTCAAACCGGTTATACTATCCAGTTTTAAAATATCCGATCTGATTTTAAAAAAATCTATTTTTTCCAAATTCAATTTCGAATATTTTTTTTACGTAAAATTAGATATTCAAATTTTTTGTACACTTCTAATTACGTGGCCGGATGTGATTGAGTCGGGGCATTGTTATTCACTTGTAACATCGTACAGAGGAAGCTACACGTAAATCGGTCTCATCGAGTGAGTGAACCGGATATGCTAATTGGGTTCGGTCTTTGTCTTTCCCTTTCCCAAGGGACAGGTAACTAACTGGGTATGCTACGCCACATTTTTTTCAGCTTAGGAATTATATTTGATATCCTAAACCCAAAAGCATAAATTATTTTAGGATAAATTCATTTATAGTTTTTATTAGTAAAATTACATTTTAATAATTATATTATAAAAATGTAGTTTTATTATTCAATTAACCAATTTTTCATATTTTAATAATATAATTAATAGATAATAAAATTATATTTTATAAATAAGATAAACTACACAAATGATCTCTTGACATATATTGATATTTTGTTGAGTTATATGAATATTAAATAATATTTATTTAAAATATTTTATAATTATTAAAAATGCACACATATTTATGGACGTAGTTTCTCAAATCGAAATCCTAAATAATATTTTTTTTTAATTTTTGAAGTCACTCAATAAATTTTATTTCTAACTAGGGTGTTCAAAATTGAGTACTTTTATTTCCGTGTACCCAAAATTTTCGGGTTCCAAAATATCGACTTATGTCCTGGCTCGTTACGTCTGGGTACCCGTAAGTCGGGTACCCGTAAAACCCGGATACTTGTACTTTTGGATTACATGTATCTGATTCATATTTTTGTATTTAAATTATATTACTTTTAAAAAATTATATAAAAAATTCTAAAATTTAAAATTTAAAGGTCGATAGTGTATAATCCACACATAAAGTTTAAAAATCAGATTACATAATTAAAAGAAAATTTTTATTTAAAATTAAACAAAGACATATAATTAAATTTAATATGTTTTTTAAAGTTAAATAAATATTTTAAAAAATAATTTAGAATGTTAATGTGAAATAATTTAAGAAATAAAAAATTTAAAATGTTATGTTTACATAATTTAAGAAATTATAAATTTAGAATGTTAAAGTGAAATAATCTTAGAATTATAAATAAAAGATCTAATAAAGAATAAAAATAAAATAAAAATAAGAAATCAGATACTTGGTTAAGCAAATTTTTATGACCCGGACTCGATCTAAAAAGACGAGAAAAATAATGGAACGGATACCCGACCAAAAAATCAAATATTTTCATTATAAATATCCAATATTTTTAATTTGATTTATAGGTCAAGTTAAATCAATCAAATTATATATTTTTAAACACCACCAAAAATCATGTCCCCACTCCAAGCTAACAATCTAAATTAAATTGGTTAGTTTATCCTCTAAATTTCTCATCCAACCTCTTACAAAATTTTGGTCGATAAATCGTTAGCCTACAGTCCAAATGTTTTCTTTAAGACAACGTAGAGAAGATGGTTTCTTGTCTCCAATTTTCTCTCCTAATTCCTTTGCTCACGACAAACAATTAAACAGTGTTGTAATATGCCAATACCAAGTTCATGGACCGACTCTCAAGAAACGGCTCTTGCAAGGCCATTGGCCCACGCCATGGCCGCATCAACCGCAGCCCCCAACAACAAAGTTTTTAGCCCCTCTGTCTTTATAGCTACCATAACCACTTCCTATAAATAAGAGTGCGTTGCCTATGCCAGCCTCGATGCTGTGATTGTGGATGTGCTGAATTTAAAGAAAGATGGCTGATGGATTTCTCCAGTCGCTGCTCTACGAGGGGTGCATCTCCGGCTGCGACCTCAGCATCGAGCGGCGGCCGTATCACCGGAATTGTCGTTGTGCGCTACACGACAAGTCGTTGTCTGGGACTTGTTCCGGTGCGTTTCCCAAGAGCAAGAAGGTGTCTTACCCGATAAGGAGATCGTGGAGTGAGGGATGCTTGACCGTGGCAGCAGCGAGCTTGGGCCATTCTTCTCCTTCTTCGCCGTCTTCCGCTGGTGTTGGGAAGCGGGGATTGGAGTCGTATAAAGATGAGGAATATAATTAAACAGGTGGGAAATAAGGGAATGGATGGGATCATCTCGTTTTCCTTGTGGTTTTAGAATAAGTATACTGATCATATAGGGTGACTTAAAGGAGGCCCTTTTGATTAGTTTTATCGCAAAGTTTTTAAATTTATGCCATTTTTCATTTTGGTAGCCTTGTAAATCCCTTTGTGTGGAAAAGATGAATAACATGAGGGATTAAATCATAATTGTCCCAGTAAACATCTTCTTTATTCTCATTTTATTATTATTATTATGTTATTAGTATTATAATTATTAGGGTAAAGTACAAATTTCATCACTCAAGTTTCTTTTTACTCCTATCGTGGTCACTAAAATTTAAAAATTTTAATTTATTCATTAAACTTTTGATTTGCTCCTATTTTAGTCACTCCACCACTAAATACTTAACGACAATATGACCGAACATTTATCTTTGAATTATGAAATGACCCTAAAATTTTCTTCGATTTTTGTGATAAAACTCATGATTTTAGATTCCCTTTGATTTCTTAGATGAAACATCTTCTTCCAATTCTTAATGGTGGGGAGGTAGAGAAGGTGAAAGTGTGTTATATAACTTGTTTCCACACTGATCATATGGTAAATATTGTATAATAGAATGATTTAGGGTTTGTGGAGTCTTGAGTTTGTGTTGAGTTCTACAAGTTTTAAAGCGATTTTGAAAAAATCTAAAGTGATAGTGTTAGGAGACGATGAGGATAGTTTGTAAGTATTTTGAGTGGTCATCGAAGACATGAAAGAATGATGATTTCAATGATATCGTAACATAAAGATAAAACTATAAAACTTTTTTTCATTGGAGAAAGAAGATAAAAAAAAAGGAAAATGAAATAGATGATACATGAATGTCATGTTAGCTTAAAACAATCCATGTCAACACACGTCTTTTCATTTCTAATTTAATGTTCAAGGGATTAAAATTGGAGCAAAACAAAAGTTTAACGAATATATTAAAAAAAATAGATTTTAATGATGAAATAAAAGTGAGAAGAAAGTTGAGTGATTAAATTTATAATTTACACTTAATATTATTATTATTATTATTATCTTTTTACATATTTGATAAATACCTACCACCCAAGAATCATGAAAGCTATTTCCAAGTGGGTGCTTTCTGAAAACACGTTTTCTGCCCTTTTTTGAGTAATGCAAGTTAATCACCAAATTGCAAAGAAATTAAAGGGTGTGTATAACCTTCGATAAACTTGGATTTTGTTTTTCCATTAACGTCTTACGAAATATATTTAAAATTATAATTATATTTTAAAATTTAAATAAACTTTTATCTCTAAAAGTATGTTCTTTGTTACTATATTCCGTACTTACAAAAATATTTAAATTCAAAGAAAATTAGTTATAAATTTTCAAACCTAAAGTTATTGTACCATTTAATA
Organism: Hibiscus syriacus; assembly: GCF_006381635.1. NCBI lineage: Eukaryota > Viridiplantae > Streptophyta > Magnoliopsida > Malvales > Malvaceae > Hibiscus > Hibiscus syriacus. Next base: position 465,131 of record NW_024061952.1, on the reverse strand, counting down.
TAAATTTTGTATTTTGTTGATTTATGATGTGATGTGAAGATCATATAAAGATTATTGTTCGGTGGGTGTTATACATATTGTGATGGGAAAAATTATTACAGTCTAACGTTATGATCGAGGTTTAAGTTCTGCATACTCGTCTTTACCCTAAATATATAATACTAAAATTTGTTGTCCTTTTGTGTTCAAAAAATAAATTATATTAATATGCAACACGAACGACTAAAGAGAATAAATCACAATTACATTTTTAATATAGGGTGCTTACGAGTGATTATATACGTTTTAAAAATTCTTAATTTTTTGATAATTAACGTTTAAATATCATGACGTCTCTGGTGATCGAACTTGAAATTTATGGGAATAATATAGATAATTCTAAACTATTTTGGCATTGAACACTCGTATTTCTTGCATTTATGATTTTCGAACTCAATAACTCAAAGAATAATAACAATTCTTTTACTACCGATGTCGCTTGATACGTAATTGTATTGCATTGATTAAATATTTATTAATTGATAAAAATGCTATTTGTTTCTTATAGTTTGAAGAAAAGAAAAGAAAATAAAGGGTGAAACAGGATGGTCCGTGGGCACAATCACATGAGCGGATAGAGTTCAATACGACATTGAACAAGGGAAACGACCTACTATTTTTTTAGACCATTGCATGAAAAACATGGGTAACATGTGCTCCGAAAATGGGCTTGTTTGGACCAATACGGCAGGCCAGAAAAAAATTAGGGAGATCGAGAATCAACAAATTTTTTTTTTCAAATTTTTACACTTGATGTGAGAAAAATTAAAAAATATATATTTTATTGGAACTCGTCATCTCGAGTTGATAAGTTCGAATAAAAAAGTATTATTTGGATGAACTAGTTACCCAACGTGACGAGTTCGTTAAACACTGTAATAAATGTCGTTGATCCCAGTTAAAAGTAAATGTGCCTTATTTCCCTAATTTTTTCTCTCTGCCCTATTGGGCCAAAACCCCCTGAAAATACAAATCACAAATTGGGTCTTGATCCAAATTAGGGATATGCATTTCAACTAGATTCAACAGTTTTAACTCGATTCGTTGATCTAGTTGGATAGATTTTTTATCTTAGAAATTTGAGTTTTGACCGAGTTAAATTTTTTAAGGATATAACCGGGTCAAATTATGCTCCAGTTTAAATTAAAAAAACCGACTCCATTAAATCCAACACAATATTACAATTATCTTTATATATTACGGATAATTACAATAATATCTTTTTATATTTTATTTTTTTTCAGTTAAATCTTAATTTGACTTAATAAATATATATTTAGTTTGGTTCAAGTTGTGTTGGATACAAATTTTGATATAAAAACTAGGATCATATTTTAGATCGAATGGGGCCATCATAAATTTAGAGACAAATATGAATGGAGATATTTAAGTTTTCAACCGAGTTGAAGTAGCTCAAAAACTCGGATTAGATATTTTTTTTCTTTATAAATTAGAAGTAATTAGATATATTGTTAGCTTCAAACAAGTCGTCAAAATAATCACGAAAAGAAGATTAAAAGAAGTTGGGAGTTGGAAACCTAATTTGATATGCCTTAAACAGGAAAACAAAATAAATAAATAAGCATATGCTTAGCTGGATGGGATGCTTATTTTAAAATTAAAAAAAAAGGAAGTTTGATTAACGGTTCATTTGAATGTGGTGCATCTGGGAACTAAACTTTACTCTTTCTTTTATTTTACTTCCTGTACTTTAATTTTTTTTTCCAAATTTATCATTGAACTTAATATATTTGGGCTTTTCTTTGCACTCACCGTTTCCTCGCTAACAACGTTATAAGTGAGCTTTTACATAGATGTAAAACGGTGTCATTTTGGTATTTTTTTTAAATGACATCGTTTTATTGCCATTAGTTGTTTAACAACGAGTGACAAAAACACCCAATATATTAATTTCAGTGAGAAAATTAAAATCTTTTAAAGTTCAGTGATAAAACTAAGATAGGGTGTTGATTCTTCCGTATGAAAAAAGAGAAATGGTCAAATCCTTCCAGTAGACCTTGTACAAAGCATAAGTTTTGAATTTACTCTAATTTGGTCATTTTAGGCCCTGAACTTTTTCAAAATTTAAATTTAGGTCATGATCCAACACAATATCCGTTAAAAATGTATGACGTGTAAGTTATAGATTATGCCTTCTTGACACTTTGGCAAAAGTGTAGGTAGAAGGATAGACAGAAGAAATTGTCAACTTGAGAAGAATATAAAAGTTAAAAATTCAGATCGAAACCCCAAACCAATAGGACAGTTTGCCAGCTGCTTCCAAGTGCATATAAGGACTTGAAAATTGGATATACTTTGTTTCATGCATAAGAATACTAAATTGTCTCGCCAACATAAACAACAAGACCGTTAAACTACTATACATTTTTATCTCATTACCAGTTGGTCAAAAAGGACATCTTATATATATATAAACAGTCAAGAAATAAAGAGAGAAGAGGAGACAAAATGGCCGCAAGAGCAACGGCTGGGATGATGATGCTCTGGTGTGTCCTGGAAGGAAGCCTAGTGATGCACGAGATCGAGGTCGAGCGGAGGCCGTATCATCGGAACTGCAGCTGTGCTTTACACAACTTAAAGGGTCTTGCTTGCTCATCGGGTTGTTCTCGTGCAAGGAACGTAGCTTTTTCCAAGAAGAAGACATGGAGGAATGATTGTTCGTTATCGATGGCGAATTCCCAATTCTCTTGTCGGTCTTCTCTCGTTGTTGGCCGTTCGGTTGAAAGCATGGAATCGAAGACGTCGATGGGGTTTTCCTTCGTGCATGGTGAAAAGAAGATATCAGAGTTTTGATATTGCTGCCATGTGAGAGCTGGATATTTGTTCCTTTTCTGGATTATTTTTTTAATATTCATTTCTTTAAGATATGGGAATTATTTAGAGGAATTAGATCAAGTTTCTTTGAGGCATACATCCTTTAGAATGCTATTGAATTCATTGTTCTTTGTAAACAAGCTGTAGTGGAGACCTCCATGGTGATGACCCCATTTCTTCCGAAATTTCTTCATTCTCTAAACTTCTTACTGTAATTATTAAAGAATTGCAATTCTTTGGTAGGCCCGTAAACAAATCGAACGTTCAACGAACTGTTTATGAACTGTTCGGTGAGAAGTTCGTTTATGTTTGTTTATTTATTAAACGAACGAACATAAACAATATTTTGTGTTCGTTTAATTAAATGAACGAACATGAACAGAGGGCTCGTTCGTTCATTTAAGTTCGTGAACGTTCGGTAATATGTTCATTTATGTTCGTTTATGTTTGTTCATTTATGTTCGTTCATTTATATTTAGCCCAATCTCTTTAGACCCATTTAAAATATTAAAACTCAATAAATTTTAATCTGATACCCATAAATATTTAACATATTTATCAATTTATACTTAAATTAAGTTTTTATTTATTCCATGAGATTAAATATTCAATGAATCCTTATGGCTTTGATGCTTGATAATTTACCCATGCATATATTTTTGGTTCATGCCTAAAATGTCTAAGACATTACCTATAATGAACAATAAATTTAATTCACATCATGGAGGTCAAGGTTTGATTAGCATTATGAAATTTAGAACAACCTAAATGAACTTGGTTTTGTCCCTTGGGAAAGAGGACAAAGCAATGAACCCACTCCCAAGAGAATTCTTCGTTCATCGGAGACGAACCACTCGTAATTCCCATAAATTAATTAAAAACAAGGGTAAATAATGTGTTTAGTATCTAAACTATCAGTTTTGGTCTGTTTTAGTACCTAAATTTTCTAAAATTGAAAACCCATACCTAAAGTTTAGATTTTGTGTCATTTTAGTACCCGTTTAAAATTTAACGTTAAGTTTGAAAAAAACTGAAAGTTTAAAACGGACCAAAACTGATAGTTTAGGTACTAAACATTTTAAGCTTTTAACGATGGGTACTATAATGAAATAAAAACTAAACATTAGATATGATTTTGAAAAATTGAAAGTTCAGGTACTCAAACAGATCAAAACTGATAGTTTAGATACTAAGTGTGTAGTTTACCCTAGAAACAACAAACACAATCAAGCTAATTTCCACAATCTATGCAAGTTACTCTCTAACGACTTAGAAATTGGAATATTGATTTAAGACAAAACTAAAAGAAACAAAGGAAAAAACAAGTGAAAACTCCAACCTAACACAGACAAACCCACCCAATTCTTCCTCTTATTACCAAGAGATTCTTTCCCTTTCTCTTCGGGAACTTAAACTGTGAACAACAAGATCAATGTTACTTGTCTTGTACCCTACGTTGAATGCAAGGGCTTTTTCTGTCTTGATTCATGTAACACGAAACACCTTCCTCTCTCTATATATGTTCACTTCTCCCACTCTTGCATAGAAAGATAATAGTTCGATTTAGAATAGAAGGAAGTGAGAGGAGAGTGAAATGGCCACTGGTTCAGCTGAGGTGATGTTCCGATCTGTTTTCGAAGGAATCATATCGACGGAAGACGGTTTGGTTCGACGGAGGCCGTACCACCGGAATTGCGAATGTGCATTGCACAAGCTCAAAGGGGTTTGTTCTACTTGTGGTTTCCGGGCAACCAATACGTCGTTCCCTAAGAAACAAGCATGGGATGATTATTCCTTGTCTTTGTCGCCTTCCAAATTGTCATCTCAACCTCCTCTTCTTCCTTACCGCTCAGCGCCGGTTTTGTATTAAAGAGAGGCTGAAACAGTTAAGTTTATAGTTAGTCTTCAAAGTACAATTCCTCTAGATATATAGAGGGAAAACTTGTACCTGAACCACTTCTCTGTAAATTATTACAGTGCAAAACTTCATTGTAAACAAATATTTACACTATTTCCTGTTTAAAATTTTACATTTCTAAAAATAACCTAAAGGTCACTTCTATAGAGCAAATTATTTGGACTTGTATGACTGATTCCTTCTGCCTTTTCTCTCTTCTTTTTTTTTACTAGTTTTATAAATATACATAGCAAGATTGTAATATCCTGACCGCATAGCGCAGTGGATTAGCGCGTTTGACTTCGGATCAAAAGGTCGTGGGTTCGACTCCCACTGTGGTCGATATTTGTTATTTTTCTAATTTTATTTTGTTATTAATTTTAGAAAATTGGGTAAACGACGTCATTTACCATTAAAATTTAGGTCGGGTATCATTCATATCACCGAGCTTTCAATTGTTTCAATTATGACATTAGACTTTAGTTTTGGTCTCAATTCGTACAATGATAAACGTTGTTTCGACAAAATAAATAATATATTGTCTCATTGAATGTTTATCGGAGGAGATTGAAGTATTAACACGACAAACTTTTAGATGAATTTTCTTCAATTTTGAGCGGAGTTCATGAAAAATCAATCCAATGAAAATAAAGAGAAGTGAAATGTGAATGTTGTGATATTAATATTGTTGTGGATGTTGACCTGGACGATGATTGACTATTAGTTACGACCATAATAATTCAGTGCTCCCACTGTGATTGTTTTATGTCGTTTTTTCCTTCTAATTTTGTTTTGTTATTATTTTTAGAAAACAAGGCAAACTACATTATATACCATTAAATTTTAAGTTGTGTATCATTTATATCACCAAACTTTGAATTGCTTCAATTATAACATTGAAGGTGAGAAGAATCATTTCGAGAAGGTGAACAACATACTTCAAAACTTGTCTCATTAACTGATCATTGGATGATATCGAAGTATTAGTACGTCAAACCTTTAGATGAACTTTCTTCAATTTTGAGTAGGTTTTATGGAAAATCAATCCGATGAGAAGAAGGAAAAGTGAAATGTTAATGTTGTGATATCGATATTGTTGTGGATGTCGACTTTTGATGGACGATGATTGACTATTAGTTACAACCAGAATAATTTAGTTTCCGAAAATTGAACCTTATTAAAATTTAGTTATAAAATCGATACACTCAACAATATCTAAAACGACATACTTCTGGACATCAATAGCCATACCAAAACGATCTCGTTTCGTTTACATCATCACAGTGATGAAAAGATCTGCCCATATCATCTTACCGTAGTAATTTAATGATCAAATGCTATTATATTGAAGTTAAAATCAAAATTCAGTACTATAAGCAAAGCAACTGAAAGTTAAGTGATACGGACAATAAACCACCTAAAACTCAGTGGTATATGGTGAAAGTTACCCTTATTTTATCATAAAATCTATTTCCTTTTTATTTTTATAATAAAATTATTTCCATATTTCATACTAAAATTGTTCCACAAATTTGTTGGGGTTTAATTTTTATAATCGTAATAATATCAACATTTAAAATGGAAATTTAAAATTAAATATTATTATTAAATTTTAAAATTGTAACAATATTAATATTAACACATAATTTCTTGTCTCAAAGACTTCCATGACTGCATCTCTGCTTTCCTGCACTTGGAGATGATCGCCAAGTAATTCACCCAGAATGGACCATCAAAGCTAATTTCAAGAATCAACTCTACTCGGCTTCAAACGAGTAAGAGAATGAATTGAATCAAGACAAAAAGAATACATAAGAAACTCCCTAACTTCATCCAATAACTCCCAAATTACTACAGATTCTTCCTTTCAGTTTTTCATTGGAAGCATAATTACCATGAGAAAACTATAACCGACCTAGAGAAACACGTTATTCTCTAGTTGGAGTGTTGTTAAACAATACTTTGGTGTGAACGATATCAATGTTAACTCTCTTGTGTTCTACGTTGGATGGGGCTTTTAACCCTCCCTCTCTCTATATATATGGTCCACACTTGCATAGAAAGATATTAGTTTGATTTCCAAGGAAGAGAGAGAGGAGAGGGAAATGGCCGCTGGTGCAGCTCAGATGATGCTCCAGTGTGTTGCCGGAGGAAGCATATTGACGCAAGACGGCTCGATCGAACGAAGGCCGTACCATCGGAACTGTGAATGTGCAATGCACAAGCTCAAAGGGGTTTGTTCATCTACTTGTGGTTCTTGGACAAACAATATATCATTCCCTAAGAAACAAGCTTGGGGTGGTGGTTCGTTGTCTTTGTTGGCTTCCGAATTCTCTACTCAATCTCCTCTTCTTCCTAATGGCTCTTTATCCAGAAGCGAGAAAAAACCGATGAGGCTCAAACAGAAGCTCAGCAGCAGACAAGAAGTTTAGAAATTAAAAAAATGTAAGTAAATAAGATAATGGTAAATAAGCGATCATAGATAAAGTAATAAGACAGATTTATGTGGAAACTTTAAGCAAGAAAAAGTATGGACAGAGGAGTTCGTGATAGTACTTCAAACCCTAGGGTCGCCCGTCTATCATGGACCTTATTTTTCTTCAAATTTATTTCTTTACCAAACATGTACTATGAATGTTTTGAGTTATGCTAAAACGAAATTTGTAGGTTAATGTTTTGAGTTCTCGCGGCCTAATTTAAGGTTAAGGAACAACAAGTACGACCGAAAATATTAATAAAAATCATAACATTTTCAGTTTGATGCATTTTCTTAGACTCTCCCATGAAATTTGAATAAAAAGTTTTAATGAACTTAGAGGATGTACTTACTTTTATGTAAATTCTTTGACATTACTTGGAACATTGTGGTATCAGTAGCATAAATGAAATATACGAGTTACAGTTTCTTGGTAAAGAAAACAATCTATTATATGAAATTTGAAAAAAAAAACCCCTTAAAAGCAAGAGCCAAGAGAAGCTAAGTAAGAACATCAATTGTTTAGCAATGTGGACGGAGATGGTTAATAATAATTGATGAGACATGACTTTCTCAAACAAAATGAAGACCGAAATCCACATGCTTCGTCTTAGCATGCATAATTGGTTTGACATCCATGTCATATATGGGATTTGTTCATCTACCACAAATGTGCATTGCACAAGCTCAAAGGGATCTGTTCTTCTACTTACAATTCTCGGACAATGAATATAACATTTCCTAGGAACCGGTATGTCCCTTTGTTTCTTCCCAACATAATAGGAACCAGAATCATGCAAAGTAACAATGTCATTATTAAAAAAATGTATCTTTACGTAAAATTTGTTTTCTGTTATTATTATTGACTTCCACCTCTATTGACGCCTATATTTGATCTACGGTATCCTCTGCCTCGTTTATAGTTATGACAGCTTCACCTTCGAAAGTTTATCAAAAATTTTAGTGATTAAATTGAAAATTATTAACTTTTAATGACCCAAAATAAGAATAAGAATATAATTGAGTGATGAACGGTATAGTTTATAGAAAAAGCTATAGTGCATGCCCCACACTCCCCGATCTACCAACCACTCCCATCTCCATTCGCTCCTTTCTCCCTCTTAGCCGTGTCTTCACAATTCACATGGCCTCTCCTCTATCACCCATCCCTCCTCCGCCGCTACCACCCTCACTCGCCGCACTCTCCTCCTCTCCTCCACCATCTCCACCACCCTCACCACCCCACTCTTATCTTCATCCTCATTGTCACCACAACCAGACACCACCATAACCGACCGGGTCTTCCTCGACTTCTCCCTCTGCCCCACCTACTTCCGCAGCACCACGGCCGTCGACAGCACCCCTCTATGCTCTGACCCCGCTTCTTTAGGCCGCCTGGTCCTTGGCCTCTATGGCAATCTCCTTCCTCTAACAGTCTCCACTTTCAAGCTCATGTGCACCTCTTCCTCCTACAAAAACACCCTCGTCCACAATATATTTCCCGGCCAGTTCTTCCAGGCCGGACGTCAAGGCCGAAGTCGGGAGTACGGAGAACTCCATCTGCCCCCTTCCTTGGACTTGCCTCGGAACACTGAGACTGTCGACTCTAAGGCCTTCTTGCTTAAACATTCAAGGGCTGGTATCGTTTCACTTTGTTTATCGGAGAACGATGATGACGATGAAGTTAAGCTTGATTCTGATTATAGGAATGTTGAGTTCTTGATTATTTCAGGGCCTGGCACCTGCCCTCGGCTCGATAACAACAACATTGTTTTTGGGACGGTACTTGAAGGTAAGGTTTTGATCTCTATTTTATGTGCTTAAGCTATCTGGAAAAAACTTAAATTACTTCTTTTGAAATTGGAAGCACACTGAAATTTTCTGAGCTATGGGATGAACAGTCAAAATCTTTCAAATGCCTAGAATTCCAACAAAGTTGGTTCCTGTTTAAAATTGCCTAGGGTGCATGCATTCATTGCTTTGCTGTGGCTTTTGGTGCCTAATTTAGATTTGTTAACCTTTACTGCACTTGTCAGTTGTTCTTAATTCAAAACTCTTCAATGACGGTATACGGAATGGATCCAAGATTTTATGTCGGAGTATGAACTTACGAAGTTATATTAATATCTAAACTATATAAAGATTTGAAATTTTTAAGAGTTGCGACCGCATAAATACTCCTCAGTCCATCCGTGAGTGCATTTGTGGCTTCACAAATTTCCAAATTATCACAACTCTTTGAATACTCTGTTTTTTCTGATCAGATCTTGAAACTAGCTGCATGGCAAAACCTATTCATAATCTGAAAGGCATGCTGACACTGTTAGAGAGTACAATTACATGATTTCTCTCTGTTGTCTGATATAAACAAGTTTAGATTTTTTTACATCCCAAGGACTTGCGTCTTTCCCAGTTTGCATTTCTGGCAAAATGCATGTCATTTCTAACTCTGATATTGCTTTCAGAACTCATATGTATCGATGAGATTCCTCCTTCGCTGCTCTCGTGCCTCTGCACACATTGTCTAGATGTTAAGAAATAGTTAAGTTGATTTTTCCGATTGAAATTTTCAGTTTTGGATGTTGTCACGATCGCTTCCATCCCGACATACAAACCCTCGGAAAGAATTCGACAACTAAATGACTTGGCCGAATTCTTCGGAGACGAAAGAGCGCAAAAGGGACGCACATTGTGGAACAGGCCTCTTAAAACTGTTTATATCAGTGACTGTGGTGAGCTCCAATTTGTCAAGCCTTCATTGGCACCACCTTCTCTTCCTTAAGATACATAAAACATCATTTCAGTTGCATCTACAAACTCCTCCATTTTTGTTTTGTGTAGCCTTGCTTTTTGATTTGGTTTTTCGCGTTAAACTAGTGTTTCTTCACTTATAATTATCTACTTGGTCATAAACAACATGTTTCTACAATAACATATTGGCGCTTGGGACCTGTTCTTTATCAGCACCATTATCGAAGTTGAGAGCATAGCTATAAGGATCATACTGAAACCTGTTCTTTTGACACTTCGGCTTATGGCAATATCCACTCATCTTCCTTGTAAAATTCTTCCACTTGGGACCTGCTACTTTTTCCGAGACTTGTTTCAGTTTATTCAGTTTCGGTTTCCACCATGTCTCCGTCTGCTCTTCTCCTCTCTGGTGCAATAACTTATCGGATTCATCGACCTCATTGAATCGCAGCCTTTTGAAGCTGAAGAGATTGAAACAACTACATCCTTTACCCCAAACATGGTCTTCATATTCAACCTGATCGACATCCAGTTCTGCTTGCATGAAGATCAGTTTCTCTTAAAACCTACAAAGGTATTCCACTAGATTTATTTTCGTGAACAAATCCACTTGGCACATACAATGAGACAGACAGATTAGCAAGAAAGTAAGAATTGCAAACTCACAGGAGGTTGCTGAGCCCCCGAGGAAACCGCTGCACGAAGTCCAAAAGCACTATGGGATCTATTAGATCGACTTGTAATGATCGACCTCTGAAACTTTGGAATTTTGAGTGTTTGACAAATGATTTTAAGTTATTCGTTGTGTGCAAAAGCACAGAAAGGTTACACAAATAATTTCATTATATATAAGAGAAGCACTAAACGAAGAAAAGTTCAACAATCAAAATAACTGTCATTGCTTAATGAAAGCTGAAAAACTAAGACTAACCCTGGCATCTCTCCCAGTACTGCCACTTGCCATATTTGAGAATACCAAAGTGTTGCGGAAGACGGCTATCGGATATAGCAAAATCACAACTGATAATTTGAGAAAATAAAAATGAAGATAAAAGAGACACAAAATTTACGTGGAAAACCCCTAAATAATATAGGGTAAAAACCACGAGCAACGGTAGAAGAATTTTACTATGAGAAAAATAAGAATTACAACTTCTCTCGATCTACCAAGGAGAAAACAATGATAATTCTCTCTTGATAAAAAGGAGAAAACAACTCTCAAGAAACTCTCTAAATTCTCTCTAGTATTGGAAGAAAGCTAGAATGCTTTGGGATAGGTTTGAAGCTAAATGAGCTAGGGTATTTATAGTAGAAGCTTTAAGGACTAATCTTGAAAATACCCTAAATTACAATGGCTAAATGTGAGATTTTGTCATGTCACTTTTCAACTATTATTAGTGCCAACTATGAACCATTATTGTTGCCAACTTACAATGCATTATGAACCATTATTATGCATTATACAACTATTATTAGTTGTATGACAACTAATAATCTCTCACTTGAAGATTTGATTAGAATAATCATATCTTCACACCGTTCTTTCTACCTTGTACCTTCATGTTGCTTACGTTTCTGACAGGCCACAAGAGGATCGACACCAGGTAAATTTATCAGCGTTGATCGCCTTCGTCATGAAATCTGCTATGTTGTCTTTGGTATGGATCTTATCTACCGTCCCTTCTTCCACCTTTTCACGAATGAAATGGTATTGAACTCGTATATGCTTTGTCCTTGAATGAAATGTTGGATTCCTTGCTAGATGCAAGGCGCTTTGACTGTCACAAAACAGAGAGACATACTCTTGATTGTGCCCAAGCTCCTCCAATAGCATCTTCAACCAAATTGTTTCTTTACTGGCTTGTGTAGCTGCTACATATTCTGCTTCTGTTGTGGATGTAGCCACAACTGACTGCAATTTTGAAACCCAGCTTACAACTCCACCAACAACTTTAAACATATATCATGTAGTAGATTTGCTTTTATCCAAATCCCCTGCATAGTCAGAATCAACATATCCATTGATAAGTAAATTTGATCTTCCGTAACATAATGCAACATTTGAGGTCCCTTTGATGTATCTCAGGATCCTCTTTACTGTATTCCAATGCTCTTTGCCTGGATTCGCCATGTACCGACTAACCACTCCCACTGCTTGTGCAATGTCTGGTCTTGTGCATATCATAGCGAACATTAAACTTCCCATTGCCGATGCATACGGTACTCGAGATATCTCCATCCTCTCTTCTTCACTGCTAGGACTCATACTGGAGGATAATTTGAAGTTAATATGAAGAGGGGTAGAAATTGGCTTACAATATTGCATGCTGAATCGTGACAATATCTTCTTTAAGTAATTATTTTGTGAAAGTCAAATCTTCCTATTACTTCTGTCTCGGTGAATTTGCATCCCTAGAATCTTGTTTGCTGATCCCAAGTCCTTCGTTTCAAATTCCCTAGCCAGTTGTGCCTTCAATTCTTCAATATGATCTTTATTGGGTCCTGCAACCAACATGTCATCCACATACAACAGTAATATAACAAAATCGTTATCACCAGACCTCTTGAAATAAGCACAAGGATCTGCATTAAGTCTGTTGTATCTAAGGCACATAATGAAGGAATCAAATCTCTTATACCAAAACCTCTGTGCATGCTTTAGACCGTACAGAGATTTATTCAACCTGCAAACCAAGTTCTTCTTTTCTTTTTCTTCAAAACCTTTAGGCTGGAGCATGTAAATCTCTTCTTCAAGATTTCCATGAAGAAAAGATGTTTTAACATCTAGCTGCTCTAGATGTAAATTCAATGTAGCACACATTGCCAAAATTACTCGAACTGTTGTTAGTCGAACCACATGAGAAAAGATTTCATTGAAATCAATACCTTCTTTTTGAGCATATACTACCACCAGTCTTGCATGATACCTCTCAACTTGATCGTCACCATTTCGCTTGATTTTGAAGACCCATTTGTTACCAATTGGATTCCATCCTTGTGATAGTGGCACAAGGTCCCATGTATTATTTTTATGAAGGGCTTCAATTTCCTTTTGCATCGCCATCATCCATAGTGAAGCATCTGAGCTGTTTATTGCCTCCTGGTATGTTGATGACTCGCCGTCCTCTGTTAAAAGGCAGTATGCAATATTACTTTCTATAACATAATCTGAGTGCCAATTGGGACGTCTTCTCACACGATCTGATTGACGAGTTGTTGGAGCTTCAGAACTTTCTGGTTCTTGTTCATCATGTGCTGGTTCTGCTTCAGAAGAATCTCCTTGTTCAATCTCATTTTCCACATGTATTTGTGTAGTCTCTGACTTTTTAGCGCTGTCATCGTCTTCTTTTCTTTGTAGTTTATCCTCTACAAAGATAACATCCCTGCTGATGATCACTTTACGGGCAATGGGATCCCACAAGCGATACCCCTTTACACCATCAGCATACCCCAAGAATTTGCATTTCCTGGATTTTGGATCCAGCTTCGAAATTTCTTGGGAGTTGTACATCTCATACACTATACTTCCAAATACATGGAGGTTTGAATAGTCAGTTGGTTTACCAGTCCACATCTCCATTGGTGTCTTCAGCTCTATTGCAGTTGATGGAGCTCGATTTACCAAATAACAGGCGGTATTGACTGCTTCTGCCCAGAATGATTTTTCTAGGTCTGCATCCCTCAACATTGCTCTTGTTCTTTCTAACAAGGTTCTGTTCATCCGCTCTGCCACTCCATTTTATTGAGGAGTGTTCGCCACTGTGAACTGTCTTTTGATGCCTTCTTTCCTGCAAAAGTTATCAAATTCTTCGCTTGTGTATTCTCCTTCATTATCTATTCTGAAACACTTGATCTTATTTTTCAGAATCAAGTTCCACCCACGCTTTGAAGTTTTTGAAAGTGGAAAACACATCTGACTTCTTCTTAATAAGGTACACCCAACATCTCCTAGAGTAGTCATCGATAAATGAGACAAAGTATTTTGCTCCGCCTAGGGATATAACTGGTATTTGCCATACATCAGAGTGAACCAATTCTAGAACACTTTTGCCTCTAGAATTTGATGTGTTGAATTTCAACCGGTGCTGCTTACTTGTTATGCAATGCTCACACAAAGGAAGTGATACCTTTGTTAAGCCTGGAAGTAGCTTTTTCTCCACAAGGACTTTCATTCCTTGTTTTGACATGTGTCCAAGTTTCTGATGTCATAGCATTGCAGAATCTGAACTACATGAGGCAACAAAGGCTTCTGCTTCTAGCAAAGTCTCTCCATTCAGCATGTACAAGTTTGCTGCTATCTTTTCGCCTTTCAGCACCACAAGCGCTCCACGGAACACCTTCATGATTCATTTACGTGTTTCAATCTTGCTTGCATTATTATCCAACAATCCGTAGGATAATAAATTTTTCTTCAGGCCTTTCACGTGCCGCACATCTCAAACAACTTTAATTGTTCCATCATACATCTTCAATTTGATGGTTCCCACGCCAATGATCTCTAAGGCATGATCATTGCAACTATACACAGATCCTCCTGAGACATGTTCATAACGATGGAACCATCCTCTTCTTGAGGTCATGTGATATGTTGCTCCCGAATCAATGAGCCATATGCCTGCATATCTCTTTCTACCTTCCACGGTGGTTGACACTTCACAGCATAGAGCATCTCCATCATCTGAAGTGTTTGCAGTATTGCCTTGTGGATTGGAGTTTTTATTTAGACTCCAACAATCCTTCTTCAAGTGACCCTTCTTTCCACAGTTGTAGCACTTTAAATTCTTCTTGCTTCTCGACTTCGATCTACCATGTTTGTGACTTCTGCTTTGGCCACGTTCCGTTGATCTCCCTCTCATCGTTGTCAACGCTTCTGCTTGTTGTTTGTCTTCCTTGTTCTTACGCCGATTTTCTTCTTGTAGAACAGCAGCTGCAACGCCATCGAAGACTAGACTGGTGACATTACTGTTTGTCAAGTTGATGATGAGTTGATCATACGAATCCGGTAGACTTTGAAGTAGAAGTTCAGCACGTTCTTGTTCTACTATTTTACAGCTTAAGGATGTAAGCTGAGAAAATAAAGTGTTCAGTGTGTTTAAGTGCTCCGTCACTGAAGTAGATTCTGACATACGGAGAGTGTATAATTTTCTCTTAAGGAAAATTTTATTGTGCAACGATGTGGCCTCGTACAGTTTGGTGAGATGATCCCATATCTCCTTAGCTGTCTTCTTCTCCTCGATGCTTGACAATACTTCATCTGCTAATGCTAGATGAAAGTTTGCCATAGCATTTCCGTCCATTTCGATCCATTTGTTGTCATCTGTGAAATCCACCGGCCTTTCACTGATAGCTATTAGACAACCATCTTTCCCATTGAATTTTTTAATATCAAATTTCGTTGCCATAACTTTTTTTACGGATAGCTCCCACTATTTCACTATCGTGAATAGTTCTCTGGAACCTTCAAAGAATGGGTAATACCTTCTTACTTTCTTATTTTGGAGGATTCGCCTTTTGGTGGCAACCACAAAGACAATAAGCAGATATTACACACTCAATTCTGGCTCGGATACTAATTGTTGCGGAAGACGGCTATCGGATAGAGCAAAATCACAACTGATAATTTGAGAAAATAAAAATGAAGATAAAAGAGACAAAATTTACGTAGAAAACCCCTAAATAATATAGGGTAAAAACCACGGGCAACGGTAGAAGAATTTCACTATGAGAAAATAAGAATTACAATTTCTCTCGATCTACCAAGGAGAAAACAATGATAATTCTCTCTTGATAAAAAGGAGAAAACAACTCTCAAGAAACTCTCTAAATTCTCTCTAGTATTGGAAGAAAGCTAGAATGCTTTGGGATGGTTTTGAAGCTAAATGAACTAAGGTATTTATAGTAGAAGCTTTAAGGACTAATCTTGAAAATACCCTAAATTACAATGACTAAATGTGAGATTTTTCCATGTCACTTTTCAACCATTATTAGTGCCAACTATGAACCATTATTATTGCCAACTTACAATGCATTATGAACCATTATTATGCATTATGAACTATTATTAGTTGTATGACAACTAATAATTTTACATGACAACTAATACAAAGAGCCAACAACGGCAGAGGCAAGCTGCTCAGAATAGAAAAAGCAAATTAAAAATTAAGAAATCATCCTAGAAACCCCGTAGAAATATTTCTCCATTTTACATCAAATTAAAAAAAAATACCAGATTGATTTCAAAAAGATCTCCATCCCTTTGATCAGGCGCATCATAAGTTTCTAGGACAATTGGAACATGATGACTACGACCACGGCTTGTACCTGATGCATGATCAAATGGATGTCCCTTGTTCCCATATGTAATGGGTTAAGGGGAGGTAAGATAGTAGGTTGCCTCCAACACCAGGTTGAGAACAACTTCCGTAGAAGATCTACGAATTATGAAATGCCCTCCGTGGGACGCGATCCCACGACCTCAAGGTTAAGAACCTTGTTTATGAAACATAAGCAATGCATATTAAAGCAATATTACAAAAGCAAATTATCACTCACATAGATTACAAACAAATCACAGGTTTGTACCGGAGAAAGTGCGGCGGACATAAAAGAAAGAATGCTCATGCAAGAAGTTTTCCTTGATAACTCAAATAATGAGAATGACGTCGGCCATCATCTGATGTCATTCAGCATCAGCTCCCACATTTTAATCTCTGTACAGAATGACTGTTAAAAGTCCATTCTTTATTGACTAACAAAGAGATAGGTTAGTCTTATACCTCAAAGAGATAAACAAGAGATGGGTTAGTCTCATCTCAACAAACCCCATTGCTTCTGGAAGAACTGTAGGAAGTTGGGTTCAGCAGTTTCTTCCATCCAAGTCTCTACGACTATCTCTACCACGGAGGCAAAAGTGTCGACTAATATAGTAAGATTCTCTTTTAACATTATCTGAATTTTTTTTATCATTCAATAAGGAAATAAGTCATTGTTTGACATTATCTCAATTTTTTTAAATTTTATCATTCAATAAGGAAATAAGTATCAGTAGTCTTAAAGAAGCAAGCCAGTGTGGAGGTGCCCTACAGGTGTTCGGTGTTCCTTTAACATTCGCAAAGCACACGTCAAAGGATTTTTTGCATGAGGTTTGTATGGCCATTAGAATTAAGCATTCATTAGAAATAGGAAAAGTTTAGGGGCGTAGGCATGGAATGAGTCATACCTAATAATACATATGTTCTGACTTTTAACCAACCATTGGCAAAACATGTCAAAGGTCAACTTGACCTGCGTACAAATTAGGGTCAATACATGGTTGATTAGGTTTGTAAACGAATCGAATGTTTAACGAACCGTTCGTGAATAATTCGGTAGGAAGTTCGTTTATGTTCGTTTATTTATTAAACGAACGAACATGAATAATATTTTATGTTCGTTTAATTAAATGAATGAACACGAATAAAATGCTTGTTCGTACATTTATGTACGTAAACGTTCAATAATCTGTTCGTTTATGTTCGTTTATGTTCTCCAGACCCGTTTGGAATATTAAAACTAGTCAAATCAATTAAAGAAAATATAAATCCTAAAGTTATTTGAAAAGTAAAAAAACTTTTTTCAAATATAAACCCAAATAATTTTATCTACGTTCGTTTATATTCGTTCGTTTGTGTTCATTTACATTCGTTAATTTGTGTTCATATATCATTTAAATGAACGAACACGAACAAACACGAACAAACTAAATTTCTTAATGAACGAACACGAAAAAGAAATTTCGTTCGTTTAATTGTTCATGTTTACGTGCCTATGGTTAATCACTTATGTTTGTGTTTTGTCTACTTTTCCTCATTGACTTCAAAAAAACATAATATATAGTCACTTTCGTTATTATTTAATTAAGATGTAATCACCACGAGTTATTTTCGTTAAAATTTTTGATATAATCACACATTTGATCTCTGCTATTTATATATATTCTCAATTTAGTCATACTTTTAATAAATTAAAATAAATTTAATCCTACAATTGAATGATTCCACGTGCCACTGGTACCACGTGTCGTGCCACGTGCCACCATTCGGTTAGAGTACTAACTTTTCAAAGTATTGGTGAAAAATAAATATATTCAATTAAAATAAAATTAGTCCTCCAACCGAATGGTGATACGTGACACCAATGACACGTGGTATCATTTGATTGAAGGATTAAATTTATTTTAATTTATTAAAAGTATGACTAAATTGAGATAATAAATAAATAACAGGGACCGAATCTGTGATTATACCACATATCATGTCACCTAATATGTTAATTGTTAATGATCATTTAACTCAGTTGGTAGAACACAAGGTTCTTAACCTTGAGGTCGTGGGATCGAGTCTCATGGAAGGCATTTTATAATTCGGATGTCTCCTATGGAAGTTTCTCTCAACCTAGTGTTGGGGGCAGTCTACTATCTTACCTCCCCCTTACCCCATTACATATGAGAACAAGGGAGAACCATTTTTAATTAACTTGTGGTGACTACATCTTAATTAAATAAAAACTAAAGTGGTCATATTTTAATTATATATAAATAAAAATGACCATATATTATTCTTTTTAACTAGTGAGTAAAAATTAGATAAAATATAAATATAAGTGATTAACTATATAGTTAACGCTACAAATTATCTTGTGATAAGATGGCCAGATGAGTGTCTTATCATTGCAAGACCACTAGTACCAAAGCCCAAACATGATGCTATCTATTACATAGCAAAACTAGATTCTCTTCTTTCTAATTTATCTCCCTTCAATTTTCTCTCCATCTTACAAAAAAAATTAGTCTTAAATGTATAAAACTACATAACCACCAACAAACGCAAGATACAATATTATTCCCATTTCCAAAATTTTTCAAAAAAGAAAGTAGCACGAACCAAGTGAATTCTATGAAAAAAAATTATTAGTATTCTTTGAGGACTTGAATTTGAACACTAAGAATATGAACATTTAATGTCGAAAAATTAAAAATTATTTTTAAACAGATATTACATTATATTTAATCAAATTAAGAACTTGAAATCACACTCACATGAGACCAACCTAGAAATAAATAAATAAACCGAGATCCGGTGCCTGGAAAAAGGCAGTGCACGTGAGCTAGGACTTATTAACAATGGTAAATAGGCCATAAGGCATAACTAAGGTCACAATATATATATAATAAAAACAAGGCTGAGAACTCAAACCCATATTTTTGTTCTGAAACACAAACAAAGTGGTTATGACTCACTCAACACATGTTGTCTCAGACAGATCTCCTCGTGCGGTTCACACCTTCTCTCTCCCTTTCTTATTCTTATGCCTCTGTTACCTTTGACCTAAAAAAATCACTTCATATTTTGATTTTTTTTTACAAAATTTTCATATAAAAATATATAAATAATATTAATATCATTTTACATTAACATATACATATTATTTTTTTTAATTTTGACATCATAAAATTTTTATTTTCATTCCTTGTAACACTATTTTTATTTATTTTATATTTACCTTTGACCACCTAAATGAAAAAGGAATGGAAACAAGAATAATTTGCAAGTTAAAGACGGAGCATAGCCTTCGGCTTTATTACAGTTGGGGCTCCTTTGGATACCCTTCATGTGAGGTTCTACCTTTCCTTGGTCATTTGGCGATGCCCCCGTCCCCGTGTGAGGCAATCTAATATCTAGTCCTAGAATTTTTTTTTTTTAACGTTCGGTTTATTAATTTTTTTAAGTAATACAATTCATATGAACATACCACCCACCACTTAAAAATATAATAACATATTTTAAATTAATTTTATATTATTTAATTAACCTCTATCATAAACTTAACGGGGGGGCTTTAAACTATCACAAAAATTATCATAAACTTAACGGGGGTTTTAATTTATCTAGTTTTAAAATTTACAAGGACTTGTAATTAAACCTAAAATTGGAGGACGGGCCCTTACATGGTTTAGCTTTGGACATAAGCTATTATAATTCTGGACTAATACAATTTTTTTTTATTAATGATAAATACAAGTCAATATCTATTCTAAGATAATTCACAACTTTTTGACATTGAACACTCATACTCCTTGACATTCATAATAATTGAACTCAGATCTTCAACATATAACAATAATATTTTTATCACCGAAACTACCTATGCAACTTGAAGTTACAATTAGTAAAACTGAAGGGCATAAGAGGAATTGGGAAAAATAATTTTACAAACCCCAAGATTAGGTTTGTGATGGGGCTTAAAGGCACAATAAACAAGGTCTCGGTTAGCACAAAATTAGTAAAATTCCCAAACCAATTAAGGCAGAGAGTCGTAACGAATTAGTGCTTTGATGAGTTGTTGTTTGTCGATTAAATGTTTGCCGGAAATTAAACCACACTAGCTCATCCTCATTAGTGGATTAGTTGGATTGAATGTTGCCATGTTTTAGTCCCCAAAACCAGGTTCCCCCTATATGTCCCTGTTTTTCTCCCTACCTTTGTACATATATTCATCATCCGCAATGATTGCCTTAACTATAATTGGGGATAGATATAAGTTGGATCGGGTTTTTATTCTACTCGACTCGAAAAAAATATTTTTCATTTCGAAGTTTGACTGACTCGAGTTAAAGAAAATCTCATCCGATTGGAAATCGACTTGATTTTGGGAGTAAAATCTGTATCTGACCTAATACAAGTATATATATAATTTTTATTCAGTAAAATTGAGATTTAATTGAAGAACATAGAGAGAATTATTACTGTAATTATCTCTAAATATATTAAAGATAATTACATATTATCTCAAATCGAATCGAATATCTTTAATCTAAAACCTTACTCAAACCCAATTTTTATAAAAGAAATTGACCTTATAAAATCAAATAAAATAAAAACCGACTCCGAAACTCATACCCAATTATCCATCCCCAATTGTAACCTATAAATTGTGACTCAAACCAAACATGTCATTTTCGTTTAAATTAATTAGAAAACCTTTAAAATCAAATACTTAAACTTACACCATCAATTTAAATATATTAAACAATATATATATATATATATATATATATATATATATATAAAAGATTATAAAAACGTAATTTAGATTTCACTAATATCTATAATTACAATTATTTTAGTATTAAATAAACATCTAAAAAAATCCGTATATTTAATTAATATTCTGAAAACAAGTTCCCAAAAGGCCTAAACCCAACTTAAAATGACGTTAGAACTGTGATCTGTTGTTTAATTCAAATTTCCAACCAAGAAAATGATAATTGATCATGAAAATTCAAAGGTGAAAAAAAAAGGACAGAGGTGAGGCAAAAAAAATTACTTAAATGCAGCTTGTTCAAGAAGAACTTAGTTAGTTTAGCAATAAGAGCTCTTAAGCCAAGGCGATATACGAAAAAACAAATAGTTTAAAGGAGTGGTCTACAATGGCAGACATGGAAACAGCACCCACGTTCTCCTCGTATCTTACTTAAAATCTTTCTTTTATGTTTAACATATTTGTATATATAATTCCTCCACCTATTGACAAAAATGTTGTGTACCTCCCCAAGGAATAGATTTATGCCCTTCCCTTTCTTGTGAACCTCCATAAATTCTCTTATCTCACTATCTCTCTCTTCTCTCAACTCCCCCACTGTCTTTGATAACTACTGCTCAAGGAGAGGCCTGGTTTTAAGTGTTTATGATCACCATGGTTTGTCTCTTTTGAATTCTTATTTGGTTTAGGGTTTATCGAATTTCATGGCTTAATTGTGTGTTCTTGTTTTGGAATTCAGAAGCCTGCATGGTTGGAAGCTCTCTACACCCAGAAATTCTTCGTCGGGTGCTGTTTCCACGAGAGTGCGAAGAAGAACGAAAAGAACGTCTACTGTTTGGATTGTTGCATTAGTATTTGCCCTCATTGCATACCCTCGCATCGTTTCCACAGGCTGCTTCAGGTTCGTCGATACGTTTATCATGATGTTGTTAGATTGGAAGATCTTCAAAAGCTCATCGACTGCTCTAATGTCCAGGTAAATCTGCTTCTTTTCCCCCACTGTTCCCTTTGATTTCTTGTGAAATTCAGTTCATACATGAAGTTGTTTATGAAGTTGTTTACTGATAATCATGAGCTTTAATTGGATTAGGCATATACTATAAACAGCGCTAAGGTGGTGTTCATCAAAAAGAGACCCCAAAACCGGCAATTCAAAGGGGCTATAAACTACTGTACTTCATGTGATAGAGGTCTCCAAGAACCTTTTATCCATTGCTCTCTCGGGTGCAAGGTATATATATATTTATACACTGTATTATATATTCACTTGAATTAGGGTTTATAAGCAGTAGAATGAGTTTGCTCGAAAACTATTGAATTCTCAGGTGGATTTTTTGCTGAAACATTACCAAGACCTGTCACCATTCTTGAGGAGATGCAACACTTTAACGCTCAGCCCTGACTTCTTGATTCCCCAAGACAACGGAGACGATGAAATGACGCTGCATTCGACGATAGTCGACGACAGTGACGAGCCGATGAGTTGGTCGTCGGGGTCGGAGAGTATGAGCATGGCGTACAGTTCTGATCAGATTGTGAGGAAGAAAAGGAGTGGGCTATATTTGTGGAGATCATCGGGTAATAAGGTTTCGGACGAGGATATCGCTTCAAGCATGAGTAGAAGGAAAGGCATTCCCCATAGATCTCCTCTATGTTAGCACACCAAATAAAATAAAACAAAAATAAAAAATAAAAGGTTTAGATTTATAAAATTATTGCCATTCTACTAGTAGTTTAGCTATGATATTTTTTGACTGAAGCTGAGCTGAACCATTATTATTAATTTCAAAATGCTTTAAGCTGTGTGTGTGTGTTTCTCCCTATATGTTTTGAAATTAATTTAGTCACTTGGTCGGAGGGTTTTGTCTTAATGGCATCACGTGATTCCTAGTTCCAAGTTAAGTGTTTGTACATTTTTTTAATTAATTATTGGTATACGATCTATTGATCGATCGATCCAAATCGAGTATTATAGAGGCGAGGGCGGCTTTCTCAACCCGATTTGCTTCATTAGCAAATGTCAGGGTTCAAACTCCTGACCTTGTTTTTGTTTAAGGGATCCGATGTCTCATCCTACTAGACCAACTGATTATTAGTTTTGTACATTTTTTTAATTTGATTTCTCATTACCATATGATTTACTTATTATTTATTCAAAGCCATGAATGAACGGGACAACTCTTTATTGTTCTACTCTCTAAGCCTATCCTGTATGTACAACACATTTTTCATGCTTAAACTAAGGGCTATATTTATAAATTCAGATAATTTTTATTTATAACTTGTGATAAATATTACTATAAAAGCATTATTATCTTTTTATATTTTTTGAAATATTTTTTTATTTCCTTAATATATATTTTTAAAGCCACTACTTTTGTTTGATGTCATAATTTAGTGACACCATCTAATTCAAAAGGCATTTTCAAAGCAAAATACAAAATAAAATATATAGTTATAACAATAGTTCAATTTTACTTGTAAAAAAATAATTATTGTTGTTAATTTTTAATTCCCTGCATTATGAATAATTAAACCATATTTTTATAGTATAATTATTGTTAAAAAATCCATGAAAAATGTAATAAATATACAACAAATTCCACAGTATATCCAAAGTTATAGATGTACACATATACACACGTGAAATGGAAACACATGCAGTTTTCAATTGTTAATTATCAAAACAATGGAATGGGAGAGTAAGAGCTTTCATTTCTTTAACCTTTCTTGAAGAGATAGAAAGACAGTGACTTCAATTTAATTTTTAAATTTTAAAAATGAAAAGTTTGACCGGTCAAACCCTACCACGTTATCAAGCTTTAATTTTTATTTTATCTCATTAAAAAAGACTATAAAATAATAAATGGCTTGTACTGGTACATAAGAAGAAAACAAAATGACTTAAAAGAGATTATACTATTGATATAAGATAAATTATCATTAATTCGAACGAAAAATCAAAATTATTACAAAAAAATATCAAAATAGATCAGTTGATAGGATAAAATATTATGAACTATATATAATAAATTTTAAAATATTTATTGCAATACCTTATTAAATCATCTCTAATATTCTTTTCAGAAATTGTTAAAATGATTTTAAAAAAGGTTAAGTGAGATAGTCATTATAAAGATAAACTTAATATTGAGGTCTTTTTTTGCCAATCTACTTATAATTTAATTAACAAAATATATTTCGAAAAATTCAATAAAATAATCATTACATAAATTAAATTTATATTATACAAATGAATATACAATTAAATCATAAACGATAAAAATGCTCAAAATATCAAAGTTTCTAACAATAAATTCATATCTATCAATATAATTAATTATTCGATAAATTTAGTCATTAATTAGTTTCAAAGCACATCAGTTTAGCTCGATAATTACTTAGTATCTAACGGATATACAAATCAACGTCTTATTGTTAAGTATTAGTAGCAATGTAACCAACTCCTGGACGTGGTCTAGGAGTTACAATTGAATTAGTGTAACCATGCTAACCAAATATAGTGTACGGATGAAAATTTATTTAGTAAATCATTTTAAAAACATTTACCAAATACGATATCAGAACAAACTCATGTCACAATTTAAAGAGCTTGAAAGCAAAATTTTAACATCACACAGTATGAAATCGAGATTACTCCTCCGATAGCAAAACCAATTATACATTTAGATAATCTGAAAATAGAAACATAAACAAAGTTAGCTACAAAGCTCAATGTGTCTATTAAATACATATAATAATTCAGATATTTCAGGCATGTTATAAAAACAATAAAATAATCAACTAATAGAAAAACCATATACTATTACCAGAAAATCATACAAAGTTCCTTCGAACCTTACTTCTTGTCATAGACGAACAGAACAGAAAACATTACCTGCTGAAAGGAACATGAGACCACCAAAGTGGACCTAAAACAGAAAATAGAAATCAGGATAGGGACGTTACTCTCCCAAGAGGAGCCCAAGTTAACCTCCAAGGAGGAACTCATCAGAAATAAGAAACAAGACGAGGATGTTGCCCTCCGTAAAGGATCCCATGCAGAATCAGGTCAGGGATATAATTCCAAGCAGAATCAGGAATGCATCAATGCTCAGATTTAAAATGATACAACAATAATAAAAAAATCAGTCATAACTCAAATACACATAGCCATAATATGTGCATGCATACAAATAATATCATACAACATAACAACATATAATATTAACATTATCAAATAGGTAAAAGGGTCACAACTATAATAGTTAATCCATACCGGCTAAGCCTTACGCTTCCCACAGTCAGTAGTACTATGTCCTACGGAACAGGAACCTAAAAATCAATACCACTCTATGAATACATAAATCATATGTCTAAACAAAAATATATTATAAAGTCACTAAATAATACTTATGCATATCTCGAGATGAGCGAGCAAAATCAAACTAAATAGAACAATAGTGATCAGGATCTACTAAAGAGCAGTTTGGAGACATGATAGTACCTTCAAAAAGTAATACCAAAAAGTGAGTCCAAAATCTCACATTGTACTTAATATAATTAAGACTTTAAGCAATAAATGACATAAAATAGAGCTTTTGGGGTGGTCAGAATTTGGCCTTACAAGCTCGAAATCCTGAATCCCAACCACTTGTATCAACACCCATTTGCTTTAATTATAATTTATTGATTAAAAGAAATTGATATAATTATATCAAATTGATTAGAGGGTTAAGTTTATTTTAATTTATTAAAATTAGGATCAGATTGATAAAATATATAAGTAACAGTGATCAAATGTGAAATTATATCAAATATTTTAACTGCCACATCAACTTCTCTGTTAAATATTAACGACAAGTGGCTTAATTGAATACATTTAAATAGTTGAGTGACATGATTGATAAAATTTCAAAAATAGTGATCAAAATGAAAAGGGGCAATAGTTAGGTGATCACTGGTATAGTTTACCCTATATTTTAAATAATTTACGTTTAAATCTTTTTAACAGTAAGTAGCTTAATTGAATACATTTAAATAATTGAATGACATGATTGATAAAATTTCAAAAATGGTGATCAAAATAAAAATGGGAAATTGTTAGGTGGTCACTAATATAGTTTACCCTATATTTTAAATAATTTACCTTTAAATTTTTAACTAATTTATAATTATAGGTCAAGTATAATTAAATCGTTTTGCTATTCGTCAAAACTAAAGTTCAATGATACAATCATATTGATTTTTAGTGTAATGATACAAACCTTAAAATTTAGTGATATCTAAAATAATTTAACTTATTTATTTATTTGGGTGTTTTGTTATTTTCTTGCTTTTTCAACAATTTCATCATAACAAATAATAAAAGAAAATTAAGTTTTTTTAGTTAATCATTGGTTTAAATAGTTAACCTTCTGGATCACTGGTATTGTTAAAGCTAAGAAGCTTTAATAATTTAACAGAAACCAATGATAAATTTAGCAGATCAATTGAAAGATAATGGTTTTTTCTTTAATAATTTTCATCAAATATAGTTTTTTTATAGTTAAAGTGATGACTTGACACAATAAAAGACTACCACGTGCCATATATTTATAATTGTTATAAAAATATTTAAAACACTGATTGTGTGCCAAACATTTGTCAACATTGTCCCCATAGATAAAAAGTTAACACTAGACTACGAGCTTCTTCTGAATAAGGACAATGCTAAAACATTATCCACAATGAAATAGTGGCAAGTGTCGATGCAGTGCCCTATTAAATAAAACCATGCTCTCCGCCAATATGGATTTATGTACAGCACTGCCCCCATTGTCATCAACACAATTCCGTAACAAACCCAGAAAGCCCCATAGAAGGCATCCATGTCCACCCAATCGCTTTCTTCTTCGCTGCCAGAGGCATTTGGGGATATCCCGGTCGAACCAGTTTCGGTGCAACTTTCATGTTTTGGAGGTCCACAAAGAAAAGGGTTTCCCAGGTAGCTGCTTTCATCAAACGTCCCAAATTGAGCCTTTTCATGTGGAATGCTACCTGACAAATTGTTGTAGGACACATTGAAGACTGCCACAAAGTTCAACTCCATCAATTGGACGGGGATTTGTGTACAACCCTTTCTTTGTCGTAAACACTACTTGTTCTTCCACATAGGTATTAGGATACCAATGTAACTTTTCAAAATTAATATCTGGTATAAAAAATATAATTCTTATGGTCTGAAAAAACTTTCTATCTGTTGGCTCAAGAGATAAATTACTTAGACAAGAAGGAATAAGACCAAAAAGCTTGTTTTGAGAAAGATCTATTATACTTAATGAGTTCAATTGGCATATTTGAGTAGGAATTCCACCCTCAAAGTGATTGGCTTTCAAAATGAGGATACTCAGAGCTGAAAGGGTTCCAATCCAATTTGGAATTTTGCCAGTAAAGTTATTTTGGCTAGATCTAATGTCACCAGTGAAGAGCTGCTGTGAAGCGCACGTGGCAGGGGACCACTTAGTCTATTTCTGCTCAGGTGGAGATGCTCTATGGTTAGTGAACTGATGCAAGATGGCACAGATCCAGATAAATTGTTCCATGAAAGGTCCAAAAATCTAAGGGAATTTAAATTGCATAGCTCAAGAGGAATATGACCGTCGAAAAGATTGTTGGAAAGAACTAATGCCTCCAACCTTGATGCATTCCAGATCCATCTAGGGAGCTTACCAGACAAGTGGTTGTTGCTTAGATCCATATCACTAAGAAAAGGAAAACTGATTGAGATATCAATTTTTGGTATCTCTCCATGGAAGTTATTGCCATCCAAATACAACCTTTCAGTTGAGCTAAATACTGAAGGTGGTATTGTTCCACTCAAATTATTACTTGAAAGTCTGAGAGTCTCCAGTGAGTTACTGTTGGTTAACTCTTCCATTATTCCTCCAGAAAAATTATTATGTGATAGATCTAACCATAATAAAGACTTCAAACCACCAAAGCATGAAGGAATATTACCTTCAAAGCCGTTCTTAGACAAGGAAAAGGACTTCAAATGTGGAAACGTTGAGCATATGTTCATCGGAACTTGGCCTTGCATTTTATTCCCAGACATATCAACTTCAAAAATGTTCACATTAGCATGTTTTGGTAACTGCAGAGGACCCTTGAAAGAATTGCCTGCCATGAAAATTTGTTGTAGCCTTGTATTATTCTCCAACAACCAAGATGGACTTTGTCCACCGAAGTTGTTATCCGAAAGGTCAAGATATCTCAAGTCATACTGGTCATAGAGGAAGTTGGGAAGTTCTTTACAGAGTCCCTTTGTCGAACAATTTGACATACTCAAGGATTTTAGTTGAAACTCTGAGTTTTTGGTCCGAATCTGAAATGTAGGTTCTCTTACCAAATGGATTTGATCCATCAATAGATACTTGAGAAGTGAGTTGTTTGCAAATGGTATGAATGAAGATGGAACTTCGATGTGATTATTTGAAATATCCAGAAGACGAAGAGAAATCAAGTTACTGAAACAAGAAGGAATTGACCCCTCAATTGTATTTCCACTGAGATCTAGCTCTTCGAGGTTCCACAAGTCACACCAACCTATAAAATAAATTTGTTAAATATCTATATGATATGATGTAAAATTTAGCTAACGAAATGAAGATTGATTGAAGAAATAATGATTTTTCCTAGAAGTTTAAATCAACCTCCATGATCAATGAAAACTACTTGATATGTAGAAATGGTGGAGTAAGATTTCGTGAGTGTAAATAATTAACCTTTAGACGGTAAGGGGCCGGTCAACCAACTGTTTGACAATGTCAACTGTCTAAGAGAAGTCAATGCTCCAATGCTTTCAAGAATGTTGTGGCTCATATGTGAATTGAAGACGGATATTTCTTGTACATTAGTGGATACATTTTCCAACTCTGGTCAGAATGAGGCAAATACATAAGAGAACTATGTTGGTGTGGATTTGATTAAAAGTAGCCAATTCCAACCCTCACATACCTTTAGTAGAGATAGTCTTGTTCAAGTAATTGTTATATAAATAAAAGGTCTTAACTGACGGGAAACCTTTAACCACTTGTAGCAACGAAACAGTTCCGTCACTGAAAACTCTATATAGATCTACAGATTTAAGCTTTTTGAGATTTGCAAACTCTGCGACAGTGAACAAATAAAATTTCAGATGTTCTGCAAACACATCCAAAATTTGATAAAAAGATATTAAAACGCAACTCCACCTTTTATATTTATTGACCCTTTCAACTGGCTGGATCCTAAACTCAACGATTTCAGATTTGAAAGTCCACTAAGCACTCCCAATCTGGTGTTGTTCAAGGGATTGTCACTCAGATCAAGTTGTTCTAAATTCATCAACTTCAGCAGTCTGTTGCTATCTATAAACAAGGTTAGGAAAACTTCATCACTTTATAATATACAAAAGATTTATAATATCTATACTGCCAAGAACTTATTAATACGTACCGTCGAAGGATCGGAGGCTTTCAATTTGATTGTATCTCAGATCCAACATCTTCAACTTTGCTAATTTATTCAATTCTATCCAATTCAATCAATTGCTTTTTATGTCAATCCAACTTGAAAAGGAGGGAAACAAAAAGTGTGAAGGTAGTTTGATTATACCTTTAATATCTATACACCCTTGTAATTTGTTGTCTGCAATGGACAAGGACTTCAGATTTGATAGGCGGCTGATGAATGCAAAACTGCTGTTGAGCAGAAGATTGCCACTCAAATCAAGCTCCTCCAGACTCATCATTACTTGTCTCCCGCTATCTGAAGTCATTAATTTGATCATATACTAAACATGAATGGGTGTTAAGACTTGTGGAATATCAATCAATTCATACCTTCAAAGGAGTAGGATCCGAAGGTTTCAATTTCATTGTAGTGTAAATCCAAGTTCCTCAACTTCCTCAGTCTGCTTAATTCTTTACACATTGAAGCCCAAAAAATTAGAATTAAGACCCAAAAAGAAAAACTAAAATCGCCCCGGAAAAAAGAAAAGAAACTATGAGATAATATAGCGTACCTTTGATATTGACAGATCCTTCCAATTGATTTTCCGCCAAATTCAAAGTTTTTAAAGATGAAAGATGACCCACATGTAAGAGGATATTGTTCTTCAAATGGTTCCAACTTAAATCAAGAGTTTCCAAATTACTAAGTCTTGAAAGCCATTTAAAACCTGCTAATAACAGTTAAAAACCTTTCGCATTCATTACTTCTCTCACATATCAAGCAATATATCAAAGCTGGTCATCTAAAATGGATATGAATTTAACTTTACCATTCCTATGATCTGATCCTGTCAAATGGTTGCTTGCTAGAAGTAGAGATTTAAGAGACGAAAGCTCACTTAATGATGATAATATACTATCATTCAACTGATTGCCACTTAAGTCGAGGATTTCCAATTTTTTCAATTCAGATGATAACTTTGCAATACCTGTAACAGAATCAAGAAAAAACTCAAAACAATAAAAAAGGCAATGAAATCTAGAATTTGTATGAACATATATTGAATTTAATCAATGGCCAAACTGCTATAGGAAAGGCAACAGACCTTCATTGTCGACAAAACCAGCAATTCTATTCCCAACCAAATACAGACTCTTCAACTCCTTAAAAGGAAAAAACAGGGAAGCATTGAGATAAACATCATATCTATCTTTCTTCCATTGCCTTGTATCATTAAGAGAAAGTTGAATGACTCGTCCACTTGTGGTGCTGCATTTAACCCCATCCCATTGACAACAGTGTGAACCCTTTACGTCCACCCAGTCCTGCAAAGAGGAAGGATCATCAAAGAAAGATTTTAGTTGAAAGAGAGCAACTCTCTCGTGCTCCAAGCACCCCTCTGTTTGATACCACCCTTCTATCACCAAAACTGCAAGTAATATCCAAACCCATTTAGGCTCCATCATATCAAACCGCTCAACTAAGCTCATAACTCTATGCATTTGATCACATTGAGTCTTCGGATTTATACACAATTAAGAACCCATAATTCCATAAAAGTTGGACCGCACCTGTTAATTCATTGTCAAATTCATCGGAAAACTACACAGACACAAAAAACCCCACAAATTCAACTTTACGAGTGCTCAAAAATTGCAGCGTGTAAAGCCGAAGGTCTGGACAAAGACTTTGGAGTCATCCATAGAAAAGGAAACAACAGCAATAATAGAACTCTCTTTGTATTTTATATAGAAATTTCCTAGATATTTCTATTGTCAATACTAATCTTCTAACATATTTTATTTTCGAGAAAGACTTATTTTTACGTCAATAACATTGGTTTTAGTATGTTTAGTGTTATTTCTATTTCATCTTTGTTTTAAAATATCTTATTTAATTAAAACTTAGGGTAAACTATATGGGTGACCATTGAACTATGGTCATAAACCATTTTGACCACCAACGTTTAGAAACGATCAAACAAATCACCCAACTATTTAAACGGTTCATTCAAGCTCCTGTCCGATTTTTAATGAATGCGGTGATGTGGCAGTTAATAAAATTAGTATAATCATATATTTGACTCTTAATATTTATACATTCTATCAATTTAGTCACTATTTTAATTCAATTAAATAAATTTAACCCTTCAATTAAATAAATTTAACCCTTCAATGTAGAAGTGCCATGTATCATTATACGATTGGAGGACTAATTTAATTAATTTTAATAATTTAATTAAATAAAATTTTCACTAATTAGGTGATGACACGTGTCACCACTCGTGTAAAGGTAAAATATAATAAATAAGAAGGATGCTTAGGCGTGGATTTGAACCAATGGCTTCTTTTGTCCTTAAGCATGCCCTTACCATAAGGCCCGTCCATTTCTTTGGTTTTAATTTGCACAATATTTTATATATTGTGTTTAACGTTATTTCACGTGTGTGTGTATATATATATATATATATATATATATATATATATAAATTATTAAAATAAATTTAATAAATAAATTATATTTCACATATATATTACTTTATAGTTAATGTAACACTTAAAAATGAAAATGAGTTTACTTTTTATTTTTAAATTAAATTATTTTTATGTTTTGATTTGTATTCTCTAATTATGTAGTGATACGTGGTACTTTCATATTGGTGGGTTAAATTTAATTAATTGAATTAAAATAGTGACTAAATCGAGAGAATGTGTAAATATTAAGGACCAAATATATATTTATGTCAATTTTATTAATTTCCATGTCACCACATTCATTAAAATTAACGGACAGTAGCTTGAATGAACTATTTAAATAGTTGGATGGTCTGTTTGATCATTTTCAAACGTTGGTAGTCAAAATTGTTTATGACCATAGTTCAGTTGTATACAAGATTACACCAAAACTTAATCATCATGCGACTTTCCAAATATTTCTTAAATATAATTTATCCAAGTGTAGGTTGTTGTTAAGTAATAAATTCTCGAAAATTCGAAATTTAATTCATATGCAAACTTATTTAGAGATAACAAGATTATAAATATAAAGAAAACTTTACTTTAAGATTGAAAATATAATAATCGACTAACATTAAATAAACAAGTATAGAAATTAAAGATGTAACATGGTGTTTTATGGATTTAGTGCTATCAAAATTGCATAAATAAGTCATGGTATAAACTATGTCAATTTGTTTTGTCAATAATAAATCAAGATAATAAACACAAACATTCATTATGCCAATTCACTCCTCTATAATAAATCAAGATTAATATTATAAAATATTCTTAATTTGGTTATTAACTAAATGAATGCAATATCATAAACTAATTTAAAATGTTTTCGTTATAAGCTTAAATATTTCAAACAAACCTTTAGTCTATACAAAGAGCTTAACCCTTTTACCTTAGCAATATAAACTTAGAAAGATATCAAAAACTTAGGTCTAATTATAAGAGATTGGAGAAATAGATGAAAATGGAACATTAATTAGTGAATTATTAAATATAATGAAATGAATTATTAAAGATAATAATGTGTTGGAAATTATAGCCATCAAAATTGTCTTTTTGTAAGGTTTTCAACACACCACTTTAATTTAGGTATTGGACCATTTCCTTCCATTTTCATCAGCTTTAGACTCAATCCCATCTATATCATAAGTCCAAACATCAAAATCTACATATATGGACATGTAAATAAAATGGTTGTCCCTTATTCCCATATGTAATGGGGTGAGGATAGGGATGGCAATGGGTCGGGTCGGGTCGGGTTTTTGGGCCACCCGACCCGACCCGAGAAGAAAGGGTTTTTCACCCGTGACCCGATCCGACCCGACAAAATTAAGGTTTCACCCGACCCGACCCGACCCGAATATATGACTTAGAAACCCGACCCGACCCGACCCGAAATAAAAAAAAAAAAATTATTCAATGAAAACAGTGACTTAATTGAAAAAAATTATATATGGAGGGACATTATTGTAATTATCCCTAAATATATAGGATAAAATTATATATATTTTTCGGGTCGGGTCGGATTTTTTTCACCCTAAACCCGACCCGACCCGAACCCAAAATTTTTTAAAAAAAATCCGACCCGATCGGGTCGGGTCGGGGCGGAACCCGTCGGATTCGGGTTGAGTTGCCATCCCTAGGTGAGGAGGTAAGATAGTAGGCTGTCACTAACTCTAAGTTGAGAACAACTTCAGTAGGACATGTAACTAACATACAATTCATTTTATTAAAAATAATTGAATAATACAATAAAATACTAAAATTACAACATATTTAAAATATAAAGCATAAAGTATAAAATAGCTAAAACATATTAAATGCAAATGAAACACTTAATGAAAATATAAATATAAGTAAAATAAATATTAACGTGAGATTATTTTAAGAACTTCGCTAAATAATAAAACGTTTTAAAAATTTACATCTTCTTTTATAAATATTTTTTATGTAAATAAAACCGATAATTTTATTAAAATGAGAAAATATTCAAAATAAATTACAATAAAATTAGAAAATAAAACAATATAATTAGAATATTTTTATAATCATTGATACAATAAATGAACCACAATACAAGATTTAACTATTGAAAGGCCACCGGTAACAGTAAATCATAATCGAGCGTCGTGAAAAAATTATTTACGAACGCAAACCACGTATCAAACTCTAATCCGATAGTCCAAGAGCATAGAGAATCAATATAATAACAAATAAATGTCATATTGATCCGTCAAAATGATATCAAATCCAGCCCAAAAATCAAACATTCAGAAACACACCATAATAACATAAGAAAATATATCATAAAGACGAAATTACTAAAAACTAAAAAAAGTGAATACCCATATAAGAAAATAAATGGGAAAAAAGAATACAAGCGGCGGTTATAGGACAGGAAAAAAAAGGACGCTAGTGTGTGTTTTTTATAAACATTTTTTAATACCTTGGTAGATATTTTTATTATTTTATAAGTGATTTAATCTAAATTTACGTGTCTTATTTATTTATTAAAGAACATGTAATAATATGCTAAAAGTTATTGATTATTATTAATATATCAAATAATTGTATTATTTATAGTTTATGATTTAAAACTGACATAAAGATAAATTTATAATTTCACATCTAATCATACTTTTAAAAGATAAAATCTAAGGGTTCGTTTGGTTTTAGAAAATATAAAGTATTTTAATTTTTTTAAAAATAGAAAATGTTGAAGAAAACGTGTTTGGTTGTAGAATGAGAAAATGATTTCTGGAAAATGAAAACAAAAATAAGTGAAAATATGAAAACATAAAAAAAGATGTTTTCAGTATTTTCACTGAAATTGTTTTGAAATTTTGAAAAATAAGGAAATATTATATCTATATTTTTAACTTAACTTACATAAATTTAAATCATTTTAACAATAATTTTTTGATTTAATGATATTTGAAACCCTCAAACTTTTGTAAAAAAATCAATATGGCCCTTAAACTTTTTTACACTCAATGTAGTCCTTAAATTAATTTTTAATAATTATTTTTTTAGTATTTTTATATTGAATGTATTAAATATCTTAATAATTGTTTATTTTTAATCTAAATAATTTTTTTAATTTTTAAAAAATTAAATAAGTCCTCCAAAAAATTTAAATAATCAATTAAGTCCATATATCACGTCATCGTCTATCGAGTACTACCACAGCTTTATCATGAACTATCAAATCAATATTGTAGATTGTCATGTAAGTTTACAAACTGTCATATAAGCGTCGTGACGGTCAACATTTGATTCCGCTATTTAAAGGGTTAGATTAATTTTTTTCTAAGTTTAAAGATTATATTGGTACAAAAAATGTTCAGGGACTATAGTAATTATTTTTTCTCAAAAGTTTGAGGATCTCAATTACCACTAAACATATTTTTTTATGTTAATGAAACTTTTGTATGCGATTGCTTATAACAATATTTATGTATATTTTTTAAATTTAATATTTCTAATATGCATTAACATACTATTCTTATTATAAACTAAAATAAATCGTTTTATGGAATTTCTTATCAATTTTTATTGCTTTATATTTACATAACTCACATTTAAAATTATGTAATGATTTTTTTAATAATTATAGTTTAATTTAATTATTCAATAACTATTTGTTTATTTCTATTTTAAAAAATTAGATAGCACATAATTTTTTACTATTTGATCACATTGAGTCTTCGGATTTATACACAATTAAGAACCCATAATTCCATAAAAGTAGGACCGCACCTGTTAATTCAATGTCATATTCATCGGACGACTACACAGACACAACCCCCAAATTCAACTTAAAAAAATGACTGTTCCTTTTTCCTATATGTATGGGGTAAGCGGAGGTAAGATAGTAGGTTATCCCCAACACCAGGTTGAGAGCAGTTTCTGTAAGAGACTTCCGAATTATAAAATACCCTCCGTGGGACTCGATCCCACGACCTCAAGATTAAAAACCTTGTGCTCTACCAACTGAGCTGGATGGTCATTTTAACTTTACGAGTGCTAAAAAATTGCAGCGTGTAAAGCCGAAGGTCTGGACAAAGACTTCGGAGTATAGAAAAGGAAACAACAGCAATAATAGAACTCTCTTTGTATTTTATACAGAAATTTCCTAGATATTTCTATTGTCAATACTAATCATCTAACATATTTTTTTTTCGAGAAAGACTTATTCTTACATCAATAAGAATGTTTTTAGTATGTTTAGTGTTATTTCTATTTCATCTTTGTTTTAAATTATCTTATTTAATTAAAACTTAGGGTAAACTACATGGGTGACCACTGAACTATGGTCATACACCATTTTGACCATCAACGTTTAGAAACGATCAAACAGATCACCCAACTATTTAAAACCCTCCTTAACCCCTAACAACAGTTAGTAATCCTTGCAATTGGTTTTGTTTAGTGCACGAGGTTAGAGAAGGCTCCGAAGCTAGGGGAAGGAAAATATTACTTTGGGCTGAGTCTTTGACGTTTCCAACAGTTTAGCATCAAAGGTAACTCACTTTTGATTCAACTATACCATGTGTAAGTCATTTAGATGAAATGTAGTAGGTTGCATAAGCTTGAAGCACTCCCATGGTAGATTTCATGTTTTAGAATTATAAATATGTATAAAGCCATGTTTATGCTCCTTTGTATCTATATGCAAACGAATTCGGAGTCTAATGTCAATGGTTGAACATGTGCATACGGAGGTGATGGATAATATGGTTCAACTGGTGCATGAAAGCGATGGGAAAGGAGAACGACCGTCGGAAATGAACAAAATGCATCAGTGAAATAACTTTCCATCAGAGGCGTCATATGTTAAAATGCTGACTGAGTCGAGTGGGTGAATATAGGTGGTGTCAGGGGTATCTGATGCTCTGCAGGTGCCTGTGTTGTTTCCGATGATGAGGTTGGAGTGTGTTTTCTTCTACTTCAACTTGATTCCCCTCTATCACCACGTTGCATCGGGGGGCGTTATGTAGGCAAACGATTTTGGGGAGGCACATAAATTTCTCGTGCTCGTTCCTTCTCAGTCAGTATATGTGACTTCCCATTTTGTTCGTACCACATCATATAATCATTTGAAACACTATAGTTGAAGATGAGTTCAGAAACGGACACTATATGTAATATCGTCATCCACTGCGTCACCCAGTTCCCATGATGCATCTCCCAATCAACCTCCGTCTTCCCTTGTCGCGTTATGCGATGGAAGGCGTCCAAGTCTGGTGGTGTTAGTGGAATCGTTTGGACATAGTTAAATTACCGCAACATGCGATTGGTAGGATGCCACTTGACTATCTCATAGACTATCAATGGGACCTTCGACATCCAAACGTTCGAACTAAGACCTATTTCAGCTGGAGTACATGATCTAATCGCATCATCATTTTACAGCGTCCACACGAACTACACAAATATTTTTAAACCAAGTTAGATAAATTTGAATTAAAAATTGATATTTATATTACAATAAATTTTATAAAATCGATTACCTCGTCTATCATCTTATCAATCAACAATCTAAAATCACGTAGAGTTCTTGGTAGGTGGGCATGAATTAGTATAACAATCCACCTATCATTCATATAATAAAAATATAATTATTTGTAAAATCTTAAAAAACATATAATAATTTAAATATATATATAAACATATTTTATTATTAATTACCTCAGAAGTAGTAGAAATTCAAATGGGATCGACTATGTAGGAATCGGCTGTAAAAACGACATTCGAAACCATGCCCACAATTGTAACAACATCAGACAGCTTCTGATCACTTGTTTTTCCGGATCAACAGCTTTACATAGCTCTCGGAGCAAAAAGGCCAACACTGTCGATCCTCAACTCTTAGATTTAGACTCCAGCAAAATGCTTAGATGATACAACCACATCAGATGCATTGTGTTTTAGGATTTATCATCATCAAAATCCCCCAAATAAGTTATAAAATCTGAGCCTGAGCAAATCGCTAAAAAATAAAAACAAAGCAAATAAATTAAAAAATATATTTGAAATTAATAAATTAATATTTAAAATTAATAAATAAATAAATTATTCAAAATAAATTATTTGAAATAAATAAATAAATAAAATTACCTCTTTAATTATTGGAGCAACACTGTCGGGTATCTCCAAAAAAATTGTCGTCCAAAAATTTAATCATGATCTTCCCTCCATCCAAATCTTCATATGTCGGAGTAAGTCTCAGCAGTTCCTCACACAAGCCTTTCTAGTTCCCAAGGGCCACGCCAATAATAGTGGTTCCATCAACAAGCAGCAGCCTAAGATAGAATGCAACATCTTGAAAGGTAATAGTCGTCTCTCCACAAAAAAATGAAATGTGTGCGTCTCCGATCTCTATAGCAATGCGTTTATCAATGGAGGATGCAACTTCTTACCCCCAATTGTAGTGCTAACATAACCAAAACTAACTTCGTGCAAATATGGAAGAATATCGACATGAGGTCTCGGAAAACGATTGATATAACACACCAATGAAATTTCATACCCCTTCAAATAAATAAATAAATAAATCGAAATAAATAAATAAATCACTAATTTATTCGAAATAAATGAATGAATGAATGAATAAATAATTCAAAATAAAAAATAAATAAAAGCTACCTTCAGATTTATCCGCAAATAATCAATCACATGCCTTCGATCAAGCTTCAGTAATCCCGTCATAATAATCATATAAGAGAGAAAATATGAGAGAGAGAGAGATTTGTTGGAAGAAGGTGCGAAGAATTCGACTATGCGGAGTCCAAATTTATAGTCGTCCTCGCACCGCCCCCGAAGTGAGGTAAGAAATACCTCGCGTTTTCTACGGCGCGAGGTTAGGGAATCTATTCAAATTTCAAACTTTCTATTTTCTTCGCGATAATTCCACCGTGAAGATTCGATGTCTAGTAAACCTCGCATTCTGCGTAATGCGAAGTCATTAGTAGCAATATTAAATAGCGTTATGTGAAAAGTGCATCCACGTCAGACGTACCTCACTTATTGTACAACGCGAGACATTACCACTCGTTTTTTAGAATGCGAGGTAGTCATACGTGGACAATTTAAGGGTCATTTTTCTAACAATCTGGGGAGGAAGTTACTGTTAAAAAATAGTTTACGTGGCCCTATTTTTTTGGTCTCACGAAGTTAATCTAATCTTCCACTAAATATAAAAGCCTCGTAATACTTGCACGTTAAAACCTAAAGATTTGAAGTATAAGATTTTAGAAAATATCTTTTGAGTGAAAATTTTTAATAATTTTAAAAGGTTTTACTGTTAACCTTTAAACATTTATTTTTTATAAAATTATATTATTTGACGGAAAATAGTAAAGATATACCTCAAGAAAAGCTCCGCCCTTTAGGCCATTATTATACCTCAAGAGTGAAGACCAATTCATTCCGACTTCATATCAAAGTTGGAGTTCGAGTAACTCTATAACTTGATGAAGCCAACAATAAAACTTCGTTCCATTCTATATAAACATCTCTTGGAAATTGTTACGGTTAACGGTTACTAGATAATTGCAATTGTCATTATCAACTAGCTAACATATCTCATTTTCTAAAAAGACATTTTTACGTCAATAAATCCGTCTCCAAAGCTGGAAAGGTAAACTACTTTCTCTCGGGGGAAGGATTATACTAATTAAATCCGTGTTGGTTAATTTACCGGTGTATTATATGTCGTTATTTCCTATGCCTAAGTCCATAGCCGAGTCAATAAATAAATGCATAACTAATTTTCTGTGGAATGTAAAGTCTGACAGAGGTATTTATTGGATTAAGTGGGATATGGTTAGTGGTCCGAAATCTCATGGTGGCCTAGGCTTCTTTGATGTTAAAATTAGGAATCGTGCATTGTTGAATAAGTGGATTTGGCGTTTTAGTGAGGAGTCCGACAGTTTATGGAAAAAGATCATTGTCGCCAAGTATAACTATGATCCTGCTGCACTTTTTCCGAAAGGCAATACCATTAGAAGATTGAATGGATTGTGGCATGACATCGTGCGTCCGGTGTTGTCGAATGAGAATGAATTCCTTGTTGATGTTCGGTGTGTTATGGGAAGTGGTTCACGTATAGATTTCTGGAATGATCATTGGACCGAGGTTCGATCGCTGAAAGTAGCTTTTCCTCGCATCTATGGGATGGCTATTAAAAAACAGGGCAAGATTAGCGACTTCGGGAGTTGGGCGAATGGAATATGGATTTGGAGCATTGAATTGAGGCGTGGGCTGTTTTCTTGGGAGTTTTCGTTTTGGGATCAATTTTTTCAAGTTATCAACAGAGGTGTTTCTGCTATGGCTGGGATAGATAGATTGAGGTGGTTAGGTGCTTCAAATGGCACTTACAATTCTAGAGATTTCTGCATAAAGTCGGCTTCGGTTGGCAAGCTTCAAGATCCTATATGGAGCAAAGTTTGGAATAAGTTCGTGCCTCCTAAAGTGGCGGCTTTTGTTTGGAAAGCGGTTTATAATAGGTTGTCGGTTGCGACAGAACTGATTAAGAGAGGGGTAAACGGTGGTGTTCAGCCACTATGTTTGTTTTGTAAAGATCACCCGGAAGATGTTCCTCATGTGATTTGCCATTGTAACGTTGTTTGGCAAGTGTGGCAAAGGTGGTGCAAATTATGGAAAGTTACGATCACTGTTCCATCGAATGTCAAACAGCTGTTGGAGATATGGTCGTCACAGTTTATTAGAAGGAAAGTTAGGAATCTTTGGCAGCTCGGCTTCTTCGGCTTGATTTGGCAGATTTGGTTGTGCAGGAATAAATATCGTTTCCATGGCAAGTCTTTCTGGGTCGATCAGATTTTCAATATGGTATTATTGTAGGTCGGGTTCTGGGCTAATATCCTTTGGCCGTATCGGGTTCCTCATGCACTAGATTTCGTGCGCACTCCGGAGTCCATTATTTTTGGATACGTTTACTGACTATTACTGTTGTTTCCAGTTCTAGTCTGCCCGGTCCTATGGGTTATTTGTTCGATCCTTGTTTGTTGTTATATTCCTGGATCGGTGTTTTAGTCATTTTGCTGCGTAATGTGTCCCTCATATAGTGTCGTGTGTATCTTCCTTGGCTCAGTTTGCTCCTGTTATTACACGAGATTGGAGGCAGCTTCTGCATGTTGGCCGTGGTCTCTATTGGCAATTTTGCAAGCAGTCACTTTTTCTTTCCTTGATAGGCATACAGATTGTTAGTTGGTGCGCCAGGCTCAAAGGTTCAGATTCAGCAAGGGAGTTTTTTTTTTTTTGTTTCTAAGTGGTAGTTATCGTGCTAGTTCAGGAAGATGCGGCTGGTTCGTTTCGATGCTGGATTGATTTTCTTAGGTTTTGATGTCTCTGTAAGATTACTCTTTTGCTCTAAACTTATTTCCCATCGGTTTTAACCAGAGGGATAGGGGAATGGGTAAGGGCGGGGATGGTCGATTGTTCGTTAGATGATTTTGTACCCGATCCTTACCACCCAAGGTTCACTCTTTTTCTTCCACATAGGGTTAGGGAGGTTTTTTAATGAGGTCCTTGAGGTGATGTACTTTGTAATCCATCTCAATACAAAATATCCTCTTTCAAAAAAAAATTATTTTTTGTTAATAAATTAAAATCGATAGTTATATAAAAAATAATAAATTAAAAAGAATTGAAATAGTCTAAATCTAATTTTTTAAATTGAAGTAGGAATAAATCTTTTAAAAAAATTGAATTCAATAGATAATTAATTTTTACTGTGTGGATGATAAATACACGAAAAGTATTTCTTATTTGTGATAATATGCTAATGTAATTAGTTGTTGTGTTGTACAAAGCCTTCTCCTTTAACAATCTTGCTATATCATGAGCACGAATCAAGCAATGTCGGTGATGAAATAATTGTTGTTGTTCTTTGAAGTATTAGATTCAAACACTATAGATATCAATGATGTAAGCATTCAATGTCAAAGAGTTGAAATTATTCTTTAAACATATAATATATTGTACTGACTCTAAATTAATAAAAAAATTACTATATCATGATCCTTTTGAACGTGGAACTAGAGATGGGAAATTAATAATTCCACTCCGTAGTTCTTTCTCTTTCGTTCAACAATCATCCCCCCCTTCTCTCAAAATTCTTGACTTATGAAGATTCAAAGATTATTTCCCACAAGCCATGACGTCGGTGCCTTAATATATTATAAAATCAAATGTTTTGGTAAATGTTTCAACACCTAATCGTATTATAGAATAACACGAAAGTTTTCGAGGGATAATTATATAAAGCCCCACATTATGAATCACGACATTATGTAACGCTTACTTCATTAAAGGGATAATTATTGTACTTCATTTATTCTAAAAATAAATTCCTTCCATAAAATTTCATCTAAATTATCGGTGTATGTAACGAATGACTCACTTGTGTGTACTTGAGTTCTCATTTACACAAATCACGTGACTTCCGTATAAAATAATTATTGTTATTCTTTGATAACTCAAATTCAAACACCAGATGTCAGGGGTGTGAACGTTCAATATATATCAAAAAGTTGAGAATTTATCTTTGAACAGATATTGTTTTATATTTACCCTAGATTAATCAGAACAATAATTCTCATTTACCATCATCATAGATTTCTAAAGAAAGAAAGAGATCAATCTCAAAATTTACCGCAAAAGCGGTATATCGCAAGTCTTCTTGATACCACATATAAAGTACTACTTATGATTGAAATGAGATTCACTTGAAGAATCTTTTATAATATGGTGTGACAATACCAGCGTTATTGCAATGGTTACGAATCTAGTATTGTATGTTAAGATTAAATATGTAGACCTCAATTTATACTTTATGTACGAAAAAGTCATGAGACAAGTATTTTAAGTCAATTTCGTTCCAACGACTCAAGTGACATTCTCATTAAGATATATTTCATCTTAAAGGTTTGAGTTTCTAGACAGAAGTTGTGTGGTGAGTTTTAGTTATGTTGTTTCCTTGCTCTAAGAAAAAGGAAGCAAGGTGAATATTAGCAAGGATAAATTATACAAATGATCATTAGTATTTGAGAAAATTTATGTTTTTCTTTTGAAATTTTAAAAGTAATAAACTGATCACTATTGTTATCGATTTGTAATAAATTGATCATTCCACTATTATCCCTTTAAATTAATGATGTGACAACGTTGATGAAAAGGTTAATAATTAGTTTTATCCTTAATATATTATTAAAACATCAAATAAATTCTTAAATAATGATTTTATATCTAATTTACCTCAAAAGCTTTATAGTTTTTAGTTTTTTCAAACATACCATCACCTCCGCTAAATTCACCAATTATATGAAGTTGGCAAACCGTCACTTTAATTACTTTAATTCAAAAAGCCCAGTGATGTTGGCATACACTAGTTGAGCATCTGTTCCTTTTTGTTTCATTCTTTTTGTAAACAAAACATTGTTGGGAATGAGGGATTGTTTCTGAACAAAATTATGTGCCTTTCAACTAGCTTTACAGGTTTAGTGAGGTTTTAAATTGTTGCTTAAAAGCTTAGAAGCAATTCTGGAGAATCCAACTGAAGAGATTGAAACATATGTGCAGGTTTCTGAACCAGCGGTGAGGACAATTTTTTTCCTGGCACATATTAC
This sequence comes from Hibiscus syriacus, assembly GCF_006381635.1. Lineage (NCBI taxonomy): Eukaryota > Viridiplantae > Streptophyta > Magnoliopsida > Malvales > Malvaceae > Hibiscus > Hibiscus syriacus. The sequence goes on along the minus strand of NW_024061952.1, from coordinate 421,415 downwards.
ATGGGTAATACCAAAGTATGCCTAGAGGTCACTTAGAAGCGTTTTCACCACTAACTATTCATGGCATACATATTACATGGGTAATACCAAAGTATGCCTAGAGGTCACTTAGAAGCGTTTTCACCACTAGCTATTATGTTCCTTCTTGCAACTACTAGTGGATAATCATTGATGATAACCATTGTGCCCCATCTTGAGAAAGAATCTTAGTTACCGTGTTTTGTATGTCTGCCATGACTACGGTTATGCTAGTGCCTGAATCGAACATCACATGGATATTTTGCAATTTCATTGTTATTTGGAAAGTATTACTGATGTGTTCAGTTTTCAATCTCGATATTCTAACCAGTTCTGAAATCAGCAAATGAGCTCCCCACTGAGCTCCTTCAAACTTTATTGAAGATGACACCGACAGAAGAAGAAGAACTCAGACTGTTCAATGGTACAATTACTCAGCTGGGCCTTGCTGAGCAATTCCTGAAAGTCTTGGTCGACATCCTTCATGCTTATAAAAAAGATGGAAACACTGCTGTATATGTGCACTCTTCATGGCGAATAATAAGTAAGCACTTGGCAAACTGGTTAGTGTGCACTGCAGAACCGCAGAACAGTAGCAACTATTTCCCGAACCTAGCTTGTTGGGGTTATCAAAATATGAAAATACAGTCATTGGTGTTCGAATATAGTTGATGTTGTTATGTGTAGCTTGTAATTTTACAAACCTACAACATGATAAAGTTCAAGTGTTAGTTAAAATTGGCATGAATTCAATTTTGCAACCATCAATGATAAAAAGATGACATCTTAGTCAATAAAGGATACAAAATAAATGCATCAAAAGTTCAAGTTGGTAAGTGCCCAACCTGTGTACATGGAAAAATTCATCTTTGGTCCCTAAACTATTAATTTATTTGCAAATTGGTCCTTGAAGTTCAACTATAAATAGGCCTAAGCACTTTCACTTGAAAGTATCCCAAAAAGTTCTCTCTCATTTGTTTTTTTCATTCTCCCACTTTGTAATATTTTCTCGACAGTGAAGTTATCATCCATTGGTGGTGCTCGAGGAGTAGACGATATTTTCGTTGAACCTCGTAAATTTGGTGTGCTCTCTCCATTATTGTTCTTTATTGTATTTTTTTATTGTGTTTCGATATTCAATAGTTTGATGGTTTGTACCGATTTAAGTATCGAATTTATTTCTAGCGAATTTTATATTTAAGCTTAGATTATGCTAGTTCGATACTAACATATAGTTAAAATATTTTATATTATTTTATGACATCTTCAAACCACGATAAAACTAGTGATCCAAATAACTCAAAAGGAAAGGAAAAATTGTGAGATTGAGAAGATTATCATGGAGAAGGTTCGATGGTGAGGTAAAGGTGAGTGCACATTTAATTTATACTTATGTTATCAAACGAATATTGGCTTGCGATGACCCAGTGTCGGAACTACTACAACAAGATATGACTCCTAATGTTATGTAATTTGTGGTTCAAGTCTATATGTTAATTTGATAAGTAATAAAATTATGGAATTAACTAAAGATGCTAATTAGGGAAAGTTGTCTAGAAATTTATGATTCGAACAGCAAGTTTAGAAATTCACCATAAATTATAAAGAATTGATTAGAGAATGAATTTTATGTCGTTGGATTTGTATATCAGTTTAGTTTTGTTTAAAACAAACGGCTACTGATTTCGATGAGTTTACAAAAAGATATGAATTTTTAATTGAGGATAGGTCAGAAAACAGAGAGGCAGATTCTGCTCAAAACGGCTTCTGTAAGTCAACTTTAAAAATTCACTATAAATTGTACAAGAGTAATTAGAAGGGGTGCCTTATATGGTTAGATTTGTATTCGAGTCTAGTTTCTATTGGTACAAGAAAAATAATTTCTAAGTATATATATTAATATAAAATAATTTTTCTTTAAAGGTAGTGCAAACTGCAAGAATATGAAATTTTGATAAATTACGTAGTTAAAGCATTTGAACTCAAAGGATTGACTCTAAAACTTAGTGAGGCTTATATTCTGACTTATTAATAAAATGTCAAAGTGAATGCAGTTTATTTATTTAGTTATTTTGAGTGAGGATGACTTGTGATAAGTCAACCTCGTATGATTTAAAGTATGTTTTCTATTGTAAATAAAGATTATTTTCATAATATTTATATCAAGTTTATGGATGGTTTAGGGTATGAACTGCCCATGTTCTATTTTTAAGATTATGAGTAAAAGTGATTCTAAATTTGAAATATTGTTTATGAAACAAATAAGACAACATCTGAAAGCCCATTGTATGTTGTATTGAGAGTCTTAGATACAATTGGCATGTCATGAGTTGGAGTGATTATGATTATGATCTGGTACCTTTGTGTACATTATGTGTGGCACCGTTGGTGCAAATGATATGAATGCACTTGGAGTGCATATTTTGATTACGATGATAGCACTGAAGTGCTTATTGCGCACACTCGTCTAACTCGCATACCTTATATTCTCTTACATATACATTGGGCTATAAAAGTAAATATGAAAGTTATAACATGTATATGAAAGAAAAGGAATATGAAAACGAAATGGAAGTTCTGAATACATATGAATGATAAGAATCTGAATTGTTTATGATATTTTATGTTGATTTACATGATTTGTGATAAAATTATGAGATGATGATTTTCAGGTTTTCTAAGAGGAAAATTGCTTGAATAGCTCGGTTTGAAAGTTTTAATGTTTTATTTAAATTACAGTTTTATGTTATAATACTTTATGAAATTTAAGTTTTATATCATTTTAGCTATGTATTGCCTCACAAAGTTTTACTTAGAGCGTGATGATTTTCATGTGTAAGTTTGAGTAAAGAAAAGAACGTGAAGTGAGGAGTTTTCTGAGCATCTTTTGGAAATCAAACCTACCAGCAGTATTAGTAAGACATCCTATCTTTGACTTATTAGTGGCATGTACATTACATCTGTTGATTTGCTTTATCAGATTCGTTTTAAATGGGTCTGTAATAATAAACTGAGATTATTTTAATTTTGGCTAATTTAATTATAATCGTATTTATGAATGGATAATATTAATGTTATGTTTTAAATGGTTTTTAAATTAACCAGTATTTAGGTAGTGTTATATAGTTATGATCAACATTAAACTGCCTAATTACTGACTGAAATCGGATTCGTTTTCAATGATTAAACATTATTTTACGATTTTATACGATTAAGGTAAAAAAATTAGTTGAAATAGTGAAAGTTTAAAAACGAAACTAGATTTAAGCCTTTATGCTTAGTGAATGTTTGTCAAGTTGATGTGACATCTTTGGATCGTATATCGAGATGTATACGGGCTATCATTGTTACATTCTATCCCCAAAATCATGGTGTGACAATGCATTTCGTGATTTTTCGACAATTATTGATTCTACTGTTCATTGGCGGTAATACTAGCTATCTCGATATCTGACTCGGGTTCATTACTAGATAGCGACACTCTAGTCACTCTTACTACGCTTTCTATCAATTCATCCTCGTATGGAGGGACAATAGTACGCTCACCATTCGTTGACACTCTCGCAGTACACAACTCCGTCATTTCATAATCCTATTAACTCGTCATACCACTTGTCTGTATATCCACTACAATGATCCTTTATTATTGAATACTCAGTTAAAGATACTTGAATGTATTACGCCTACTATATTTACTTCAGTTGTAACCCACTCCTACAAGTTTATCAGGGGCCCTTTAAGCTTTTAACAAAAAAGACTAGATTAGAATATATGAATATTCATATAATTATTTTGTAACTTTGAATAGTCGATAAATTCAATAAAATAACATCATATAGTTCGAAAACCATTTTGTAATTTTGAATAATCAAGAAATCCAACAAAATAATATCGTATATATGGAGACCATTTGTGTACTTTAACTTTAAAAATTAAATCCCAAAATAATTTTTATGGACATTTTGGTCAAAGTGAAACATACAGACGAGGAACAAAGGGATAGTTCTGGCGTACGGAAGCCTAATATACGGTTAAATAAATGTGTTACCATAAATATTATTAATTTTTTAACATTTTCAAAAATTGCTACCTAAAATATTATTTTTTATCAGAAATGTTCATGTATTAACCGTATATTAGGTTATCGTACGACACACGTACCCAGAACAAAGGGACCTACAGACTTATAATCTTTCTCCTTCCAACCATTAAGCTGACACGTTGTCATAGATTTCCATCAACCCCTTAATTTACAATTAACAGACTCTCCTCTCAATAGGAAAAATATCTGAGGAACAGAGGTTGAGAAAGCATCAATACTTGAAAGAAGATGTTATGTTTCAGATCAAGCCCTCACACATTGTTTCTTCTTTTCCTTTTCTCTTCGTTTCTTTTCTGACCTGGAGTAGCCTCTGAAGCCTCACATATCCCAACTTCACACATCCCAGGTACCATCATCATTTTTAGTTTTTTAAAAGGAAAGTTTTGGTTTTTATTCCTGGTATTTTGTTTCTTTAAAAAAAATGCTTTGACAGGGCATCAGAAAAGTTTTGTCTTTAGGGGGAGATAGCACGGTGAAGTGTTGGCATGGAAGAAGATGGAAAGGAGGAACCTTGTAGAGGGAAACGAAGGAAATAACAACTCGTCTTTGATTTTGGCTGAAAAGAGGACTCATAGGAAAGACCCTCTTAATGATTTTAAGAAGTACACTGGTGGCTGGAATATCAGCAATCGACACTATTGGGCTGTCGGTTTCTTCATCTTTTCTTCACCTTTTAATTTCTTTCTTTTATTTATTCACTTTTTCTTGTTTTATTACTAGTTATGTTGATTTCTATGTCATTTTTGGTACTTTTCTTATGAAAAATTGAGAGATTTAGCCAGGATTTCTGAATTTTCTATGTTTGTTGGTTGGTTTGGTAACTCCATGATTTCTCCACTTTATTCTGCTACATAATTTTGTAATTATGTACCAGTTTTATCTATTATAAATAGAGATGTAACCTAAACATATGAGACATTGAATAAAACTTATAGCACCGCCTAGGCGCCGATGACATAAGCACATTGCCGAACCTCGTTAAAATTCTTGTGTTCTTTCATTTTTCTTTACCCGATTCATCAACAATTGGTATCAGATGTCAGGAGAAAAATTTGAAGTTGTAAAATTCGATGGTCAGGGTAACTTCGGATTATGGCAAACAAGGGTAAAGGATCTTTTGGCGCAGCAAGGGATCTTAAAGGCTTTACGACCTACAAAGCCGGCGTCGATGGAGGAGGAAGATTGGGAAGAATTGCAATAGCGAGCGGCAGGAACCATACGGTTATGTTTGGTGGACGAGGACATATATCACATCATGCATCTATCGTCTCCAGATGAAATTTGGAAGAAGTTGGACAGTTAGTTTATGTCGAAATATTTAACAACTAAATTGTATCTAAAGCAGCAGCTGTAAGGAATGAAGATACAGGACGATCAAGATTTGGCACAACACGTGAATGTCTTCAATCAAATCGTTTCTGATTTGGCTCGGCTTGATGTGAAAATTGAGGATAAAGACAAAGCGATGATTTTATTGTGTTCGTTGCCTCCCTCTTACGAACACATGGTGACCACTCTTACATATGAGAAAGAGACTATCAAAGTTGAGGAGATTACTGCAGTCTTGTTGGCTCACAACTAATGAAAGCAGAATGTAGGGGAAAGCTCTCAAGCTGATAGCTTATATGTCAAGGGTAATCGAGACCGTGGACAGAAGCCAGAGAAGGCAGGGTCTGGGAAGCAGAATTCCAGATCCAAATCCAGGGAAAAAAAAGACAATTCACTGTTACAAGTACAAGGAGGCGGGATATATGAAGCGAGACTGTCCAAAGTTAAAAAATAGGCTGATGAGAAGAGTGATGACTCATCCAAGTCTGTGAATGTGGTCGAGGATGACAATTCTGATTGCAGTGAGGGTGATATGCTCTCTATTTCAACGACTCAATTGACTGACGTTTGGATTCTTGATTCTGGATGTTTTTATCACATCACGCCAAATAGGGAATGGTTTTCGACATACAGGTCGGTTAATTCTGGTTCTATTTATTTGGGTGATGATCAATGTTGCAATATTGTTGGTATTGGTGAGGTCAGAATTAAGATGTATGATGGCTCTGTTCAGACATTGAGTGATGTTCGACATATCCCAGGGTTGAAGAAGAATTTGATTTCTTTGGGCACTTTGCACAAGAATGGTTTTATCCCTAAAGCTGATGAGGATAGGGAAACCATTCGGATTGTTAAAGGAACTTTGACTGTGATGAAAGGAAAGATGACTGCAGGAAATATTTACAGATTGTTAAGGAGTACCGTTCTAGGTGGAGTTCATTCTGTTGAGTCCTGTGATGATACAATCAAACTGTGACATATGCGTCTTGCTCATTTTAGTGAACATGATATGGCTGAATTACATAAAAGAAATATGTTGCATGGTGTTAAAAGCTGTAAGCTCAACTTTTTCAAGTATTGTGTTCTTAGTAAACAGACTAAAGTTCGTTTCAAGACTGCGAAGCACATAACTGAAGGGATTCTTGATTATGTGCATTCTGGTGTATGAGGGCCTTCCACGACATCGTCTTTGGTGGATCTCGGTATTATGTTACCTTTATTGACGATTTTTCATGGAAAGTTTGGGTGTATTATTTGAAACAGAAGTCCGATGTTTTTGAGAAGTTCAAGCTGTGGAAAGCTGAGGTAGAAAACCAAACAGGACGAAAAATCAAGTGTTTGCGGTCTGAAAATGGTACGAAGTACACAGATTCATAGTTTCTACACTTCTGTAAGGAGCATGGGATTAAGAGGCATTTTACAGTGCACAAGACACCATAACAGAATGGTGTTGCGGAACAGATGAACAGGTAGTTGAATGAAAGAGCCAGATGTTTGCAGTTGAATGTGGGGCTTCCCAAACACTTTTGGGCTGAGGTTGTTAACATGACATGTTATCTTATCAATAGATCGCCAAGGGCATCATTGGCTGGGAAAGTTGCAGAAGAGGTATGGACTGGTCATGATGTTACTTTTGATCACTTATGAATTTTTGGTTGTCTTGCTTATGTGCATGTACCTGCTGATGAGAGATCCAAACTTGATGCAAAATCGAATGAGTACATTTTTCTGGGTTACAAGAAATGTGTCAAAGGATTCAAGTTCTAGGATCCAGTTGCGAAGAAAATTGTGATTAGTAGAGATGTTTTTGATAAACAACCCATGTTGCAGTAGAAGAAAGACACGACAGTAGTGGATTTCGAACAGTTTCCAGTTGAGAAAACAGAAACTTCTCAACCGACTTCTGATGGTTCCGCTACGGATGATTTGTAGGATTATAGTCTCACGAGAGACAGGGTGAGACGGACTAATATAAAGTCTCCAAACAGATTGGGTTTTGAAGACTTGGTCTCTTTTGCACTTACTGTTAGCAGTGATGATCCGATTACTTTTTATGATGCAGATACTAGTTAGGATAACGACAAGTGGATGGATGCCATGGTTGAGGAGATGGAGTCTTTGAATCACAATCGTACATGGGAGTTAGTTCGCCTTCCTGAGGGTAAGAAGTGGATTGGTTGCAAATGGGTGTATAAGAAGAAACCAACAGTAACAGAAAAAGAGGGGGAGAAGTTCAAGGCTCGTTTGGTAGTAAAGGGTTTTTCACAGCAGAAAGGAGTTGATTATGATAAAATTTTCTCTTCTGTGGTCAGACACACTTCAATCCGAGCAGTACTTGCATTGGTTGCTAGTTGGGATTTGCATTTAGAGCAGATGGATGTTAAAACTGCTTTTCTGCATGGTGATTTAGAGGAGCAGATGGATGTTAAAACTTGTTGAATGTTTCGAGTTGTTAAAGAAGTAAGGTAACCCAACCCACATTGAATGTCTCCTAAGGGGCAGGATATTCGCCAAGGTGGAGATTTGTTAGGTATGACTCATAAATATACCGGTAAATAGGACAGGGGATGGAGCGGAGTGAGCGAAGCGAACATCAACTGTCCTTATGAAGAAAGTCTCGTAGTGGGGTTACGATTATATGGGTTGGGGTGCGGGAGCTGCGGCCCCGCGGTACGGTACAAGGGTTAATTTTGTAATTATGTACCAGTTTTATCTATTATAAATAGAGATGTAACCTAAACCTATGAGATATTGAATAAAACTTCTAGCGCCGCCTAGGCACCGATGACGTAAGCACATTACCGAACCTTGTTAAAATTCTTGTGTTCTTTCGTTTTTCTTTACCCGATTCATCAACAGATTTTTTTCACAGGAATTTCTATGTTTAATGTAATTGTGGACTGTTTTGATTACTAGAACAATTAATTCTAGTTATTGAGCCCTGTAATCCTGTTATTCCCCTAGGTTCTTTCCCCAGCTTTGATTTCATTCTGTTGTCTTATTTTTTATAATTTAATATCAATTCAGAAATCTTATTCTGAATTGAATTATCTTGCTAGTAGTGACTTGTAATTCAACTTAAAATTCTCCTTTGTATGTTTTCTCTAATTCAGGTTTATAATTCAATTAATATCGTTTCCATTGTTCATATTTCAGTCTGTGGGTTTTACAGCGGCTCCTTTCTTTGTCATCGCTGCAGCCTGGTTTGTGTTATTCGCGTTGTGCTTATTCATCTTATGCATCCGCCATTGCTGTTGTCGACTAGATTCTTATGGCTACTCTCGGATAGCTTATGCGCTGTCTCTTATTTTCCTCATACTCTTCACCATTGCTGCAATGTAACTCTATTTCCCTCTCTTTATAAACTTTCAATGTGTGTGTGCTTAATGAAATATGTCATTATTCACTCAAATGTTGAATTCGTATTACAGTATCGGCTGCGTTGTGCTGTACACCGGTCAGGGAAAGTTTCATGCCAGTACAACAAACACACTGAGCTATGCCGTTCATAAGGCAGATGTTACTGCTGAAAACCTCAGGAATGTGTCGGGTTATCTTTCTGCAGCTAAAAAAATAAGTGTGGATTCAACTATTCTATCACCTGACATCTAAAAAAACATTGATGATGTCGACAAGAAGATCAACTCTTCTGCTTCGACTCTTTCCACTAAAGCAGCTGATAATAAAGACACAATTCAACATGGGTTGGACCGCGTGTAAGTTGTTACAGCTTTTAGAATCTTGAAATTAGAAAAACCTTGGAGTTGAGCCGATCATCAAACTGATCTCCAAGCTAATTGCTAAATGCTGCAGGAGATTGGCTCTTATCATTGTTGCCTCCGTGATGCTCCTTTTGGCATTTATTGGATTCTGTAAGTTTCAATGTTGCTTTGGTTGTTCCTCCTAGATTCTTGGCATTTTGTTCTCTATATTTCAATTATCATCTAATCTTTTTATGCTATTATTTTGATGACTTGTGCCTCAGTGCTCTCGATTCTTGGATTGCAGTGTCTGACACGTAAGTGAACCACCGTTATTGTTTTTTTCGGTTGTATGCTTTAGAATAAACTGTATAAATCTTGAAGTAAGCATGTGTTACTTATCAAACACCTTGCTATTAACCAATGCAGCCTAGTCATCTTTGGATGGATTCTTGTTGCTGGCACATTTATTTTAACCTCCTTCACAAGTACGTTCTACTCGAATTCCACGATTCTCTGTAAATAACTCATATATATCTTTCACATAAATTTTACTTCCGGGGACAAATGTCACTTTATTGATCTCTCTTCTCAACTCCCATTTGCTCATTCAAACCCGAATATATCTTTGATATGTCCTCGTGTTAATATGATATACTCTATTAATCAAAAGTCTCTCGTGGCTCACAGTGTTGCAGGTGATGCATGTGTTGCTATGGACGAATGGGTCCAGCATCCCAGCGTGCATACCGCATTAGATGACATTCTGCCGTGTGTGGACAATGCAACTGCCCTAGAGACCTTGTTACAAACCAAGAATGTCACTCACCAACTCGTAAATGTTGTGAATGGAATCATCAATAACGTTGCCAACCGTAATTTCCCTCCACAATTTGCACCTTTATATTACAATCAGTCTGGTCCGTTGGTGCCAGTTCTCTGTGACCCGTTTCATTCTGATCTCACGGAGCGCACTTGTGCATCTGGCGAAGTTAGCTTGTTCAATTCCTCAGAGGTAACGAAAATAGACTTTCTTATAACTGGAATACACTCGATCATACATAAGTAGGGATGACGTATATTCGTTTCAAACAGGTTTGGAAGAAATATATATGTAATGTAACTTCGTCCGGGATTTGTACTACACCTGGGCGGCTGATCCCCCCAGTTTTACAGTCAGATGTCGGCTGCAGTGAATGTTAGTTACAGTCTATATCGTTACGGTCCATTCCTGGTTAATTTGCAAGACTGCACTTTCGTGCGTGATACGTTCACAGATATCAGTCGTGATCATTTCCCAGGTCTGCGCCACTATAGTCAATGGATCTACATCGGACTGGTACTAGTTTCCGCAGCCGTGATGCTGTCATTGATCTTCTGGGTAATCTATGCAAGAGAGAGAAGGCACCGCGTTTATACTAAACAGCACGATGCTCAAGTGGAAGGCGCATACAAGGGCCATTAGGACCCTCCACAGGTTGTTGAAAGGTGTAATAGATGTGCTTAATCTTGTGCTGATAATTGTCCATGAATAAGTTCTTTTATTTTTTTTCCGAGATTCAACATTTTTCCTATGTAAATGTTCAATTTTATCTAATTATCCTCTTTTCTTCATAATCGTTGAGTGATCCTTCAACGCTTTTATTAGTGTTGGACCTCGAACGTCAAATTGTCAATGGCACTTTGAATTGACCATCATAGCTGGAACTTGGAATAAAAGCCGGTCCATTTAAGTAATAGGCACTAGGCAGTCACCATTGACTTGACCTTGCTCAATCCGAATGACCCTTTGCCCCTTCAAACTTACATGGGAATCGAAGCACCAAATGTGGGGTAAATGGGTTTTCACTTAACCAATCTCTGTTTCTCAATATTAACCAAATTAACCATAACCTAATATTAGCCTTTAAAAAGTCCATGAAAGCAAAGCTTATCAAGGTAATACGTAGCTATAAAAAGACCCCGCCCTTTAGTTTCCCACATAGCCGATATCTTTGCAGCTAGTCGTCGAGCTTTTCGAACCATTTTCCAATGTCCTCAAAAGCTTCATCATCAAACTCCAAGTGCCTGTGTTCACCAACGTCGCACCCAGGGTCATTTAGGTGCGCCCAGCACCGCAATTTCAACAAAAAGCCATCCACTCGAAGTCGAACGAGGGCGGTTCATGACTCACCGAAGTATCATACGAATGCTAAACCCGTGAAGACGGTTCTGCTCGAGATAATGAAGCCGTCGAGCCATTGCATCAAAAGGAGAAGGAATTTCCAGCCTAAGCCTTCCAGGTTTTGTTTATTGAATGGAAATAGCAGCAGGATCGGGATCAGTGACGGAGCTAGGTAGGAGCTTATCATTGTGTCCCTTAAAAAAAATAGCATTAAAGAATTAATAAATATAGGAACAATTATCTATTTAGATTTAAAATTTTGATTTATTTTGATTTTGGTCTCGTACTTTTTATTGTTAATTATATTTTACCTTTTGAACTAAAATCCTAACTCGTCTCTTGTCTGATTTAGTTGCCAGAATTTGATCCAAGTAACTTCAATTTTTTAAGCTTAGGATATTTATGGATTTATATAATATTGTTTTTGTACTTTCTAGTTTAGGTTTTTCATATAATGTTGGTGATATATAATATAAAGTCCAGCTAAAGGTTTGGAGATTAATGACAGAGCAACATATATTTCCTCCGGTTCATTACTTTGTTTTGTCATTTATTTGCTGCTTCGGGCAATATCTTTTATTTCAATTAGGCCGGTAAACTAATCGAACAAACACGAACGGGGTATGTTTATGTTCGTTCGTTTAACTTTAACTGAACAAGTGAACTAACACGAACATAAACAAATAAAAAATTTCTTGTTTGTGTTCGTTCGTTAAAGAATGTAGCTTGTTCATGTTCGTTCATTTAAATGATAAACGAACATAAATGAACGAACATAAACGAACGAACATAAACGAACGGACGTAAACGAACGTAAACGAACACAATAAATGAACGTAAACTAACATAAATGAAAAATAGATTTGTTTCTTTCCTAACAATTTTAGGATTATAGTTTATTTAATTATTCTGGATTTTTTTATTTGAATTTAAAATTAATTGAATTTTAAAATATTTATGGGTATCATATTAAAATTTATTGAGCTTTAATATTTTTAAATAAGTCTAGAGAAATTGAGCCAAACATAAATAAAAGCACATAAAAGAACATATTATCGAACTTAAATGAACGAATGAGCCCTCTATTTGGATTCATTCATTTAATTAAACGAATATAAAATCTTATTCATATTTATTCGTTTAATAAATAAACTAACCTAAATAAAATTCTCATCAAACTATTCACTGAACATTGAGTTCCTTTACGGGCCTAATTTCAATGCATTGTGATCGGCATCCGAAGCAGCTGGTAAGAAATGATGAGCTTAAAGGTCAAAAACAAAGCTTGACTTTTGACCAATGAAAACTGTATTATAAACCAACAGCTCACTCTAATTTTCTACGCAAATTCCAGGAAAGGTCGAAACCACATTATTGTTTTGGTTGGCAAAAGCTATGTGGAGGTTGACTTGAGCCTTTTGCTCGGAAGCTCAACTGTTTAATACTTTAAACCAACTGCTCAAGCTACGTGCGAGTTTATAACCCATTCGAATTCGAATTTAAAATCAAAAATTAAAATTTACCTTAAGTTAAAAAGAATTTTGAATTTGAAACATTTTCAAACTTGACTTTTAAAATTTGAACCTGAATCTTAAGTAATAAAAATCTTATATTGTATTTTAAAAACAACGAATAGATGTTAATATTATTAATGATTTAATTCAAAATTTTAATATATTATATTTTTAAGTTGTTCTAAAATTTTTTGAGTCGGATATCAAGTAATTCGTTTTGACTCATTAAGAACTCAAGTCGAGATTGAACGCGAGTCAAGTTCATTTGATTCGAGTGTTGATTAAGTCGAACTTAAGTTACATGTGATATGTTTCGTCTCGTATATTGTTATAGTTAAGATGATAATGTAGATCTTATCTATCTCATAAATTAGATGATAATATATGTTTAAAATTTTATTATATTATATTTTTAAATTATTCCCGAATCTTAGTATTTTATTTCGGGTGACACTTTTAAAAATACTTTGTCACTAACCTCAAATTCTAAATCCTTTCGTTTGAGATTCATATAAATTTTTTGTCAATCAAACCCTGCTTTCAACCTATCTTGAATTATTTTAACTTTTTGGCCCTAAATTAATAAAAATACATTATTATAATAATAACATTGATCTAAATAATTCTTAATTAATTAAAAATTAAATTACTTGAAAAGGAAGTAAGTTTGAAATGGTCGACCTACCCAAAATTTAGATGGCTTTTGAAGAGCGTTCAAAGATGTTAATTGGAGTGTTGAGAAAAATGAGTCTACGTTTTGGGATTTTTGACGCTAGACAGAATAGTGATTATCCTGTAAGCGCTCCAACAGATGATTCACAAGAGAAAATTCGTCTAAAAAAATCCAGAGAAAAAAAGTCTCTAGGGTTTAATAAAATATTATCAAATCAAAACAATGCCAAAATCAGTCCACAAGCCGGACTGTTATAGCAAAAAATCGTCTTTATTCGAATTTTGCCAAAAATAGTAAAATCCCGAAAATCACTCTAAATTGAAATTCGAAATAAAATAAGCAATCTCCAAAAAATCCGGCCTAAATCGGATTTAAATTGACTTCCTAATTGACAATCGAAATATTACCATAAATAGTAAAAAATATCTAATTCTAGTAATTCGGAGGGAAAAACGGAAGAATTTGAGGTTGAAAAAAAGAGCTTTTCGGATTGGGGTCTTATGCGTGATTCTGACACCTATAGCCAAAGTTATGGCCAAAAGACCGAAACATACTCAAAACGACCCCAATGAGAAACATGTCACAATCAATTCCCGCCTTTGCGCTGATCTGCCAATTCATGGTATCTCAACGCCATCAAGGTACAATCTGACAGCTCAGTATCATTTGTCTCGGATCCCAATGCGTCAATTTTTCCCGTACAGCAGCCTAATATATGACTAAGGAAATGCAATACCGAAAATATAAATATATTTTTAACATTTTCGAAAAGCGCTATCTAAAACATTATTTTTTCTACTGAAAATGTTAATTTTGACGCTACCTAAAATGGTATTTTTTTACTTGTTTTTCGATCGAAAATTAGGTTGCGAAATTAATATTTTCGGTAGAAAAAAAATAATATTTTAGATAGCGTTTTACCGAAAATATTAAAAGATCATTAATATTTCCGATTATCGTACGGCAGAACTACCTGTTTTTGTTAGACAGCTACTTAGGTTGTCGTTGGTCTATTCCATACCCATTTTCTAATTTATACTCATGATTTAAATTAGTATATTCATATAATTATAATCGTAAATAATAAATATAATATATAAATAAAAAATTATAATTATGATTAACATATCTATATAATAAAAAAAAGTAATTATTATAATACGTGATGCATAAATTAATTAATAGTTAAAATATATTTATACATAATTTACATAGAACTTAAAATACAATAAAATTTAAACTGAAAAACTATACAATAAAATTGTGTAAACGTATTGTTTTTATTTAAAATTTTAAATATATTGCAAATATTATTTTATTAAAAATATAAAAGCAACCAAAATAATATCAAATTTTTGAAAATATTTCAGAAAAATAAAGCATATGCTAAAATAAACAGGCTAACATTTTTTCAATGGTGCTTCTCATGGAGATCTAGCCACCAATTTACTAACGGAACTTCAACTTACAACCCTCCACAAATTATAATTAAAATAAGCTAAACTACACTTACGTCCACCGGATTATTAGTAAAATTACATTCCGTCGCTAGGTTTAAAAGATTATGTTTCGACCGATATGAATTAGTTCAAGTGGTAAGCAATTTGATTCAGCTTAAGCAATGCCTCAGGTTCGAGTCTTGTATATGCAGAAAATTCCTATTGGAAGACTCACCCACCAAAATCAGGTATACGACGCGAGTCGATCCGGATTGGTCAAGACAAAATCTTAGAACCGAGAGGGCAAAAAAAAGTTTATGTTTCCATCCCTTGACTCATTTTATACCACTTTACTCACTACGTCTTTAACTAAGTTAATGGCCAATTGATTAAAATTATACAAAACGATTAGATAACGAGAAAAACATATTCGAAATCGAGTGATAAAAATACAAGTTTACTGATAATTCAACAACTATGGATATAATTAACCCTTAAAATACAAAATAAGACCATTTCAACATTAGGATGTTGCTTGAACCGTTGTTATACTTGCGTACATATAATTAATTATAAATAACCCAAAGGTACTGCGAAAAGTGAAATATGGAAATGATGAAAAAAAAAAGGTAATCGACTGATTCAAATTGATTTAACTTTTGATAAATTTCTTCATTAATTAAAAATGTAATCAATTTTCGTGTTTCCTTTATTAATTTGAGCCACGGGATTGACACTGCTTTTCTCCCTTATTATATTATAAGAAAAGGTTATTACTGATAATAAATATAGGCAGTTTAGATATTAATGATAAACGATTACCATTACCATTCTAAGCATCAAATCAAATGGCTACAGTAGTTTTGATTTTAAATTCTTGATTGTGATTTACTAAAATAATAAAGAAGCTGTAGATTAAGAGAGTCGAACAGAGACAGATTTTGTAGTGCATGTTGGGGGAATAATGCAAGGTTATGCATATAAATATTATAATGGGTTGGGGAGCAAAATTAACAATGAAGTATATATAATCAGTCATTGTAAGAGGGAGACAAGCCTTCCTGTAACATACAGAGAACCTAAGCCTAATTATTGTCCCTCTGACAACATTAACAATACCAAGCTGCGCCTTTGATGGAGATCAAATCTAGGAATGGATATCGGTCGGGTTGAGTCGGATTTTTGACCCATCCGACTTGACCCAAAAATAAGTCATCCATCCGAAATCCGACTCAACTAAAATAGTTTTTTAACCGACTCGAATTTAACCCGATATATAACTTAAAACTTAACCCTACTTGAAATAATTCTTTAAGAACTTTAGATCAAATTTTACTTCTTTTTAATATTTTTAAGATTTAAGGATCACTTTTGTTCATGTAGTAAATCTAATTTATTAATTTTGCCCCTGTCGTTTTTTATACTAATTTAGTTCTCAAAGTTATTTGGGTGTTCATCATAGCTCTCAAAGTCCATTGACCGTTTTGACTAACATAATTGTTAGTTTTTTGCGTTTTCAACACTAACAATTTCTAGATCGACCAATATTACTGACGTGACTTGATGATGATGTAAAATTTATTAAAAAAATAAATAATAAAATACTTTAAATATTTACTAAATGTAACAATTAGAAAAAAAATCTCAAATTTTGACTAATCCCTTAATCTCACTAGAAAAAATTAATAAAACTTTGAGAATTTATTATAACCATTGTATTTAATAAATATTTTAACATAATCCATTAATTCACATACGCAAAGACTCACAGTTATGTTAGTCAAAATGGTAGGATTATGATGAACACCTTAAACAACTTTAAGGACAAATTGATGTAAAAAATGATAGGGCAAAGATAATAAATTATGTTTATTACATGAACAAAAGTTATCATTAAACCTATTTTTAATTTTGTAAGCTAAGTTATAAATAATTTTTTGTAAAAATAATTTTTAGGCTTAAGTAAGTTATAAATAAACATGTAATATATTTTTATAATTTTTAGGTTTAAGTATACAAAAAGTGTCTAATTTATGTCCGTTTTTTTTAATTTAGTGTCTAACGTTTATTTTATTTCAGTTTAGTGTCTAATCTTTTATTCCGTTACTCAAAATTTCATATGATATATTTTTTAATATTAAAAAATATTTTCTAAAAATAAGAAATTAATTAAAATAAAAGATATAGTAGAACAGAAGAATATTACAACAAAACAAGGTCCTTTCGATGTCAGATTCACCAAGAAAATAATTTTTTTTATAAAGAAAGTTTCTCCTCAGGCAAACAAGTTTAATAGCTTTTTATCTGCTTCTCCGGTTTGAACTGCAAACCCACTTTCAAAACACGTCATCGTAATAGATTCCTCCGAGTTCAACGACAGAATCCCGGGTCGTCCTTTATGGGAAAGCCAATTTCCCGTGGATCTTGGAGTCAGGCAAGGATCTTGGAGTCAGGCAAAGATCTAGATCGGATGAATGAAATTTACTGAATTCTTCAACTCGGATACGGTTAGGTGAAACCTTAGATCTCGAATAGGAAAATCGACAATTTGAGTTAAGATTCATCACTGTTTCTTGCAACTTCAACGTGTACGTAATCGTAGCTCCCGATGTTTCATCGGATGGTGGTGTGGGAGCCATAAGTTCAGGCATCACCCTTAGAGTTCCTCCTTGCACCGCCGCTTGGCAAACACGCCAGTTTCCTGTCCATAAAAGACCGACGACTCCGTTCACAGTTTTCACCGTTCTCCACAAGCTTCGAACAAAAATGATTGGAATAAAGCTGACATATATAAATATAAAAGAAACCAATTAGAATTCGCAACCAAATGAAAACCCAGAAATAAAACATCTAGAAAAGGGAAGTTGAGAGCATATACCAGGACGTTGAGATTGTGGAACGGAGGAGATGAAACATATTATTAATGGTTTAACGGTTAAACTTAACCGTCTGTCAAGACGTAATTCATTTTGAATAAAGGAACGAAACGTTAGATATTAAACTGGAACAAAATAAACGTTAGACACTAAACCGAAAAAAAAATATAAACTAATTACTTTTTATATACTTAAGCCTAATTTTTATAATTCTCAATGATTTTCCATCCGGTTCTAACAAGTTAGAAAGTTGATTATAAATCTCGACATAGTTTGAAGATTTCTAATACAATTAATTCTAATTCTCAATGATAGCTACTATGATTTATTTTGGATTCATTTGTCGAGTCTAGTAAATTAACAACTCCAAACCTTAAGCTTAAAGTTGACTCGTTCATTTGAATTGTATAAATATTATTATAATATCACATTTTAATTATAAAATGAAATTAGTATAATTATGACGTGATTGGAGTTGAACTCAAATAATTTGTGTTAAGGAATTGAGTAATTAGCAAGTAGGTTGATTACCATCTTTTATATTTAAAAATTTAATAAAGGAAAAATATCAAATTATAATTATAAATTTTGATAATTCGTTTCTATAAAAAGCAGTAACATTTAACAAGATTTGAATTATTTAATGTAATCACCAAAATTCAAATTTGAAAGATATTAGGCAATGGATTTTAAAAAGAGTGGGTCAGTGGTGTCATAAAGATGACAGCGTACGTGGCAGCAAAATAGCAAAGCTTTTCAATGATCCAAAAGCTGTCAGTGTGTTCAACAAATAACGGGCATTAACTGGCCCCTGCCAGCTGTGGTCACTTGCTTCGTCTTTTACTAAAATAGGAAAAATATTATATTTGATTTTATATTTATTGTTTTTAAAGGTTAATTGACTCATTTTTTTATTTTTAAGAAAAATTAAAAAATTGTAATTTAGGTTTGTTCTTTCTTAGATCACAACAAATGAAAACGGTTTCTATTAATGCTAATTAATATATTTCTAAAATTTATTATTTTTCATTAACTCTTAGCATGTTTTACTTAATAG
Source organism: Hibiscus syriacus (assembly GCF_006381635.1). Lineage (NCBI taxonomy): Eukaryota > Viridiplantae > Streptophyta > Magnoliopsida > Malvales > Malvaceae > Hibiscus > Hibiscus syriacus. The sequence goes on along the minus strand of NW_024061952.1, from coordinate 402,542 downwards.
TTTAAATTTTGTATTCATAGTTAATTGTTTGAATTGGTAAATTTCATAAAATAATTTTCAATTTTTCTTTATATTTTTTTTGAAGTAACAATGACAGTGCAGCGGCAAAGAATAATGACAACGACATTGAAAATAAATATCACAAAGTTCAGGGGTAAAAATGCAAAATCGAAGACTTAGAAATCCCCACTTTGATAATATCGTGAAATTTCAAACCCTCTCACCCTATAAATGCATGGCTCGAGTAAAGCTGGGTTTGCCCAACTGAACAGCCAAACACGGCTTTTTAGAAAAATAGTAGAAAAAGACTCTCCTTCCTTCCTTCGCTTTCAGGCTTTCTCTCTCTCCTCTCCAATACCTGAAAAAATGGCGACATCTTCTAGACGAACTAGCGGTCCGGTTCTCCGGTCCCTCTCCCCATCCGGCCGGTTATGCTCTCAGTATGCTTCAGACTCTTCATCTTCTTTTTCTTCCTCAGCTTTTGCTTTCTCGAGTTCAAGTTTTTATTCACGCTCCTCAACTTTCTTTAATACACACAGATCAATCTCTCCGCCACGTGTCAATATCTATAATCACTCCCAGTCCGTGCCGTCCGTGCGATTCACGCTTGATAACCGTCCGATCTCGCCGAACCATTCGATTACCACCGTCCGTAGAAACACCGAGATCGTGAGGAATTTGGAGAAACAACAGCCGAAGCGTTCTTGTATGTGTTCTCCCACGACGCATCCTGGTTCCTTCCGTTGCAGTCTTCATAAGAGTTTAAACAATTCACATGCGGCGTCCAGTTACGCGCCAAGTAATCGGCTTAACGCGCGTAGATCTGCGATGACGAACTCGCTGGTGAGAATTGGAGGAGTGGAAGGGGATCTGGTTAAGAGAGCGTTGTCGGCTTTGATTAGACCTTCGTCTCACCAGCAACGTCGCCGAGCAGCTTTCCAGCCTAGGCCTAGCCGACTCTCCTTGATGTCAAAAGCTGATGACTTATAAAGATCCCTTTCGCGGTATGTGCAATCTTCTAATGTTTTTTGGTTGAGTATCCGAGATTTTCCGGTGATAGGAGATCCAGCTTCGGAGTAACGCCGGACTGTAGCGTTGAAGTAAGATACCGGCGAGAAGGTTGGAGATCTGGACGAGGGATTCGGGACGGACATGATTTTTAGTGTACTCCGGGTGACCGAAACCGTAAAATCCGAGGAACAAATTATCATATAGTTTGTTGGTGTAAATACATATATTTGCAGGCAATGCCAAATTTGAGGAGCCTTGAGAAAAAAAAAAGAACCTGATCTAATTCTAATCTAATCGGACTTTAATCTATAATTCCCAAGCCAGATCTTAATTTTGATGGATACATTAAGCACCATTCATTCCATTCCATCGCAGTTTTCCTGCTCGTGATCCGTTTGGTTTGACGTTTTCCGATCATCGTTCCCCATTTTTCATTTCAGAAGTTCGTCCCGTTTGTTATTTTCTCCCGTTGACTCTTACCTTTCATCGTTTTCGTATGTTCCGCCCCCCCCCTAACTTTAATTTCGTTTTATTTTTCATTTTTCATTTTTCATTTAATTGTTTTATAACTGATTGTTTTGCAGGTATCGAAATTGGAAAACTCCTAAAAGTGGGCGAAATTTATCTAAATGGACACACAAGGGCGAGTTGGAGTGGATTTATTTGACCTTGAACTTGAAGATATGCTTTTACCCTTTGCTAAATTTGATGGAAAGGAAGGGGAAATATGAAAACAATAAACAATTAAATAATAATGAAATTAAAGGTGAAGATAAAATTAAAACCAATTATCTATATTTATATATTGGAGATGAGATTAATTAAATAAAGAAAACCATAAATATCTGCTTTTGCGAATTGAAGAAATCTGGCAGTGGGTGTGGGACAACTAATTTCATACCCAATAAACATCAATAAAGGAAATTTAAAATTTTTGAACTGCCTCATGAAGTTACCAAGGGACCACTTGAAGGTAAAATTATTACCACTACAAAAGTGCTTTAAAGGATCTCGGTGTTTGCATCTCTCAATTAAAAAAAAGGGATAAATTCTAAAATTATACCTGAATTCGGTTTAATATAAATTTTATAGGGTAAACTATGCATATAGTTCATAAATTATTAGTTTTTATTCGTTTAATACTTAAATTTTTATTTTTTTTAAATTATACCTAACGTTTAGATTTTTTATTTTAGTATCTCGACGTTAAAAATTTAACGCACTTAGTACTTAAATTATTAATTTTGGCCCGTTTTAGGACTTATTTTTTAAATTTTTTTTAAAACTTAACGTTAAATTTTGAACAGAAATATTAAAATAAAACAAAAATTAAATTTTAGATAATTTTTTAAAAATTAAAAGTTTAAGTATTAAAATATATCAAAATTGATGTTTAGGTATTAAAAATGTAATTTACCTTATTTTATATTCCTTGAGCAATATTGGATGGTTTAGGGGATTTCAATGTGCTGTTTTGATGTTGAAATTATTATTTTGGTATTAATTTTTTTTTATTTGGTATCAATATCATTGAGTAGGTACCGAGTATTCATATTCCTAGACTGAGTATTTATACTTTTTAAGAACTTAAGTGATTAAGATAAATGTTTAAATGGATAAGAAGAAAACTTTTTATGTAGGACTAGTTAATAATTCATGTGAACCTATGTGCGAGTCTAGTGAAAATGTCTTGAAGATTGTATGACTAAAAGGGCATAAGAATATAATGATCAGAGTCCCTTATTTGAATAAAAGATTGATAATTCTTCGTAAATCAGGAAAAGGCTTTTGCTTTATAGAGTCAGATTTTTAGTCCCTCGAAACGCAACTCCTTTATGAGGTGGAAGACAAGACAGACGGATTCCACTTCATAGTACCGTTCAGTGAAAGACAAGACAGACGGCGTTCACGTCACGCGGTGTTCAGCCTGAGCATAGTCAAAATGCTCTGTCATCTCTTCTGTGGCTCAAGCCAAATTTCCTCCTTCCTGGTCATACCCGCTCCTTAAGAGATGCCGACTTGGTTGGAACCTCGTGAAGGACCAAGCACCCTTACGCCAGGCGAGGATCTAAACGTTCACTTTGTCGTTGATGAAGTTCCATCGGATCTCACATTCCCTTAACGATTAATAATCTTATGAAATTTCGATCAATCGACATTTATACTCCGCAAACACTAGACTGAAAATTGCGGTGACGGTGTATGACATAAAAGTTAAAACATACGCTGAACAAACCAAAAACTTACAGTCTCTAGTTTATTCTCTTTTTCTCAAACAATACATAATGTAGTTATCCATAATTTAAATACGATCATAATATATGAAAACACACCAACATGATATAAATGCAGTATCATAACCTGGCAAGTGGCACCATGTGATGAAAGCAAAGGTAGATAAATTGGTTTATACGTACAGCAGACTGCAACGTGCGACAAGGGCGGATGCACTAAGTCCTATAGGGATCAACTGTATCCCCATTATTTAGGGGGAAAATAAAATTTAATATAATATGCTAAAGAAAAATGGAAAAAATAAAAAATTTTGCACCCATTATTTTTAAGAAAAGAAAATTAAAATTTTAGATCTCCATTTATAAATTTTTGGATCCACCACTGACGTGGGACCATTCATGATTCATATTATAAATTGGTAGGAGACGAGGGATTTACACCCAATAATTACCCCTTCAACACTTCACGTGTACAACAATTTTTAATATTAACATTGTGGTCGTGGGATCATGTCATACGGTATACAATTCATAATTTTGACTGCCGGAGGTTTTCCACGGAAGCTGCTCTCAACCTGACGTTGGGGGCAACCTACTATCCTACCTCCCCTTACCCCATTACATATAGGAATAGGGTCATCTAATTTTTAATATTAGAAATCAACATTTTTACCAGTAAGCACCAAATTATATATATTCATCACCATCAGATATATCTGATCTTAATCAAGAAGTGCAGTGTTTTCAGAGGAGCTGATGCATCCCCATGTGCATGATCATGCCACGTGAGGGGTTTGTTTCATGATGATCGACTCCATAGGATAAGGATGGATACCTATTTTCCATGGTGCCCACACCTCTTGTTGCTGCAATATTTGTTCTTACAAAGAGCATTCAAACAACGTTGTTTGTCTCTTTGTGGAGAAAACTAGGGTTCCTTTTCTTTTCCTTGCCAAAATGGGCTTAGAAACGGCAAGAGATGGAGTGCCATGGCTTGTCGTTATTGCAAATGGATAAAGTTGGCCTAATCTATGGAAACAAGGGAAAAGAATGATGTTGCTTTTACTTGCCATATTTGGTCTGTTTGTCTGAAACTTTGCATTTCCAACTACACAACGAGTGTATAATAATTTTATTAATTACCAACAATACACAACGAGAACAATCGTGAACCAGTCAACTGCAGTTTGATTATTTTATTGCAGTGTGGTATTGTTGTTATCTTATCCGGTTGATCTCAACTGCAGTGAAACGGCAAAGTTGTTTGCGTGTGGAGATTGGTATATTAGGAATTTTTAGTGCAAACAGTTTGTGTGAGCAAGGCCAAATCACATCTTCCATGCCATCATTTTGTTATATTTACATCATCCAACTAATTTTATTCTCAAAAAAACGTTTATTTTTTCTAAGTGATAGTAATTAACTGTTAATAATCTAAAATGGTCAAAAACTTTTAGTTGACACCACCTCTCTTCTTTAGGTTGTGAGTTTAATATCGGAGTAAAGTTTTCTTTTCTCCACCTCTTAATCAAAATTGTTAAAAAAATGATAATTGTATGTAAGATATTTTATATTTAAATAGATAATGATATATTACTATTTTCCCATTGTTGTTGTCTTTGAATTGGTATTGACATGATAGACAAGAAAAGATGCAAGTGGCAAAGGGTTGGAGCAAAGCATAGATGAATTAACTGCATCTATTGCTTCTCCATGAAGATTAATTCCAAGAAAGCTTCACCCAAAAGGCTTGCAAAGGTACGCCTCTTTTTACTTAAGGAAGCTTCAGGTGAGGTGACCTTTCCATTTTTGCTTATCCCAAAAGCTATCAACTGCTCGGTTTCACGTGTCGTTTAAGTAATCTCATCTCCCTTCTTTACATTCTTAAACGTATGCTTTTATTTGTCTTCTACTACACCAATCTGCTTCAGGCCCAGGTTCTGTTCTTACAAATTCTCTGGTGTGGGCTGAGTATCATTCTGTCTAAGAAGATAAGTAGCCCAAACATTTCAAGCAAACCATCAAACTTAAAGTATATATAATTCTTGAAAATTTAGATTACATGAATTCAAGATGAATGCAAACAATGGCATGCACGCATGCATATTGATGAAACTGTAAAAGAACCATCTGTATGACCTATCTCACGTTTCCAGGCAACAAAAGTAAGGAAAGATACATGGTGAAGTCAAGTAGGTTTCATGTTCTGAAACAGAGCTTCCCAAAATGTATGTTCAATGAAGGCCCCACCTGCCATCTCCCTGTTGTTGTCACCATGAATCTTTGGGCTCCTATCATTGACCATCAATCTCTCTTGCCCCATTGAAACATCAGTAGAACCTGATGTCATCGGGCTCTTATAACCGAACTCCAACCTCTCCTGCAATTTCCTATCAAGGGGACCTCATAATTTCAAGCTCCTAGGAGTGACCAGCAATTTCTCTTGTCCTCTATAATCCAAGGGACCAGATTTCGCCATTGTCCTCCTGGTTCTCAGCAGTGGGTGTTCTATCTTCATATCCTTCTTTGACAATGCTTCTCTCCACTTTTCTCTATAAGAAACCGGCGCCGGCGCCGGAAGTGCCTTTGTTGTCGTGTTGTTCTCTTGGTGAACCAACTTGTTAACATATTTTGAGTACTTCCTGATTTTGTTGACTGCCGAAATTAACTTGGACTGACCATTAGAGGTCTCACTGATTTCCTTCCTAGCAAGCTTGAGAATCTCCAGCCTATGCTTGGCAACGGAAATGCCCATGCTCTGAAGAAACTCATGGTTGAGGTAAGCTAAACCCTTTTGGAGCTCATTCCCAGAGAAGGCAAAGCCATAGGTATAGACAAGTGAGGGGTGAAGGCCAGTTTTGGATAACCAGGAGTACCAGTCCATGGCTCCGGTGGTTGGCTTATGCCATAGGGAGGGTTGTAGTATGTTATAAGATGGTGCATGTGAGCGGTCCGTGTAGCTTTAACAGGATCGAGTAAATGTGGTGGGTGTGTAGGCATATCTTTTCTGTCATCTCTAATTGAAATTTGGATGGTAGTTAAAACTGAGAGAGATGCGACACGATAATTCATGAGTATGAGAACGGTCTTTCAAAAAAAAAAAAACCCCGAAAATCAACCAATATGATATTACCTGACCCGATACCCAAACCGACCCGATTTATTATAGACTCGAATAAAACCGAGACTCGAACTTGACCTGATCCAACCCGAACTTGACTCGACTTACTAAGACCAGAATAAAATCAAAGTCCGAAATGTTCTGACCCGACCCGACCCGAATTAAATTTAAACCGAAAATGATCCGAACCGAAATAATTCAAACTGAATCCGATCTGAGTGATCTATTTGCCACCTCGACCTCCTTTTGTGGTTGTGCTATATTCCATGTTCCTTATAATAACATTATAACAACTATGACAATCAAGTTAAGTATTAATAACAAAAACTAATTTTGTACATGTAAAAAAGTGTAAAATATAGGTATTATACTCTGCAGAGAAAAACAAAATTATAAATTAAAGATAATATTATTAAAGATATGATCATAAACCTGAATATAAATCTTAATTATTTAGTATCAGCAATCACAATTTTCTAGTAAAGGAATCCAAACTCAAAAGCAGGAGACGAATAAATGAAGCCAAATACGTATCGTTTCGAGAAAACCAAACTGATGAATAAATAGGTCTTATTCTTTGGGGTTTATTTAATCCAACCGAACATTGCAACATTTAAGACCAACTATAACTTAGGCTTATCGGCTTTGGCTGTCCTCACTCTTTATTCATTGCTTTGTTTATTTATCACGTTAGTTTGAAATTTATGTTTAAATTTTATAAAAGAGAGAGGTAGCAAGGCAAAGCCATCTTCAAAGGTATGGAATCAGGGATATCAAAGTTTGGGAGCTCACTCTTGGTGCCTAGCGTCCAAGAGTTAGCAAAGAAGCCATTGAAACAAGTTCCTCCTCGATACGTACGTACCGATGAAGACTCTTCCATCTTATCTCACACAAATCCGTAGGCGCAAGTTCCTGTTATTGATATGCACAAGTTATCTTCCCGACAAGAACTGGAGCTGTTGCATGGTGCATGCAAAGAATGGGGTTTTTTCCAGGTACTTGTTTTCTCCTAGCATCAAAAATATATACTGAGATTACGCAGTACTGTGTGAGATTTTTAAAGATGAACTGTGTTGGTAGTTAATTGTTAAGAAAATAAACCGAGTACAAGTAATTTCCCTATAACCAGATTAGTGAGAATGCGAAATAAAAGCGGAAAAATAATACCCGAAAATTGATAACGGAGTTCAGCCAATTGTGCTTACGTCTCCGGGCTGCTGCAGATCTTTTACTAAGAGAGGAAATTTACAGGTGTTTACAAAACACTCACTACTCACAAGAAAGCTCTCTAGTATAGGAAGAAAGAAATGTTTTGGGATGATTTTGAAGCTAAATGGGTAAGGGTATTTATAGTAGAAACTTAGGGACTAATCTTTGAAAATACCCTAAAGTGCAATGACTAAAGTGAATTTACCCATTCCTATTTTCAACAAACATCTACCAAAATTTTACCAAACTTTGAAAAACATTTTTCAAAGAAACATTTACCAAACTTTGAAAAAACATTTTCCAAAGTTGGTTGCCAAACTTTGAAACTTTTAACAATCTCCCACTTGAAGACTGATTTTAATATGTCTTCACACCTCGATCAATGCAGCATCATGTCTGGTCTTGTTATTCTAGCATGCCAACTGAAGCTGAACACAACTTCAGTTTGTCCGTAGTCACCGTCTTTGTCAACATGTCTGTCGGATTTTGAGCTCCACTAATCTTTTCAAGTTTCAAAATCCCATCTTCCAGAAGAGACCGGATAAAATGATATCTCAATTGTATGTGCTTTGTCCTGGAATGAAAAGACGGATTCTTTGCTAGATGGATAGCACTTTGACTGTCGCAATACAAGATATTGTTTTCTTGTTTCTTGCTTAACTCTTCCAAGAAACTTTGGAGCCAAACCATCTCCTTGCTGGCTTCCGTAACAGCGACATATTCTGCTTCAGTTGTGGAGAGAGCAACTATCTTCTGTAGTTGAGAAACCCAACTCACTGCAGTTCCTCCTAGAGTATAGACATACCCTGTAGTGCTCCTTCTGATGTCGACATTTCCGGCTAAGTCAGCATCTACATAGTCTGTCAGTATCATATCTCCACCTTTGAAACAAAGTGCTTTGTTTGTGGTACCCCGAAGATATCTGAGGATCCATTTGAATGCTTCCCAGTGTACCTTGCCCGGATTATTCATGTACCTGCTAACAGCCCCCACTGCATGAGCAATATCTGGTCTGGTACAAACCATGGTATACATCAGACTTCCAATTGCTGAGGCATACGACACCTTCACCATGTGTGCACGTTCTTCCTCCGTCTTTGGTGATTGGTCTTTGGAGAGTCTGAAATGAACACCTAAAGGTGTACTTACTGGTTTAGCATCTTGCATGTTGAACCTGGAGAGTACTTTGTTGATGTACTCAGCCTGTGATAACATCAAAGTCCCCGACTTTGTGTCTCTCTTGATCCTCATCCCAAGAATCTGCTTTGCAGCGCCCAGATCCTTCATAGCAAACTGCTTCGACAATTTTTGCTTCAAGTGTATAATCTCTTGCATGTTTGAGCCTGCAACGAGCATGTCATCAACGTACAATAATAAAATAATGAAGCTGTTGTCGAACCTCTTGATGTAGCAACAATGATCTGCTTGGCATCTGATAAAACCACTGCTACTCATGAAGCTATCGAACTTCTTGTACAACTGTCTAGGAGCTTGTTTTAAACCATACAAGCTCTTCTTCAACCTGCATACCAGGTTTTTCTTGTCTGCCTCTATGAAGCCTTCTGGCTGCCTCATATAGATTTCTTCATCCAAATCACCATGAAGGAAAGCTGTCTTTACATCTAACTGCTCAAGATGTAAATTCTCTACAGCTACAATTTTCAACACCAGTCTGATTGTAGACAATTTTACGACTGGAGAGAAAATTTCATTGTAGTCAATACCTTCTTTTTGCTGAAAGCCTTTGACAACCAATCTTGCTTTGTAGCGTTTGCTCCCATCGTGCTCTTCTTTGATCCTGTAAATCCACTTGTTGTGGAGCGCTTTCTTGCCTGGTGGTAATTCAGCTAATTCCCATGTCTGATTTGACATAAGCGAGTCCATCTCATCTTTCATGGAAGACTCCCACTTGACTGAATCCTCCACTTGCATTGCTTCATCATAGCACTCTGGTTCACCATTGTCAGTCAGCAACAAGTAGTGTAAAGAAGGCGAATACCGTTGGGTTGGTTTAGGAATTCTGGAGGAGCGTCTCAGTTCTGGTGTGTGTGGTTCTTCTTGAACTGCTTCAGGATTGATCTGAACATCATTTCCAGAAATCTTCTCGAACTCAACAAATTCCTTTGTTTCAGCTTCGGTATTACTTGATTCTGCGGTTGACCTATCTTTGTACATCACATTTTCATTGAAAATGACGTCTCTGCTTCTGATGATCTTTCGATTTTCGTAGTCCCAAAACCGGTAACCGAACTCATCACCACCGTAACCAACAAAGACGCATTTGTTGGACTTGGCATCAAGTTTACTTCTTTCAGCAGAGTTTATGTGTACATAAGAAATACAACCAAACACTCTTAAGTGTGAAAGGTTTATTTCTTTCCTGCTCCAAGCTTCCTCTGGTATTCCGCCATCCAAAGGAACTGAGGGCCCATGGTTGATCAGGTAAGCTGCAGTGTTGATAGCTTCAGCCCATAGAAATTTGGGCAATCCGGCATGTATCCTCATGCTTCTGGCACGTTCATTCAGAGTTCTGTTCATGCGCTCTGCTACGCCATTCTGTTGCGGTGTTATGGGAACTGTTGTCTCCATCTTGATCCCATTGTTTGCGCAGAAATCTCTGAAACTACTGTCTCTGTACTCTCCTCCATTGTCGGACCTCAACCGCTTGACTTTCAAACCAGTCTCATTTTCCACCATGGCCTTCCGTTTTCTGAAGGTATCAAAGACTTATGATTTCTTCTTCAGAAAATAAACCCACACCTTCCTTGTTGAATCATCGATGAAGGTGACATAATATAGTGAGCCTGCAAGAGATGGAACAGGGGATGGTCCCCATACATCAGTATGAACCAATTCTAACCTTTCTGCCTTGGGAGTCTTGCCAATCTTTGTAAAACTGACTTTCTTTTGTTTTCCAAAGATGCAATCCTCGCATAGTCCGACATCTACATTCTTTAGATCCGGCAGCTTCCCTTTTGACAGAAGTATCTTCATTCCTTTCTCGCTCATATGGCCAAGCCTTTGGTGCCATAGGTTTGATTTTCCATCAGCATATGCTACTGCAATGATATTCTCTAAATTTGAGGTTACATAGAGAGTACCAGTCTTCTTACCACGAGCAATGACGAGTGCTCCTTTGGTAATCTTCCATTCGCAGCCTGAAAAGGTTGTGCTATATCCTTCTCCATCAAGCTGTCCAACAAAAATCAGATTTCTTTTGAGGCCAGGAATATGTCTCACTCCTGTCAGCTTCCAGGTGGTCTGGTTTGGCAACTTTAGTCAGATGTCTCCTTTTCCGACGATCTTTAAGGTTTCATCATCAGCAAGATGAACCTTCCCAAAATCACCACGGACATAGTTCTCCATGATTTCTTGGTATGGGTGGAGTGGAAAGATGCCCCTGAATCCAAGATCCATGATTCAATCGGACTGTTGACGCTTAGAATCATGGCATCACCTGTCTCCTCTGTCACGTTGGCAGATTCCTATGCACCGGTATCTTTCTTCAGTGCTCGGCAATCTCTTTTGAAGTGACCCTTCTTGCCGCAATTATAACAGGTAAAATCTTTATTTCTTGTTCTTGATTTGCCCCTTCTGGATTTTGATCTGCCACGATTTGAATTTCTTTCTGAAGTTCTCCCTCTAGACTCGGTGTGCAAGGCTGAGGAGGTTGATGCTTCACCCGATTCTCTTCGTCGAATTTCTTCACTCAATACCAGATCCCGAACATCGTCGAATTTTAATTTGCTGTTTCCCGACGAACTGCTGACTGCTGTAACAGTAGCATTCCAACTGTCTGGTAGAGATGATAAGAGAATTAAAGCTCGAACTTCATCATCAAACTCAATTTCCACTGAACTCAACTGGGTTGTGATTGTGTTGAGTTCATTTAGGTGTTGTGCCACCGATGCCCCTTCCGCCATCCGCAAATTGAATAATCGCCTCATCAAATGAACTTTGTTTGAGGCCGATGGCTTCTCGTACATACTGGAGAGAGCCGCCATAAGACCCGCCGTGGTCTTTTCCTTTGCTATGTTAAAAGCAACATTGCGGGATAACGTCAGTCGGATAACTCCGAGGGCTTGTCTGTCGAGAAGAGCCCAATCTTCATCCTTCATGCCCTCTGGTTGCTTTCCTGAGAGAGGTTGATATAGATTTTTCTGGTACAAAAAATCTTCAATCTGCATCTTCCAAAAGCCAAAGTCCGCACCATCGAACTTTTTAATTTTCACCTTCCCTTCGTCTGCAGCCATCGCTCCCACTCGAATCTGGCTTCGTTTGGATCGTTTCTGACAATTCTTGTGAATCACCGTGTATTAGAACACCACCGTCGACAAACTCATATCGCCGACCGAATTTCACTATTCACTATTCACGTGAATAGTAATGAATAGTAACCTCGCAGAAAATTTGACAAAATTCACAACCAAAAGCTCTGATTACCAGTTGTTAGGAAAATAAACCGAGTACAAGTAATTTCCCTATAACCAGATTAGTGAGAATGGGAAATAAAAGCGGAAAAATAATACCCAAAAATTGATAATGAAGTTCAGCCAATTGTGCTTACGTCTCCGGGCTGCTGCAGATCTTTTACTAAGAGAGAAAATTTACAGGTGTTTACAAAACACTCACTACTCACAAGAAAGCTCTCTAGTATAGGAAGAAAGAAATGTTTTAGGATGATTTTGAAGCTAAATGGGTAAGGGTATTTATAGTAGAAACTTAGGGACTAATCTTTGAAAATACCCTAAAGTGCAATGACTAAAGTGAATTTACACATTCCTATTTTCAACAAACATCTACCAAAATTTTACCAAACTTTGAAAAACATTTTTCAAAGAAACATTTACCAAACTTTGAAAAAACATTTTCCAAAGTTGGTTGCCAAACTTTGAAACTTTTAACATTAATCAACCATAGAGTGAGCTCTTTATTGGTGAAAAATATGAAGATGAAGGTCCAGCAGTTTTTCAATCTTCCAATGGAAGAGGAGTAGAAGCTTTGGCCAAAACCAGGTGAAATATAGGGATTTGGACATGCCTTTGTTGTGTCTGAAGAGCAAAAGCTTAACTGGGGAGATAGGTTCTACATGATTACCCTTCCAACTTATTTGAGAAACCCGAACTTATTCTCTAATCTCCCCACTCGCCTTCAGGTTTTGAATATGGTACGATCTTGAGAAGATAGAACCGACGAAGAACGTCTTTCATGAGTTTTGAATATAACCTACATTACCATGGATCAAAATAAAAAATGAAATAATAAAAATATATATAATTTTTATCAAAAAGAACATATTAAAATCGCATGTTAGTATGAGTATGACATCGATAAGATTCATATTGACAAATATTTAAATATAATTTTTTAAACATACATGTTAAAAGTTTGAAAACCACTCGTAAATATACATATATATTGTCTTCAACCTTGGTTTGACACGAACCATCTGTATTTCTTTTTTTATACATAATTTATAGTATAATTTTCTCTTGGACACGTTATTTTATTTTTTAAAACATAAAAAATGATTTCATTGTAATTTCTTAAAAACCTTGATTTCGTGCAATAAATTACGTGTTATATATATTAGGCACCGCATACACCCTTTAGGTTTGAGATAATTTGGAGAGATTGGCAAAGCTCATACTCAAAGCTATGAGTATGAAATCAGAGTTAGCAAAGCTAGGAAGCTCTCTCTTGGTGCCTAGCGTCCAAGAGTTAGAAAATGAGCCATTGACAAAACTCCCACCTCGACACGTACGCACCGATCAGGACTCTTCCGTCGTATCTCACACAAAATCTATTGCCACAGGTTCCTGTTATAGATATATATGCACCAGTTATCTTCACATGAAGAAAGGGATCGCTTGCATCATGCATGCAAAGAATGGGGTTTCTTTCAGGTACTTGTTTTCTCCTAGACTGAGATTTTGGGGTTAATTTGAATTTAAAAAGATCGATGGAACCGTGTTGCAGTTACTCAACCATGGGGTAAGCACTTCACTGGTGGAACAAATGAAGATGGAGGTCCAACAGCTTTTCAACCTTCCAATGGAAGAGAAGAAGAAGCTTTGGCAAATACCAGGTGAAATAGAGGGATTTGTGTTGAAAATTAAAGCACATGGGCTGCTAAATCTTTAGCAGCCGGCTGCTTGGAAAAATGGGGAGATTAAATTTTTAATTATTTTGTAATAGGTATAATTATAAAATTGAGTCATTGAACTTTAGGGTATTTTCAAAGATTAGTCTCTAAGTTTCAACTATAAATACCCTAGCTCATTTAGCTTTAAAATCATTCCAAAATCCCAAATCATTTCTTTCTCCCAATACTAGAGAGTTTTCTTGTGAGTAGCGAGTGTTTTGTAAATACCTGTAATTTTCTTTCTTACTAAAAGATCTGCAGCAGTCCGGAGACGTAAGCAAATTGGCTGAATTCCGTTATCAATTTTGAGTATTATTTTTCAGCTTTTATTTCGCATTCTCACTAAACTGGTTATAGGAAAAATACTCGTACTCAGTTTATTTCCCAACAACTGGTATCAGAGCTTTTGGTTGTGAATTTTATCATTTTTTATGAGGTACTATTCATTACTATTCACATGAATAGTAAATTTCGTAAATAGTAAAATTTTTGTCGGCGATACGAATTTGTCGACGGAGGTGTTCTAATACATGGTAGTTCGCAAGAATTGTCGGAAACGATCCAAACAAAGCCAGATTCGAGTGGGAGCGATGACTGCAGACGAAGGGAATGTGAAAATTGAAAAGTTCGATGGTGCGGACTTTGAATTTTGGAAGATGCATATTGAAGATTTTCTGTACCAGAAAAATCTATATCAACATCTCTCAGGAAAACAACCAGAGGGCATGAAAAATGAAGACTGGGCTCTTCTCGACAGACAAGCCCTCGGATGACGGAAGGGGCATCGATGGCACAACACCTAAATGAACTCAACACAATCACAACCCAGTTGAGTTCAGTGGAAATTGAATTCGATGATGAAGTTCGAGCTTTAATTCTCTTATCATATCTACCAAACAGTTGGAATGCTACTGTTACAGCAGTTATCAACTCGTCGGGAAACAACAAATTAAAATTCGACGATGTTCGAGAACTGGTACTGAGTGAAGAAATTCGACGGAGAGAATCAGATGAAGCATCAACCTCCTCAGCCTTGCACACGGAGTCTAGAGGGAGAACTTTAGAAAAAAATTCAAATCGTGGCAGATCCAAATCCAGAAGGGAAAAATCAAGAACGGGGAAGGAAGATTTTACCTGTTATAACTGCGGCAAGAAGGGTCACTTTAAAAGAGATTGTCGAGCACCGAAGAAAAATATCGGCGCACAGAAATCTGCCAACGTGACAGAGGAGACAGGTGATGCCATGATTCTAAGCGTCAACAGTCCGATTGAATCATGGATCTTGGATTCAAGGGCATCTTTCCACTCCACCCCATGCCGAGAAATCATGGAGACCTATGTCAGTGGTGATTTTGGGAAGGTTCATCTAGCTGATGATGAAACCTTGAAGATCGTCGGAAAAGGAGACATCCGACTAAAGTTGCCAAACCAGACCACCTGGACGCTGAAAGGAGTAAGACATATTCCTGGCCTCAAAAGAAATCTGATTTCTGTAGGACAGCTTGATGGAGAAGGATATAACACACTTTTTTCAGGCTGTGAATGGAAGATTACCAAAGGAGCACTCGTCATTGCTCGTGGTAAGAAGAATGGTACTCTCTATGTAACCTCAAATTTAGAGAATATCATTGTTGCAGCAGATGCTGATGGAAAATCAAACCTATGGCACCAAAGGCTTGGTCATATGAGCGAAAAAGGGATGAAGACACTTTTGTCAAAAGGGAAGCTGCTGGATCTAAAGAATGTAGATGTCGGACTATACGATGATTGCATCTTTGGCAAACAAAAGAAAGTCAGCTTTGCAAATATTGGTAAGACACCCAAGGCTGAAAAATTAGAGTTGGTTTATATTGATGTATGGGGACCATCTCTAGTTCCATCTCTTGCAGTCTCATTATATTATGTCACCTTCATCGACGATTCTACAAGGAAGGTGTGGGTTTATTTTCTGAAGAAGAAATCAGAAGTCTTTGATACCTTCAGAAAATGGAAGGCCATGGTGGAAAATGAGACTGGTCTGAAAGTCAAGCGGTTGAGGTCTAACAATGGAGTAGAGTACAAAAATAGGAGATTCAGAGATTTCTGCGCAAACAATGGGATCAAGATGGAGACAACAGTTCCCATGACACCGCAGCAGAATGGCGTAGCAGAGCGCATGAACAGAACTCTGAATGAACGTGCCAGAAGCATGAGGATACATGCCGGACTACCCAAATTTCTATGGGCTGAAGCTATCAACACTGCAGCTTACCTGATCAACCGTGGGCCCTTAGTTCCTTTGGATGGCAGAATACCAGAGGAAGTTTGGAGCAAGAAAGAAATAAACCTTTCACACTTAAGAGTGTTTGGTTGTATTTCTTATATACACATAGACTCTGCTGAAAGAAGTAAACTTGATGCTAAGTCCAACAAATGTGCCTTTGTTGGTTATGGCGGTGATGAGTTCGGTTACCGGTTTTAGGACTATGAAAATCGAAAGATCATCAGAAACAGAGATGTTATTTTCAATGAGAATGTGATGTACAAAGACAGGTCAACTGTAGAATCAAGTAGCTCAAATACCAAAGCTGAAACAAAGGAATTTACTGAGTTCGAGGAGATTTCTAGAAATAATGTTCAGATCAATCCTGAAGCAGTTCAAGAAGAACCAAGCACACCAGAACTGAGACGCTCCTCCAGAATTCCTAAACCAACCCAACGGTATTCTCCTTCTTTGCACTACTTGTTGATGACCGACAATGGTGAACCAGAGTGCTATGATGAAGCAATGCAAGTGGGAGGATTCAGTCAAGTGGGAGTCTTCCATGAAAGATGAGATGGACTCGCTTATGTCAAATCAGACATGAGAATTAGCTGAATTACCACCAGCAAGAAAGTGCTCCACAACAAGTGGATTTACAGGATCAAAGAAGAGTACGATAGGAGCAAACGCTACAAAGCAAGATTGGTTGTCAAAGGCTTTCAGCAAAAAAGAAGGTATTGACTACAATGAAATTTTCTCTCCAGTCGTAAAACTATCTACAATTAGACTGGTGTTGAAAATTGTAGCTGCAGAGAATCTACATCTTGAGCAGTTAGATGTAAAGACAGCTTTCCTTCATGGTGATTTGGAGGAAGAAATCTATATGAGGCATCCAAAAGGTTTTATAGAGGCAAACAAGAAAAACCTGGTATGCAGGTTGAAGAAGAGCTTGTATGGTTTAAAACAAACTCCTAGACAGTGGTACAAGAAGTTCGATAGCTTCATGGGTAATAGTGGTTTTACCAGATGTCAAGCAGATCATTGTTGCTACATCAAAAAGTTCGACAACAACTTCATTATTTTATTATTGTATGTTGATGACATGCTCGTTGCAGGCTCAAACATGCAAGAGATTATAAACTTGAAGCAAAAATTGTCGAAACAGTTTGCTATGAATGATCTGGGCGTTGCGAAGCAGATTCTTGGGATGAGGATTAAGAGAGACACAAAGTCGGGGACTTTGATGTTATCACAGGCTGAGTACATCAACAAAGTACTCTCCAGGTTCAACATGCAAGATGCTAAACCAGTAAGTACACCTTTAGGTGTTCATTTTAGACTCTCCAAAGAACAATCACCAAAGACGGAGGAAGAACGTGAACACATGGTGAAGGTGCCGTATGCCTCAACAATTGGAAGTCTAATGTATGCCATGGTTTGTACCAGACCAGATATTGCTCATGCAGTGGGAGTTGTTAGTAGGTACATGAATAATCCGGGCAAGGTACACTGGGAAGCAGTTAAATGGATCCTCAGATATATGCGGGGTACCACAAACAAAGCACTTTGTTTCAAAGGTGGAGATACGATACTGACAGGCTATGTAGATGCTGACTTAGCCGGAAATGTCGACATCAGAAGGAGCACTACAGGGTATGTCTATACTCTAGGAGGAACCGCAGTAAGTTGGGTTTCTCAACTACAGAAGATAGTTGCTCTCTCTACAACCGAAGTAGAATATGTCGCTGTTACGGAAGCCAGCAAGGAGATGGTCTGGCTCCAAAGTTTCTTGGAAGAGTTAGGCAAGAAACAAGAAAACAATGTCTTGTATTGTGACAGTCAAAGTGCTATACATCTAGCGAAGAATCCGTCTTTTCATTCCAGGACGAAGCACATACAATTGAGATATCATTTTATCCGGTCTCTTCTGGAAGATGGGATTTTGAAACTTGAAAAGATTAGTGGAGCTCAAAATCCGGCATACATGTTAACAAAGACGGTGACTACGGACAAACTGAAGTTGTGTTCAGCTTCAGTTGGCATACTAGAATAACAAGACCCGAAATGATGCTGCATCGATCGAGGTGTAAAGACAAATTAAAATCAGTCTTCAATCGGGAGATTGTTGAAAATTAAAGCACATGGGCTGCTTGGAAAAATGGGGGAGGCTAAATTTTTTATTATTTTGTAATAGGTATAATTACAAAATTGAGTCATTGAACTTTAGGGTATTTTCAAAGATTAGTCCCTAAGTTTCAACTATAAATACCCTAGCTCATTTAGCTTTAAAATCATCCCAAAATCCCAAATCATTTATTTCTCCCAATACTAGAGAGTTTTCTTGTGAGTAGTGAGTGTTTTGTAAACACGTGTAATTTTCTCTCTTAGTAAAAGATCTGCAGCAGTCTGGAGACGTAAGCAAATTGGATGAACTCCGTTATCAATTTCGGGTATTATTTTTCCGCTTTTATTTTGCATTCTCACTAATCTGGTTATAGAGAAATTACTCGTACTCGGTTTATTTCCCAACTATTTGGACAAGCCTTCGTTGTGTCCGAGGAGCAGAAGCTTGACTGGGGAGATATGTTTTACATGAAAAGGCGCCCTTCCAACTTATTTGAGGAAACCTCACTTATTCCCTAATCTCCCACTCACCCTCAGGAAAACCTTGGGAGATTATTCTTTAGATCTCAAACATCTTGCCATGAAACTGTTGGATGTTATGAGAAAAGCTCTAGGGATGAACCCTAATGACATGAGAGTCCTGTTTGAAGAAGGGCTTCAAGCGATGAGGATGAACTATTATCCCCCATGTCCAGAGCCAGAGCTTGCAATTGGTCTATGCACTCATTCTGATCCAATTGGCCTCACCATTCTACTACAGATCAACGAGATGGAAGGCCATCAAGTCAAGAAAGATGGTGCTTGGGTCCCCATTAAACCCCTACAAAATGCTTTTATCGTCAACATCGGAGACATCATGGAGGTAATGATTAATGTCTTTATTGCATGATCAGCCATTGAACAGTACATAATATTATGAAATATCGCAGATTGTATCCAATGGGATATACCCGACCATCCAGCACCGTGCGACCGTGAACTCGGTTAAGGAAAGGCTTTCGATTGCCACGGTTTACAGCCCGAGATTGGATGGAGATGTTTGTCCAGCACCAAGCCTAATTTCTCCACAAAATCAACCGCTCTTCAGGAGAATAGGAGTTGCTGATTACTTCAAAAATCTGTACACACGCGAGCTCCATGGAAACGCCTATTTGGAATTCTTGAGGGTTCAGCCTGAGGGAATCAATAAAAACTAGCATCATAATAAAACACTAGACAGCTTCATTATAAATTAAACTTTGTTTTCTTATCCATGTCATGCTTGTCTTATCATATATAAATGTATAAATTGATTTTTAATTGTTGCTGTGGTGAGTAAGTTTCTGCTGCGTTTCTTGAACCCCTTAATATCAATCAATAAAATATTTATTTTTAAAGTATATATCTTATTAATGAATAGTTTGGTTAAATTTGATATAACTAAATAATACTAACTCGATTGAAAAAGTATTAAAAATGATTTAAGTATTTGATTAAATATCGTATGATTTAATATTTTAGTACAATACATGCACAACCACATTGGCTATTAAATTATCACTGGAACGTTCACACTGTAGTTTCATGCGAAATTCTTCTAGTCAACAGGTACATTCCGAAATGGAACTTTACCTAAAAATGTCCTTGCGTTTCTCGGACGCCGCTCTTGTGATGGCTTCTCATTTTTTCTTCAAATACTTAACAGACAGTAGGCTTATGGTAAAGGAATTATTGGTATTACTTTTGATCCCGAGTTCGAGTATCAAGAATGTCAGTAATGTTCTATATCAAATGTATAACAGTGTTCTTTGAATGGATACCGCGGAGGATAATACATGTAATTTGTTTGTGGCTGCTCAGCTTCAATATTTCCTCCGCAATCAACTCTACTTATAAATGCATACAATTAACTTGTTCCAATTCCTTGGCTTGTTAAGATAAGCTTGGACCAAGTCTAGGAAGACAAATTTTCTTCCTTCATTCACGAAAACTAGTCATCCTTGTGGGGGGTTTTTTCCAAGTTAATTAAATCCTTCTTCCATTTTGTCATGATAAAGAGGAGACTTTTAAGGGGTTTGTATGATGTTTCTCTCCCCTCGATCACTCTATAAATAACAGCTTGATCCCTTCATATGAAATCCACAGCATAGACGTATAACACTTTAGCTTATAGCAGCAAAAATGAGGTTTTTGGCTCTGGTGATTGTGGTCATTTCGGCCTCTGCATTGAGGGCCTCGGCTGATATCGGTTCGCTCATCAGCCAAGAGATGTTCAATGATATGTTAAAGCATCGCAATGATGCAAACTGCCCCGGCAACGGTTTCTATACATACGATGCTTTCGTCGCCGCTGCCAACTCCTTCGGCGCTTTCGGGACTACCGGCGATGTTGATACGCAGAAAAGAGAAATCGCTGCCTTCTTGGCTCAAACTTCCCATGAAACTACAGGTGGGTGGCCAACTGCACCTGACGGTCCTTACGCATGGGGATATTGCTACGTTCAGGAACAGGGAAACCCTGATGATTACTGTGTTCAAAATCAACAATGGCCTTGTGCCCCTGGTAAAAAATATTATGGCCGTGGTCCTATCCAAATCTCATAGTAAGTGTCATCTTTTTCAATGTAAATTGATGGTTTCAAATTCAATCATTTTAATATATGTTGAAAGTTCATTGACCATGACTTTGGCAGCAACTACAACTACGGTCCAGCAGGACAGGCAATAAACGCTGATCTTCTTAATGACCCCGATTTGGTAGCCAAGGACCCGACCATTTCTTTCAAGACCGGTCTTTGGTTCTGGATGACACCACAGTCGCCAAAACCTTCATGTCACGATGTCATCACCGGCCAGTGGAAGCCGTCTGCAGATGACACGGCTGCCGGTCGGGTCCCGGGATATGGGGTCATCACCAACATCATCAATGGTGGCATCGAATGTGGCAAAGGATCCAACCCTCAAGTAGAGGACCGAATCGGGTTTTACAAGAGGTACTGTGACATACTTCAAGTGAGCTACGGCGACAATCTTGACTGCAACAACCAGAGGCCGTTTGCCTAATTATGCACTTCAACCCACACACAAACATATATATAATGGCACATATGAACCACATCATATTTTAAATAATCATATGTATTACTACCACATAGAGATGTGTTTTCTCCGAACCTGGAATAATATCAATATTCAATAAAGAAATAATAATATTGTGTGTGTTGTTCAATGTACAAATCATTCCAAATTAATAAAAAAAGTTTATTATTTTGAGTTTTAATGCAAAATTAAAAATAAAAAAGAGTAAATTATACTAATAGTCCCTTATGTTTTTCATTCGTTCGATTTTGATCATCAATTCAAAAAAGAGTGGTTTTGATCTCTTACATTATCGATCCATTTGATTTTAGTTATTCAACTGTTAACTCCCATTAACGAAAATTTGCGTTGAAAATTAAAAAAATTTAGTCGATTTTAGTCGTTTGATTTTTGTTGTTCGATTTTAATGCAATATTAAAGGACAAGTGTAAAAATTTATGTCAGAGGATACGAATTTAAGAAGTTATATTAAAATTTTTAGAAGATGTGAAATTAGACAATCAATAGAAAATACAATAAAAAAATTTAAAATATAAAAGAATCTAAAAATTCTAAGGGTGCGATTACATCCCAACACCCCTCAGTCCATTCGTGGCACTATTTGCAGTATGCGGATTAACCTTAAATACACTCCCGGTCTTTCAATAACACATTGCAAAATCTGACATCAGATAACAAAACAATACACAATTACACTCATGAGAAGGAAAGGACTGCACGTCCATAACCTTTGAACAAAAGAAAAAAAGAAGCAAACCCCGTAGATTAACAAAAAAAGCTGAAATTGGATGTATGCCTAGAATACAATGCAAATCAGTTCTACTCATACTGGATATGCACTACTTCTTCCACTACCGATACCCGATCCCAAACTCCTGCTCTCAGCTTCCGACTTGCCATGGTTACTATGGCCATGATGTGCATTGGTGCTGTTAGAATTCACATTTATGGCAATATGGCCATTTCGGTTGGCAAGACTATGAAAATCGCCATTATCACTGGGCATTTGGACCATCCCAATACCTTCAGAACGTGCTGAATCTTCACTAGCCTGTATGTCTTCGTTGTAGCCTTTGATCAGTAAATCTGAGCAGTTCTTCCGGCATCCGTGATCATATGGGTTCCTAAACCGACCACCAGCACCCCTTAGGTAGCTATACCGAGTGACATTTGCCATTTCATTTGTTGTTATATTGCGAGATATCTGTAGCAAGGAAAGTACAAAATGAGTCTCTGGAAAGAGTGAACAAATCAAGTATTTTCTCTCCTGTTTCTCAAATCATTCTTGTTGTAAATAAATGAGCTGGATATATTACATTCTATAAAACCAGAGAAATAATTCCGAAATTTGATTACAAAATCTCATGTCATACCTGAGAAGCTTGTACAACAGTCAATGCAGCCACACCAAAGAAGAGGAAAAAATTCACAATTAAAAAGGAAATAGCACCAATATGATGAGAAACAGAATAGTTCATCCATGGGAAGAATGAAGAAGGGGCCGACGGATCCTGCACAATTCCTGCATACGACAAGAACATATGTGGAGGTAGGACAACCAGCGCGGAAAACAAATTTGCTATCTTTGGAAAGTAATTTGAACTTGGAACTGATTAAAAGACATACTTGCAATAGTAACTCCACAAGTAATCAACATCGCTGAAACTTCTAAAACAAGGAAAAGAAAAAAGTCCCGTTTGTTTTTCTGCATCACAAGATACCTAAACGAAATTAATCAACAGATACAATCACCACTCATCAAATAACAAAATGATATCCTCCTTGGACATGAAATTAGCCTATAAGCATAATTGTAACCAACATGCAATCACACATCATTCATATTTGTCTATTGATTTGAAAGAGTCGAGGGTATAAGAGCTTTTAATTCCCTTTATTTTCTAATTGAAGTGCAGGATCTTAAAAGTACAAAAGCTGAAATGTTAAATTTCTAGAGGGGGGGGGGGAAATAAAATAAACAAACACATTAAACTCATCAACAATAAAGCACCTTGCCAACACAATTTGATACCCAAGGGCAATGATGGTCAAATTGTTCAACACAACGATCACAAGTGGAGCAGTGTTTTGCACGAAGAGGCCTGACAATCTGATAATCATGTTAAATAACATAGCAAAATAATCAGAAATTATCAAATGAGTAACGTAAACAATAAAGGGTAGATTAGGTGAGCACCTTGCATGTCGCACAAAGTTGAGACCAATTTCCAGCTAGCAAAGAAGGATTATTTGTCTCGATCTTCAATAATGGTTCCTAGCAGAATAGATAGGAGAAATATGTTACATAGAGGAAAACTACATCAATTGTCTAAAAGAAAAGATACATCTAGGATATAAAGAAACAAAATATATAGGACTGATAACAATTACATTTCAAGAGGACAAGAAAACAAATAAAACAAAACCAGTTGGGCTTTGTAAGGAAAAACCGAACACACATCATCTTTCATAGTCTGGGGATCATGGACATTTGTCTTGAGGTAACCAGGATCCTTGCTGCAAAGAAAAATAAAATGTTAAAACAACTAGATAAGTAAGCTCCCCTCAATGAATCTCAATACTAGCAAATACATGCAGTGATGCAGACTATAGCACAGCTAGGCATAAACATGATATACACCTAGTCCCACTTTTCTTAGAGAGAATGACCTGACTAAATCAAGAAACGAGAAAATAACAAGATATACTTCAATTTTGATAATGCATCTCACATCATCTTATGGATTCATAGACACTGCCCCTGTAAATTTCAGAGTTCAAACCAAATGTATTCAGTGCCGCAATGACCCGACAGACTTTCTGAAATTAGAAATGACCACCTAATAGAATATACCTGGTACACCTATAAAACATAACCAAACCGGTAGATGCTAGGATAACACCAAACCATGCCAGAAGGCTAAACCCAGCTGTCAAATTTGGCAGATTGGAATCTGCAGCAAATGTCCAAAAAGCAAGTTTTTTTTTTGATAAGAGTCCAAAAAGCAAGTTAATAGGTCATAAAGAGACAGAGACAGGTAATGTCTTATGAAACAATTAACTTTCATGAAGAGATCAAAAGGCATACTCATTATGACAGAGTGAATATAGGTCGCCAGTAGTAGCAAGATAATGCACCAAAGAAGTGGTGCAAGTCTTAATCTCGTCAATCGTCCAAAACGGCTGTTCCCATCACATCGTTTTTCAAGAATCCTTCTAGCATTTTCCTGCAGTATCAGATGTACAAAAAACATTAATAGGTGGGGTGTAATTCAGCTGATTTCATAAGCATGCCATCTTAATGATACAGAACAGCTAGAAGACAAATTAAGCCAGTTATAGAGTAATTTTCCAGCCTTAATAGAAACAACTAAAAATACCAATCAAAAAAAATAATGATGGCATCCTAATATGTCCATAGTGAAGTCACAAATTTTCAGATGCCACTCCCATGTTGCACATATACAAGGAAAGGTACAAGGTTCACTATTTAAGAACAAAATTACTATTACTTGAGAAATCCCAGTTCATAAACCTTAATGCATCATAAAGGTGAGGAAAATGCTTTGAGTTTGAAAATGCATAAGGAATCAATCATTTCAAGATGCTCCCTGAAATTTAAATGGATACAAAACACATTTTGGACATTTATGTAATATTTTATTAATTATCTTCTGCTTGTATTCTTGCCAGTAGTTCACCCGAAAATATACGTGTGGGCAGAAGAAGCCAGAAATGTCTTTCATTCAGCAGAGGGCATTTATCAGTCATCACTGGCAAGAAAGAGATGGAATGTGCAAGATTGAAAAGAAAAACAAATAAATATCCAAAGATCAATTCACCAAAGAATAATTATTAACGAAGTAAAAAGTGTTACGGCACCTACAAGGAAAAAAGCAACTTGTCTGTGATTTTTATCAGAAGCAAGCTGTGCAGGTGTAAGGCCACTATTATCAGTGACCAACAAGTCCTCCATCTTACCCGCCTGTACTAAGACTGTGCAAGCTTCTAGATTACCCCTAATAGCAGCCCAGTGGAGAGGAGTGCAACCTGATGCAAAGATGAAGTAGTTAAAAGAGCAGAAAACCAGATAAACCGAATGAAATTCCCTAGAAATGACACTTTAAACCTGAGAATGAAAAAATTACCCTCCTTGTCCTGACGCCCTCTATGTGCATCAAGAAATAAAAGAAGACGTATGGAATCAGTAAAACCTTTATAAGCGGCCCTGGTGTGGTCCATTGAGGGGAAGTTAGAAAAAAACAACAGGCCTCATAATTTTAAACCTCATCACACAATCAAGCAAATTCTAGGGACAATATATTAAGTAATCGGAATATGAAAGAAAACTTGTTAAATTTAATACCTCAAAGAGAGATTTCACTGAAGGAAAGTTGAACACAAATAAAATGAAATACCTAAGTAGGTTAAATTCTTATCATAAAATTGTAATTCAAGATTTACAAATCACTATCATCACTAGGCAACCTGAATTCACAAAATTGAAATCCGTTTTATAATTTTTTTATATAAAAAATAATTAAATAAACAAGCATGCACACATCCACGCACCAACTAGGTGTTTCAAGAGTAGTCTTACTCACCAGCAAATAAATAAAACAATAATTTATTGAGTACCAGAAAAATTGTTCATTATTGAATAGAAATAGCAAAGTAATCAAAGGAAGATAACAAAGCGAAGCTAATGCTACATGAGGAAAAATAATCAACCCTCTCAAATATGACAAAAAAAATGCACATATTTAGTTACAAAAGAAATTAGCAGCACCACAGTGCCTTACCCTAGACCATCAGCATGCAAATTCCTCAAATGCTGGACGAGGAAAATAATCAACCCTCTCAATTATCACACAGAAATGCACATATTTAGATACGAAAGAAAATTGGCACCATAGTGCCTTATCCTAGACCATCAGGTAAATAAGGGTAAGGTGCATGTAGAACTACTCAAGTACCAGTGTAAAGGGCTTCGCCCGTCATTATCAGGAGTAAACTTTCAAAAAGACAAAAAGGAAAAATAGTAAGTTCATCATCAAAAGCAGCGGACAACCGTATAAAATTGCATGTGATTTAGATGATAGCAGAAGGAAAATTTTAGGGAAAAAAGAGTTAGGAAAATATAATGGGGGTTCGGTATGTTAGCAAGCCAGAGCAAATAAGAAAGACAGCATGAAATGCTATGTTTTGAGGCAGTCCTTGAAGGGCCAAACAAGTAGGAGAATAAGGGAGTAAAATCATCTCCAGCAACATATATAAAGTTCACTAAAATGCATTGCAAAAAACATGTCTTCTTTAAGCCTCATAATATCAACATGATCTACTTGTCTTACAGAAACCATAAGTTGATGAGTTATCTTGCCCCTAAAACTACATATAAATAACGTCCATGCATATATCGACCAACTTCAAGTGGAGGAAGAATATTTAAAACAGTTACCCGAAACAATAATTTATATCATGATCATTGTCCCAAATCCATAGTGGGAGACCATACCAATTTCTTGAATAAAAAAATTATAGTACAATGCACCACATTAAAGAAAAGCTAACCTGGTAACCATAGATATCTGCTGCGTCCACCCGAGCACCCTCTTGGAGTAAAACCTCAGCAACTTGTATTGCACCACGGACGGCACTCCAGTGCAAGGCTGTCTGTCCATTATGATCCACAGCATGCACGTCTCCACCATGCTAGCATATCAAGACAACCCAAAATCTACTCAGTTAAACTGGATTTATTCAATATAACTTCAAGAGTAACATGTCACAACTAAACCTTAAAATTCAAACAATTTAAAAAATAATTCGCATATCTCAAAAGCATGTGTTCCCAAAAATACAGTTCACTAAGCACATTAAAACCCAATTCAATATTTAAGAGAAAGCAAATTGAATAAATTAGATACCGAATAAACCCAGTTCAATGAATCCAATAAACTCCAAAACTCAAAATTTTACAACCCAGTTGCAAATTGCAACTTGGACAAAGAAGGCAATTCAGCGAATCAATCAAAATAAACGAATGAAAACCTCGATGATGTACTGAGCAGCGGCGCTTCTATTATTCAAAGCAGCCCACTGGAGGGCATAGTAACCAAGGCCATCAGGCTCGGAAAGAGAGAAGCCCTCGAGCTCAACCAACCTATGGAGTTTCTCCAAATCCCCATAAGCAGCAGCGGTATAGATATCGTTCTTCAAGCTCTCATCATCACCAACAACCCCATGATTCCCTCGCCCGTATTCATTTCCATTCGCTACAGAGTCACCCAATTGCTTCAGAGGTACATCCTCCTCCACCGCCTCGATCTCCGACGACATCTCTTAAAAACCCAACAATCCCAAAAAGGAAAACCAAAATTACAATATTTTTTTCTTTTCTATGTTCCGGGGTTGACTTTGCTGTCCAATGATTGGTTTTAAAATAAAAAAGCGTGCGGCCGGCACTTGGGGGAGAAAGAAGGAAGAGAGGAGGACTGGGATTAGAGGGTGGTGTCCACTTTCCACTTTGGCGTCCGTGCCGTGTTAATTGATGAAGATGAAGCCAAGCCCCAAGGCAAAAGAGCCGAAGCCACTTTGCCTAAGCAATTTTATTCCTAGGAATTTTTGTCAGGGAGCCAGGGTCTTCGTGTTTCAGAAAAGAAATGCAATCCATAGAATTACTGGATTTTTTAAAATATTTGCACATTAAGCTCCCAAATTTATCTATTTTACATCATTGTACACTTGTTTTTTTCCTTTATGGAACTTTTTTTTAGGCTGGCTGGCTGAGCCTGAGTAGCCAAGTTTATCAGTACAAGTTTTAGGAATCATTAGATGACGTGTGGATCTATCTAGACAAGTTAAGCCGTAAAATATATTCCTAGATGTAGTTGATTTATTTATGAGACTTCAAACTGACTTCCAGGCCAAATATTTATCACTTTTTAAATTCAATGTTTTATTTTTGTTTTACAATCCATGATTTGTATTATATTACTATATTCATTATGGGGTGGACTTTAATTGATGGTGGAAACTTATTATTTTGCTTTTTAACACTGTTAATTGCATATAGAAGCTTTGCAGTGATTATGTTTTGCTTTGATAATTTGTAGCTAGATGTAAGATTGTTTTTGCAGACAGGATCAGTACTAAATGGTATGAATGTATCGCTTAATTTGACTTCGGTCGATGAGAGGTAAGGGTATTGCTTTTCTTCTTCAGATTCGATGAACTTCTAAAACTGAAACATCCTGGTCCGGGAAACAAAGATGCGAGTGATGCAAAGGATGATGAGGAAGACGATGATGACGGATCTGATGAGGATTTCTCAGGTGAAGGTGAGGAAGGGGTTCCCGAGGATGACCCTGAAGCCAATGGGGAGGGATGGAGAGTTGAGAAGAAGCCGACTACCACTACAACAATGCGGATAAAGATGTTAACAACGATCATCACCATCCATAGGTCATTGAGAAATTCCAACTCATCTTTCAACCTTGCATATAGAGACCTACTGGGAATTGGCAGGATGGGAGAACAGAGGCAGCATAGGCAAAATTCTGAAACACTAAAAAATAATTCCATAGAAAACACCCACAAAGGCAGGGATACAAGACTTGTTATTAGCAGTTCAACCTTTGTCTATTGAAAGTGCAAATAATAATGTCCAATGTCAATGTTATAAAGTCTCAGAATCACATTACGAGAGAGTGACAATTTATTTTTGCACCAGAGATGATCAACCTTCCTTCTCTACCATTGCTTGTGTGGTAATCATACTGCATGACATCCTACAAATGGGAAAAACACATTATCAGATTAACGAAGTGAATCAAAACCAACCCTACAAGAACTAGTACAATTCACAATTGATTGAAGAACAAAGTTGCAATTTAATAAAGATTGACACATCACATCTCAATTAATACAGCATACAAGCTTGTTTATTTGTCTTATAGCCCCGTATTTTTTTAATTCCAACATAAAAACCATTCAAGGTCATTCCCTTCTCATCATTAAAAGTCAAGTACATAATGCCAACCAATAAACCTATCTTCGCCACAAATGTAGACACCGAAAGAAAGAAGAGAAATCAGACAGGTTAACTAGGACAAAGCTCTTAAGGAAAACAGCAAGTCTCAGGTGATCACTACATAGTTTCTTGATAAAAAGAGAAACCTTTGATAGATGCAACGACTGATGGACTATATGAATTACATTGTCAACATTTCTTAGACATTGATGACCTTAAGCCAGCTATCCATGTCCCATGATGGATGAACTTATGATTCGGAAACTACAAATGCAAATGCGCAAGTTTACACTTTACAATCTATTTGACTCATGTAACCATATGCTGAATACAACTGCAGATGCACATTCACAGCATTTTCACCAGACTTGAGTGCACCAAATGAATTCATTAATAATAAAAAAAAGACATTACAGGATGGCATATGAATGGTTATGATAAAGGCTTCGGCGAACAACCAAAGAGTCGACAATTCTTCTAATTCATAACATTTGAGGGCACCAATAAAACGATCTGCTCTTGCATTCTAGTAACCTCTTTCTAGTTTTCCTATTGGCAACCTATACATTATACAACAATCATTTATACCATAACAAACACGTAGCACTCAGTCTAATCCAATCACAAAAACACCCTTTTTTGGTCCCAAGGCAAAACATAGCAGAATATTCATTAGCAAGATTTCTACTAGTCAATGGAGTTAAGTATCCAATTTTTTATATATTCTTGACACTGTAAAAGAAGATTAAATCACCTTGCAATTTAAACAAGTTCGTAACCACGAAACTACAACACAAGCAAATTATTATCACCAAATTCCCACAATGATGAGCGAACCATCTTCCATGTATCAACTTTTGATGCAAGGAACTAACCTCAAATTCACTTTGCTAAGGCAACTTCCCAGACCTAAAAACAGCAAACTTTGTCATCTTAGAGTACGAATAAGCAACCCCATTTTCCTTCAAAAACTCCTCAAGCAATTTCTTAACGCCATCAGGATCCTCACTTTCACATTCGATCTCGTAGCATGTCCCAAATTCATACTTAGTCTCATCCACTTCCAGCTTCAGATTTTTCCAATCAAAAACCTCTCTTTTATTCTCAAACCCACCTAAACAAACAAATCCCATTTCTTCTCCAACCCCAAACTCCTCCTTAACCCTCTTCAGAATCCTCGACTCAATCTTCGCCAACCTCGCTGGGTCATCCACGCAAGCGCGTGCAGCACACGGATCTAGTTCCTCTTCATCTTCCTCCACGCGACTGACACCATCTACCAGAGTAGGTTTGGATTTGAGGGAAACGATACAGCGGGCGTCCTTGTCGAGGAAGCGGAGGCGAAGAACGGAAAATTGGGAGGAAAGGGTATTTGTTGGGGTGTCGAAGAAGAGGTTTTCTTGATGGAGGGTTTTGGAGAGGAAACGAGAAAGGATGGTGGTTAATTGACGGTGGGCGGCGGCGTCCTGGAGGCGGAGCTTGACTTCGACTTCCATTAGGGGGAAAGACCGATGCGTTGAACTTTGGAGGTGGGGTTAGGGTGGGAGCGATCGAGGAGGTGCAGAAGGGAGGAAGAGGAGGTGTTGGTGGTGGTGGAGGCAGTGGGAGGAGGTGGAGGTTGACGGGACTCCTCGAGTTCTTGCTTGTCTTCGGGCTTGACTTCGATCTTGGTGGGTTTTCTTCTAAGCATTTCCTAGGGCTTCAAAAAGGGAAAAGAGAAGAATTTTGGGCATAGAACGATGAGATTGTTTTCTGCATATTATCGTGATGAGTTCAAACGCAAAAATATCGGAACGATCACACCATCTTATAATTATTTTATAAAATTAGAAACAAATACAAATATTTTAAAATAAACATTGGTATAAAAGGAGTGTTTTATTTATGTTTACATTTCATGGTTTGTATTATATTACTTATTTTGTATAAATTAATAGTTGCTCCCTCTAGTCTGCAGCCATGTCTGTGGTCCACCTTCCACTTGTTTCTGATCTTTAATTATATTAACAGTGTTAATATCCATCATATGGTGGACTTGAATTGATGATGGAAACATATTATTTTTGGACTTTTTTTTAACATTGTTAATTGCATATAGAAGTTTGCAGTGTTTGTGTTTTGCTTTGCTAATTTCTAGCTAGATATGCAGACAGGGATACGAATGCATCGCTTAATTTGACTGCAGTAGATGAGAGTTGAGGAGATTCCATTTCTTTTTCTACTTCATTTACTGGTAATGGTTGGTGGGGTCGGTTTCTTTCAGGTTTCCGATGAACTTCTAAAAATGGAACACAGTGGTCCAGAAAACAAAGATACAAGTGATGCAGAGAAAGATGGACGAGGATGACAACGCTGATCTGATGGGGATTTCTCAGGTGAAGGTGAGGAAGGAGATCCCGATGATGACCCTGAAGTCAATGGGGATGAATGGAGAGTTAAGAAGAAGATGACAACGACAATGATGCGGATAAAGATGATGACAACAACGATCATCACCATCCATAGGTCATTGAGAAATTCCTACTCATCTTGCAAACTTGCATTTAGAAACCTACTGGGAATTGGCAGGATGGGAGAAAAGAGGCAGCATAGGCAAAATTCTGAAACACAATAAAAAATAATTTCATAGAAAACACGTCTGTCGTAAGAGTAAAATAATCATGCCCATTCCATTGCCAATGATAAAAGGTCTCAGAATCACATTAAGAGAGTAGAAGTTTTTTTTTTTTTTTTTTGCACAAGAGATGATCAACCTTGCTTCTCTACCATTGCTTGTGTAATAACCATACTGCATGACATCCTACAAATGGAAAAAGCCCATTATCAGATTAATGAAGTGAATCGAAATCAACTCTGCAAGAATTAGTAGACTTCACAGCTGACTGAAGAACAAAGTTGCAATTTAATTAAGATTAATAAATTGCATTTCAATTAATACAGCATACTGCATACAACCCAGTTTATTTGTCTTATAGCCAAGTATTCTTTTATTCCAACATAAAAACTATACAATGTCATTCCCTTCTCATCATGAAAAGTCAATTAATTAACACCAACCAATAAGCCTGTCCTCGCCACAAATCTAGACACGGAAAGAAAGAAGAGAAATCAGAGGTTCATTAGGACGAAGTTCTTAAGGAAAACAGCAAGTCTCAGGTGTCACTGCATAGTTTCTTGATAAAAAGAGAAACCTTTGCTAGAAGCCACGATTGACGGCTATATGAATTACATTGTCATTATTGCTTAGACATTGATGACCTTACGCCTGCCATTCATGTCCCATTATGGATATACTTGTGATTCTGAAACTACAAATGCAAATGTGCAACTTCACATTGACACAGGGATTGCTAAAACTCAATAAGTTAGCCTTTACCATCTATTGACTCATGTAACCATATGCTGAATACAGTTGCAGATGCACATTCACTGCATTTACGCCAGACTTGAGTGCACCAAATGAATTCATTAATTAAGAAAAAAAAAGACATTACAGGAGATGCTTACATGTAGGGAACCAATAAAACTATCTGTTCTTGCATTTTAATATTCTCTTTCTAGTTTTTCTTTCATCACACTAAAATCCAAAGGCATGGTTTTCATCATTCAAGAATTGAGACATAGTATTTGCAACCTATACATTACACAACACTCATATATAACATAACAAACATGTAGCACTCAGTCCAATCCAATAACAAACACACCCTTTTTTGGTCCCAAGGCAAAAACATAGCAGAATATCAATTAGCAAGGTTTCTACTAGTCAATGGAGTTAAGTATCCAATTTTTATATTTGTCAAAGGAGTTATCTTGTTTTCTCTCTTTCCACATAATTGCTGCTACATTGAATTGACGAACAAGAAATAACTTCATTCTTCTTTTTCAAAAATGATACTTGGCATTGTAAAAAAGATTAAAACACCTTAGCAATTTAAGCAAACTCGTAACCAGGAAACCACAACACAAACAAATTATTATCACCATCTTCCAAGTAACAACTTTTGATGCAAGGAACTAACCTCAAACTCACTTTGCTAAGGCAGCTTCCCAGACCTTAAAACAGCAAACTTTATCATCTTAGAGTACGAATAACAAATCCCATTTTCCTTCAAAAACTCCTCAAGCAATTTCTTAACGCCATCATGATCCTCACTTTCACATTCGATCTCGTAACATGTCCCAAATTCATACTTAGTCTCATCCACTTCCAGCTTCAGATTTTTCCAATCAAAAACCTCTTTTTTATTCTCAAACCCACCTAAACAAACAAATCCCACTTCTTCCCCAACCCCAAACTCCTCCTTAACCCTCTTCAAAATCCTCGACTCAATCTTCGCCAACCTCACCGGGTCATCCACGCAAGCGCGTGCAGCACACGGATCTAGTTCCTCTTTATCTTCTTCCACGCGACAGACACCATCTACCAGAGTAGGTTTGGATTTGATGGAAACGATGCACTTGGCATCCTTGTTGAGGAAGCGGAGGCTAAGAACGGAAAGTTGGGAGGAAAGGGTATTTGTTGGGGTGTCGAAGAAGAGGACTTCTTGGTGGACGGTTACGGAGAGGAAAGGAGAAAGGATGGTTGTTAATTGATGGTGGGCGGCGGCGTCCTGGAGGCGGAGCTTGACTTCGACTCCCATTAAGAAGAAAGACCGATGCGTTGAACTTTGGAGGTGGGGTTAGGGTGGGAGCGATCGAGGAGGTGCAGAAGGGAGGAAGAGGAGGTGGTGGTGGTGGTGGAGGCAGTGGGAGGAGGTGGAGGTTGACGGGACTCTTCGAGTTCTTGCTTGTCTTCGGGCTTGACTTCGATCTTGGTGGGTTTTCTTCTAAGCATTTCCTTAGGCTCAAAAAAAAAGAGGACAAGATAAGAACGATGGCATGAAGTTTACTACAAATTTTCCTGATGAGTTCAAATGCAAATTGATGATCATAATTATTAAGGGTAAAGTATATAAATAGTACCTCAACTTTTAAAAATGTTGCATTTTGGTCACTAAACGTTTAAAACTTATCAATAAGATTTCTGCCGTTACCGTTAGTTAATTTTTGCTAAAGTGGTACTTAACTGCCGTTACCTGATTGCTCTCCATTTGTGGGTTGTTTGGATGAATCTGGGATTTTCTTGGGGATTCCGAGAAAAAATATAGGGATTGAATGTCCATGCTTTGGTCTTCAAATTCTCTGGCTTATCCAAATCTATCCCTTTGAAGCTAACAGATCCTTCCAAAATCATCTTCTCCAAGCCTAATGATTTCAGAATGGTGGGCTCTGAATCTGAGATTTTGAAACTGATGGATCTAAGTGGTGTTTTGATACCTTCATCTCCAAAACTAATGGATTTCACAGTGATTGATTCTAAGCTGCCATTGCCCATCTCTGTGCTGTTCCATTTATCAAATGACCACGATAAACCAACACCCATCTCTGTCAAACAAACTGAATCAATATTTCATATGATAAACATTTACATCTATATATGTAATATATGTGAACAACCATTTTTGAGAATCAAGAATTCATGTTGAAGATAACTCATTTTTCAAAATGTCAGTACAAAGGGGGAAAATCATTCCATTCAATCAAGAAAATCAAATAAAGAGATACGGATCTGCCAAAACCATTAAGTAAAAGCAATTCCCAGAAGCTTAGAACATTCATTTCATCAACAAAACAAAAACAACATTTGACAGCAATGTAGGAGAGATGGACAAAGAACATTACCTTGAATTATATAAAATCTAGGAAAGAAACGAAAATGAAAAATAGGGTACTGTCGGGTTAATGCTTTAACTTTGATATCAGCATTTTTTTCCTTCACTTTCTCTATGTTTGTTTCTCAGGAAAATGTATAGTACCAGCGATAATTTGTACCTGGGGTTGCTTATAAATTTAGGGTTAACTAAATGGAAAATTAATTATGTTTATGTTTTATCAACTTTTAGTCACTGACTTAAAAAAGATATGGTTACTTTCGTTTTTATTTAACTAAGATGTGGTCACATCGAATTAGCTATCGTTAATCGCAGTTAAATATTTTTAATATAATCACACATTTGGTCAATGTTATTTATATATTCTCTCAATTTAGTCATACTTTTAATAAATTAAAATAAATTTAATCATCCAATCGAATGATGTCATATGTCATGCCACGTAGGGGTGAGCATTCGATCGAGTTGAGTCAAAAAATATGAGTTATTCGAGTTGACAAGTCCTATTTTATGACTCGAAGTTGACTTGAAATTTTTTAGAATCAAGTCGAGTCAAATTTTTGAGTTTATGTTTAAATTTATTATAAATATTTATAATATTATGATATTATTTGATTCCAATTTAAATGGTCTTTTATAACGATATACAATATATGTGTATTTCTTCATATTTTTTCATATGTGATATACATTTATGATACAGAGTTGAGGGACTCAACTCAAACTTGAAAATCAATCCCCTAATTTATAAAAATTATTAGTTATTTGAGTTGTATTTTACAAATTGGTTTGAACTTGAAATTTTTTTAGTCGAGTTTATGAAATTACAACTCAAAGTTAATTCGAGTCAAGTTTTCAAGAGTCGAGTTGAATTTTGCTCACCCCTAATGCCACGTGTCACTATTTGGTTGAAGAATTGACTTTATTTTAATTTAATATATTTATTTTCACCAATCAAAGAGTGACACGTGTCACCCTTTGGTTGAAAGAAAACAAAGGAAAGTAAATTGTGAGAATATTTTATTTAAAATTATTTTATTTTTATTTAAAATAAATATTTTATGTTAAAATTTATTTAAAAGTATGACTAAATTGAGAGAATATGTAAATAACAAAGACCAAATTTATGATTATACCAATTATCACGTCACATATCCTGTTAATTATTAACAACAGTTAACCCGTGATGATCATATCTTAATTAATAAAAACGAAATGACCACATCTTAATTAAATAAAAACGAAAGTGATTGTATCTTATGTTTTTAAAAATTAGCGACCAAAAGTGGACAAAACATAAACGTAAGTGATTTTTCATGTAATTAACCCTAAATTTAAATACCCAAAATAGCGTTGTTATTATTAATTGAACATTAAAGCTTTAAAGAATAACTGAAGCAAAATTGAAGAATTTAGTTAATTACTATATCCATGCAATCTAATTGAAAATCCAAGTAAATAAAACCAACCCAATACTTGAAATCGAAAGAACAACAAAGCGAAATTGAAGAATTTAGAAATTGGAGAAAAATTTCAGGGTTCTTATTGATTCTAGAGTATGTTGATTGGGTTTAGCTTGGAGGAGGAGGAGGAGGAGGAGGAGGAGGAGGAGGAGGAGGAGGAGGATTAACGAGAGTTAAGTATTACGTCATCAAAAACTAACAGACAATAACGAAAGGGACCTTATGGAAAATAAACTAAAAGTTTGATAATTGTATTGTAAATTTTAAAAGTTAGGTGATCCAATTATAAACGCTCTAAAAGTTTGAGGACTATTTATATACTTTATTCTTATGATAATAATGGTGGTGGTGATAAGATAACCACTATATTTTTCAAGGTATAAATCAAAATATTATTTAACGGATAAAACATAAATCAATGAACATTAATTTATTTTATCAAGGTATATATAAAAATTATTTTCTAATAGTTGAAAGGTATTATAAGATAATATATATTTTTTAATTATTAACAATATATATATATATATATATATATATATATATTCAGTTGAATCTAAAATATTTAGAGAAAATAACAGGCTTAAATATAAAATAAGTGTTAAAACCATATTGCTTTTTATGAATTGGTTCCTAAACTATTTTTTTAATCATCTAGGTGTCTAACGTTACAAACATTATCACTTTAGGTGCCTCGACCGTAACGGTCCTTATAAAACTTCGTTAAATAACACATATTATAATTTTAGAATTTTTATTTTTTTCTTAAAAAATAAAAATATGATTAAAAAACAACTTGTGTCCCCCTTCTCTCTACTCATCTCCCTCCCTTCCCCTGCTTTCTTTTTCAGTTTTCCATGACCAAACAACCAAAGGTCAAACAGCCGACTGAACGGTTGACAAAATAGCCAAAAGACCGATTGTCACAGTCTGTTAAATGACCGATTATCAAGATTGACCAGAAGAATTTAAGGGATTGAGTATTGAGATTTTAGGGATTAGGGATTGAAATGTAGGGATTTTGAGTTTTGAGATGATAACAAGAGTTGTGATTGCTTAGTGAGTGGTCAGTAATGTATGGGTGGTCGCTCGCCAGTGAATAGGTGGTCGGAGATGACTGCCGGTTGGAATAAAGGGGACTATAATAAGATATTTAGAGAGTTTAATGTATTTTTTATATTTTAGAAAATGAATGAGCCTTTTCAAAAATAAAATATTTTTATGTTTTTAAAATAATTTTTAAAATTACTATATTACGACACGTGTTATTGAACGGACTTTTTTAACTACCGTTAGAACCGATACATCTAAAGTGATAACGTTAACGTTTGTAATGTTAAACATCTGAATGATTAAAAAATAATTTAGACATTAATTTTTGAATAACGGTATAGTGTAGACACTAATTTTATATTTAAGCCAAAATAATATCACATCTAACATTACATTTTTCAAGATATGATCAAAACACTATATTTTTTGAGGTATAAATCAAATGGTCTTTTATTTAATTTATCTATTCAAGGGTTACAAAAATTATAAAATTAGATTAAACATATGAATATTGATATATGAATTAATTAAATATAAAATTTATCGGTTTATCAAACTGTTCATATTTGTTTTTTCATATGTTTTAAGTTATGAGTTTTAGATTCATTAAGAGTAATCTCTATTTTTCATATAATATGTAATATATTTTTTCTTTATTATAATTAATTAAATATAATATTTGTCCTTCCTCTAATGGAATTAATAATTTATCACATGAAAATATAATTTTCCCAAAACGATTCATGCTTCTCTTTTCTAAAAAATTAATAATTAACAGTTATCTAATATAAGACTCGTGAAAATCTTGTTCTGGAAACAGGGATCAGGATCCATACATGCACATGCACTTTAGAAAGAGATTTCATTTCATAAACAAAAAAATATAAAATTAAATTTTAAAATAATCCATAAACCAACCATACTTAAATCTCATATTTAATATGCTTGCGTTAATAGCTCACCTTCTTACTGGTAGGCCCTGCTATAAAATTCACATCTTCATCAGCTTCATGACTATCTAAATCTTGGCCATTTATGGAAGAATACTGAAGGGCCTCAAGATCTGGACTTTTCCTTTTATCTGTTTCTATTTGAATCCAAAAATGGGTCTTTACTTTTGGGTTTGTTTTGGTTTATTGGGCTATAGCTTGCATTTTGTAAGTTCACGAGCTGCTGCTGCTGCTGAAGGGGATGCAACTGTTGAAGGAAGTGTTTTTATTGATGGGAAAGCTCCCATTTGCTCCATAGATGATGATTTTGTTTGTGCGACTTAGGACTGGTGGACTCCTGAGAAATGTGATTATGGGACATGCAGTTGGGGTCTTGCTGGACTTCTCAATCTAGTAACCCTTTCTCCTTTTTCCTTTCTGCTTGCTCAACGTATAGTTTTCTGGTATTCCGTTAACTGATTCATGCTTATAAAATATGTAATCCACTCACACAGTCCATGTTTCAATGAAATTGCTTCACTTTACTAATCCGAAAAGCCTATTTCCCAGCTGAGTTGTGTTTCACTTTAATCCATCTTTTCATATTACAGGATCTCAGCAACAATATATTCTTGAATGCTGTGAAAGGTAAGTCAATTCTTTTCATTCCGGAGGGTATTTTAATTACAAATAATCATTCATTGGTCCCTTTATTGTTCAGCCTTTTCACCATTGAAGATTCGATTGGGGAGCTCATCGCAAGACAATGTCATCTATGGTACAGATGACAATCAGGAACCTTGTACTCCATTTGTTAAAAGCCCTTCTGAGATGTTTGGTTATACTAAAGGATGTTTGTCCATGAAAAGATGGGATGAGCTTAAGGCCTTCTTTGCAAAAGCAGGGTCAATAACATAACAGCTTGATTTCTTGAGATTCACATTATGAATGTTTGATGTTTAATTTAACTAACGTTCCACAATTCAGGGCTAAGATTATTTTCGGACTAAACGCTCTCGCCAGATGATCTATTGGAGCTTGGAACTACACGAATGCTGAATCTTTTATACGTTGCACCGCCGGAAAAAAAACTATAACATCCATGGTTGGGAGCTAGGTAAATCATAAATGATAGCCTCCGCTTCTTGTTAATTGTTCAATCAAAACTATTCAGAACTATAACTTATGTTTATCATCGTCTTCTTGTCAGGAAACGATTTATCTGGGGACTGGATCATATTTAGGATCACGGCAGACCAGTATGTAGCTGATACAGCAGCCTTACAAAGTATAGTGCAAAAGATATACAAGGATGCTGATTTCAAGCCCTTAGTCATAGCACCTGGTGGGTTATATAGATCAAAATGTGACTCAAATTGGTTCAAAGAATTCATTGATAAGAAAACCACATCTTTAGATGTGGTTACTCACCACATATACAATCTTGGACCAGGTAAAATATACTTCATCATTTACAATCCGGTATTTGAATCTTCTAGGAGCTTTAAAGACTTGAAAATAATATTCTTCTGCGTAGGAGATGATACCAACCTTGTTGAAAAGATACTCGATCCTTCCATTCTCGATGGCATGTCTGGAACATACAGCGGCCTTCATAACATAATCAAGAATTCTGCAACTTCAGCTACTGCATGGGTGGGGGAGGCAGTAGGAGTTTACAACAGCGGCCATAACCTTGTTACAAATGCGTTTGTCTTCAGTTTCTGGTAAAGTGGCAATAACTTTCCTCCAACAAGCTTAGGCCTTTTGCTGTGACTGTGATCGATTTGTATGTGATCGTAACTTGGACATGAAATGCAGGTATCTAGATCAGATGGGAATGGCATCAAAGTATTATACTAAAACTTACTGCAGACAATCGTTGATCGGCGGAAATTACGGTTTACTGAACACTACCACTTTTGTACCAAATCCTGACTACTACAGGTTATTGCTTGTTCTCTCCGCCCTTATCACTGCAACCATTTGTTTCCAAGCACTTCAGTTATGCTACCATACTCTGCTTTACTCCGTTGCAGCGCTCTCCTTTGGAATCGATTAATGGGAAGAAATGTTCTGTCTACAAGATTCGACGGGACTAGAAAGATACGCGCTTACACGCATTTTGCAAAACAATCAAGCCTCATATTACAATTATGCAGTAGGTAATCCTTTATTTTCTTTGTATTCGACCGATGTGTCCCATGTTGCTGGAAGGAATCACCCTACTATTGATCAACCTAGACGGAAGCATTACTGTCCAAGCAAAACTTGCATTCAACGATATAACAACGATCGTATGTCACGAGCACAGGTTTCGGATGTTGCACGATCGGCACGAATGGTACAATCATCTACAGCCTTTATCGATCGTGTTCATTCGCGGACTGTCATTTTCCCTGCTTTCGAGTTTCAACGCTGAAGAGAACTAAAGTAATTAACACTCAAATTATCAACAAAAAAAAAAACTAACGCTGATTATTTGATTGAGTCGAGTTAGAAAATTTTGAGAAATAATATTTATCTGACGTGACATTACTTCTCGCTAGTTTTATATGTGACACTACTTGTTGTTAACATTTATTTCTTCTTAAATTCATAAGCAAAGAATTTATAAAGAAATAAAAAAATATTTATTTTTAAAAAAAAATTTAAAGTCATTTAGTGTTTATTTGATTATGAAGAATCTTTTTTAAAGAGATTTAGCAACTAATAATACTTAGACCAGACCAAAAATAAATATTATTAAGGAATAATTTCTATTTTTCATGTATATAAATATATATTATTATGTTAATGAGATATATGTTCTTATTTTGTAAGAAAATCTGGATTTACAGCTTAAGTTTTTTTGGGTTATATTTGAAAAATGTTTTGGCATAATCTAAATAATCCTCTAAAGACATGTTTTGATTTTTTCAATTAGAAAACATAGCAACTTCTAAAATCAAATTCCTAAAATTAAAATCTCTTACAATCAATTTAAATATTTTTCTCCTGTTTTTCTCTCACTACATTCATAAAGTTTGCTTTTTATTACAATAAGCTTTGTTGCAGGTTTTTTAAGACAAATCTCAAGCTAAAAATCAGACATTAATAAAGATGATTACTCCAAGTTTTGCAATTCATTCATTAAATTTTCTATTTTTTTTTTCAATTTCAAGCTTTGTTGTAGTCCTAAAAATCAGACAAAAATTGTCTGTAAGTGCTAGATTTTAATGGAGATTGCTCCTCTAAATTCACTAGAAGTTCTTCATATACTACTGATTCACGGAGCCTCTTTGGAAGGAAACATCGACCGCTGAAGCATTGTTCCAAGTATAAGGTTGTAGCATGCCCAATCCCAATCAATTGAGTAGTAACATGCATAAATGTATGAATTAACCGGAGCTAACGTGGCATGTTAGATAAAACTAACGGGAGGTAACGTCAGTGATTTTACTGAAAACGAACTAAAAGTTTAATTGTTGTATTGCAAGTTTTAAAAGTTGAGTGACCAAAATGCAAGCTCCCTAAACATTCAGTGACAATTTATGTAGTTTACCTTATTTTAAAATATCTTCTTAACTAAATATTAAAAAGTCACGTTGTTTAATTATATATATATGTGTTTACAATAATATTGAAAAGTCACCTTATTTTAAAACTAATGGAATTGTCTGGAATTAATGGCAATGGTAGCAGAGAGCAGTGTGAAATTGATTGAAGATACGAGCCATGCATGTATCTCCTCCACCCGGTTCAGTCCCCACAACTTGTGTCCCTCTCACCTTCTTCGATGGAATTTTCCTACTTCGTCCACGGTACACTTGGACGCGACGCATATTTTTCTATGAATTCAAACACACCGCTTTGCATCTCATGCAAACAATCCTCCCCGATCTCAAAACATCTATCGCTCACCCTGCAACATTTCTTTCCTTTCGCCGGAAATCTCGTTCCCTCCACCTCCTCGGATGCCTTACATTTTTTACACGGAGAGTAACTCCGTTTCGTTTTTCGTTAAGGAATACACGGTGGATTTTAACCGTCTAGTGGGTGGTGAACATGCACTAGAGCATCAAGAACTTGAAGCTCTTGAGTCTTGTCCCACAGAAGCCACCTGCTGCAATTGCAAATGACACCAATGGGATGCATGCAAGAAACCATGATGGCCATTCAAATCACTGTAAGGGTACCCGCGGGGGGTGGTCTCCAAGAGCAGAGCACCAACTTCTCTTCTTACGTAGAATAGCATCAGAGGCACGCGATAAATCAGCAAGGAGGTCCTCTTTCCTGAAAGGTGCCCCTTTGAACTTCGCTTCTAACCAACAAACCACCCTAACTCTAGCAGAAAATATCACCTGTCTCACATCAAGATTCTTTTGATTAAATACCAGCTCATTTCTATGTAACCATAATGACCAGATC
Source organism: Hibiscus syriacus (assembly GCF_006381635.1). Classification (NCBI taxonomy): domain Eukaryota; kingdom Viridiplantae; phylum Streptophyta; class Magnoliopsida; order Malvales; family Malvaceae; genus Hibiscus; species Hibiscus syriacus. The sequence goes on along the minus strand of NW_024061952.1, from coordinate 359,777 downwards.
ACTGTCAATGGAATAATGCCCAAACAATTCCACACTTGGAACCTATAGGGAGAAGCTCCTTCCACGCCATAAGGAATAACTTGGGGTCATTGGGCAAAGCAGAGGAAACCTCCCAAATTTGAAGGAAAGCTCCCCCCATACCCTCCAAGCGGCACAACACGAGAAAAATAAATGGGGTACCGATCCCTCGCATTCCATACACAAAGGGCAGCAGCTATCTGACACCACATTTATTCCACGTTTCACCAGTTTCGATCTAACCGGGACTCTTCGGAGAAGGACCCGCCAGACAAACGCCTCTACCTTGTAAAGAGCAATTCCTTGCCATATTAACGCTTTCCAGTCAAACTCAGCTCTGCCCGGAGGGAATTGCAATGCCGCTACTGCCTTTGTCGAGAAACGTCCATCATTGTTCCCCGGCCACTTTACTCGATCAAGGTTAAACACTGAAGCTCCAAACTCATGCAACAATCGAAATAAGGCATCGCATTGGTCTCTCTCCCAGTCAAAAACATTCCTCCTGAACTGAATGTTCCAAACACATCCATTATTTGTTTTAGTTCCGAAATCCGATACTTTCCCTTCTTTATTCAGTGCAAGCGCGAACATTCTATGGAAAGCAATCATTAGTGGGCAATTACCAATCCAGGTATCTTGCCAAAAGTTCACTATCCTCTCGTCGTCGACTTGGATTTTGAAGGTATCTCTAAGGTTTTGGCCACCAATCTCCTTGTTGAAATTCTGTAGAATGTCCCGTTATATCCATGACAAGCCTCGGCCCCTCGGACTCGGAGGACAGATATTACCTGGATCAAAGTTATACTCGGCAGCAACGATGCGTTTCCACCGTAAGGAGACCTTCCACCCAAAACGCCAGCACCACTTCCCAAGCAATCCACAATTCTTAACTTTCAAATTGATGATACCTAGTCCACCCCATTCAATCGGCTTGCAAACATCCAACCACCTCAGCCAATGTATCCCCTTTTTCTCTTGCGAAGCTCCCCATAAAAATCTCGAGAATATGTTGTTCAATTTGTTATATACCGAACTCGGCATTCTGAATAAGGACAGAAAATATATCGGAAGGTTAGTCAAGACCGCCTTAATCAGGGCTATTTTGCCCCCAAAAGATAGAGTGTGACTTCCACCCTGCGAGCCTCTTCTCCACTCTCTCCATGACCGGCTGCCAAATCAACCTAGTATTTCTCTTTGCTCTTAACGGTAGGCCCAAGTAGTCTGATGGCAGCTTGCCTTCCGTGCAGCCGACCTTGAATGCCCAACCACGCACCTCATGAGCACAGGTATTGACACCGAAAAGTGTACATTTCTTAAGGTTCAATTTTAATGCCGATGCAAGTTTGACTCTGTTTTTTCCATAACCATCTTCTAGCCTTCTAGGGTCAGGACCTCTCCCTGTACCGACAAACCTCTTACTCTGGTCAAATCGATAGTCCTAGAGGGATATCTCACCATCGAAACAGAGATAATGTGATCATCTATTCTCGACTTACTCATCCTTCTTATTGTCGACTCCATATGCCCACGAGAAGCAAAACATGCGAAAGTAGAACTACTATATCTTGGTTTGTTGTTGATCGTCAGAATGCAGACCAAGTTAACCTTACCGTGATGGTTGAACGCCTCCCTCAATGCTTCTCTCGAGGCCCGTTTGCTCAAGTTATCTACAAAAATCGTCCATTCCTCCCCTGTGTCGCCATTCTTCTCCCTCTGCCTGCTGACTCCTCGCATTCTTGTTCAACAATAAGAGGTGAAGAGTTGTACTGCTTGTTGATTGATTTACAAGCAAATGAGAGTCGCTTCCTCCATTGTGCAATTATTAAAAGTGAAAAAGCATGTCGGAGATTAAACTTCTAACAAGAATCAGTTAAATCAGAGGAATCATTAGATTTTCTTATTATGATAATCACCACAATGAAATGTGGGAACTTATTTGGTACCATCAACAAAATGGAGTGCTAAAGCAACAGAAATTTAATGATACAACATCATCATCTCCCTTCCAAAGAATAAGTAGAAAATCAAAACAAACTGATACCAATAAAATCCTCCAACATAGGGATAACTCAGAATCTGGTAATCGAATGAAGTCGACAAAATTTTGAGTGAAACATCACATTCCTTGGGCCATGCCTCGATTGGAATCAGATCACCAACATCTCTTTCATTATTAACTTCTGGCAATTCTTCTTGTCCTAATGTTTTCCTAGTCTACAATTTCCTTCTATTTATTCAGAAACAGAACCTCTTCTAACATCATTACTGCTTCCCACAGGCCACAGTGCATTAGAAATAAGTTAAAAAGAAAAAAGAAACCTTCACTTTTGCAGCTACAATGGCGGGCATAAGGTTGGCAGACAGCTGGTTCCAAAGTGAGCAATGGGAGACCCAATCACCATAATGTAGAAATTACATCAAGTAAAATCCTTCACAAGAAAAGTAAACATTGTCAAAACAGTATAAGGATGATAGAATGGTTAACTAATTAACACATACATAGAAACATACATAAATATATGTATGTAACATTGTATCCATCAGAATTATTCTAATTAAAAGGGGGAGGCAGGAAGAGATGAAATTAATGGGGCAGAATTTTTTTTAGCAACTCAGAGTATAGCCAAGAACAACAAACAAGATTCGACTGCGATGGTGCATAAAGTATCTGTGTCCTAGCAAAAATCCATTAATTACAAAAATTAAAATAAAACAATCGGATGCAATAGAGAGAAAAAAAAGTTACACGTGACAAGTATATGGAATGAAATGGTCACAACAGTTACATATTACAAGCATGGCATTTATCAATCAACACAAAAGCCTTGATTTCAAAACTTTTGGCTTCAAAAGCCTTTTGATCTTTTGAAAATGAAATAGATATTGAAATGGATAATAAGATAAAGGAAGATTAACCATATAACTTACGGATAAAACAAAAACATAAAGTTAGCTGATTTTAGCACTCTCTGGAGAAGATGAAAGTGAACCATTTTGCTTGACTGATTTCTCCTGCAATACCTCGAGCTTCTCTGAATTTCCAAACAGTTCTTTCCGAAGAACACCATGCAATCTACCAAAGAGCTGCTTCTTCGATGACTCAAAGGCAAAATCCATTCTCTCAAGCTGTTCCATTGCATTTACATTGTACATGAACAACCCATAATAAAGATCGAAGCTGTCTCCAGATGTATTCTCCACCAACTTCAACAATGTCTCATAACCTTTTGTGTTAATAGGTGTCGAGGCCAATTGTAGTTTCTCTAAAACCCTGCCCATCGTATGGGTGATGAATTGTGAACCTGCCGCATGTCGGTCATGTTCTGCACAAGTCATCTCCACCATTTGACATCCTTCTCGGGCAAAAATATCAAGGAACCTATTACACCGAGCTACTCGTCTTTCATCATTTCCAATCCTCACCTTATCGAAAACAAAAGGAAGCCCATTCCATCCATTTTTACCACTTTCGGGTCCAAACATGGGGTGCGTACATAGAATATCAAACTCTGCCGGTAAATGTTGAATAAATAAATTCATTGGAAACTCCTTCACTGATAGTACATCAACAAACAGAGTACTTCTCTTCAGTCTCTGAAAGGGCATTGACTTGAGAACTTTTTCAGTCGAAAGAATCGAGGTGCAGAGGAGAATAACTTCTGGATGCTCTTCACAGAGGTCATTAGCATCAGAGAAGAAAGAAACCCCCAACTTTTTAGCTGCATCCCGGTAATCAGTTCGAGAATAGGTTAAAACTGAGTGGCCCTGGCGAGCCATAGTCTTTGCTAGGAACTGCCCAAAGTTTCCAAATCCAACAATCGCAATCTTTAGCTTTGAACTGTCATCAACACTTTCAGATATCTTTCCTTTGAATTCATAAGGTATAATATCTTGAGATCTGAAAGTTCCAATAAAAGACCATAAATATATTAACAGCTTGAATCACAATAATCCCAACTTACTTTCTTCCACGGCCAAGCAGTTTTAAAAGTCAGCTAATCCTAGATCAATTGTAAACATCTCAAACTATTATGAATTAAATATGAAATTAAACATGTCAAGGAAGAAAAAAAATATTGAAACACTTCACTTCTAGCAATCCAGTCCATGAGCTTAATAAAGTGTTGTCAAGGCATGCGCTAGCATTATTCAACAAAAGTGCGTCATACCCCGTCAGTCCAGGCCCATTTGACCTAGGCATGCCTTTTTGTAAGGTGGTAGGTATAGGAAAAGCCCATCTGATTGAATTTCTCTTTAATTTCTTTTATTTTCACTTTTTTCTTTTCATTTGTTACAGCTTTACCAGTGAGAAAACTATAATATCAAACTACATACTTCGTAATATTTGAACATTCAGCGACAAATATTGACCATAAGGAAATTATGCATATTTACCAATAAAAAAATTGCATGTTTTGTAGATAAACTACACTCTTCATCATATATCTTAAGCTTTATATATATATATATATATATATTATGAATACTCGCATATATACATATTGTGCTTTACTTCACTCAGGCTAGCTTCTTTTTTGCATCTTGCACATGAAGCAATATAAGAGTTCACCTAGAGTGTGCTTTCTATAGCCACATTTACTACAATAACTATATGTGAAAATGATTTAATATCTATTTCTAACCAAATTCTACAAATTTAATATTTAAACAACTATCAAAACCGAAGCATTAAGAATAACAGCCTATAAAACAAAGAAAGATTCTAAATTCTTTGTGATTTTCCATATTCAACTGATATAGAAAATCTTAGCATTTTAAAGCTAAATGAATAGCTACTATCTATGTCATGCATGTTGAATTGAACCAACAATTAAATTCTATAGCCACATTTACTACAATAACTATATGTGAAAATGATTTAATATCTATTTCTAACCAAATTCTACAAATTTAATATTTAAAAAACTATCAAAACCGAAGCATTAAGCATAACAGCCTATAAAACAAAGAAAGATTCTAAATTCTTTGTGATTTTCCATATTCACCTTCAACTGATATAGAAAATCTTAGCATTTTAAAGCTAAATGAATAGCTACTATCTATGTCATGCATGTTGAATTGAACCAACAATTAAAGAAACAAAAGTGGAATCCTCGAAATACCTCAGAGCATTCGAGCTTAAAGCCGATGCAGCATCATTTTGGTAACTACCATCATGCAGACTCTTAACCTTCTCTCCTTTATCAAACAACTGTTTCCTCACAACCTGATGCAGCCTGCCAAAAAGCTCATTCCTCAAAGCATCAAAGGCCAAATCTAACCTCTCCACCATCTCCAAAGCACTCTTATTATACAAAAACAACCCATAGTACAAATCAAAGCTATCCCCACAAGTATTGTCCACCAAATTCAATAAAGCCTCGTAACCCTTGGTATTAATCGGCGTTGACTTCAACCCCAACATGTCCAACACTCTGCCGACAGTGTGTGTCATAAACTGTGAGCCCGCCGCAAACTTGTCGTGCTCCTGGCAGCTCATTTCCACCATTTTACACCCTCGGTTTCGAAATATTTCAAGAAATTGTTCACACCTTTGGACCCGGGAGGATTCATTCCCGATTCTAACTTTTTCGTAGACAAAGAAGAGGTCATTCCAGCTTTGCCTGGCGCTTTGTGGTCCGAACATGGGATGAGAACAAATGATGTCGAAATCAGCAGGCAAGACATCGAGGAGCAGGTTCCTAGCGAACTCCTTCACCGATAAAACATCGATGAACAATGTGGACCGTTTCAGTCTCTGTAAAGGAAGAGTTTTGAGAACCCGTTCGGTCGAGATAATCGAGGTACAAAGGAGTATAACTTCTGGGTGTTGCTCACATAAGTCGTCGGGGTTTTTAAAGAAGAAAACTCCCATCTTTTTGGCTACATGGGAATAGTCGGATCTCGAGTGGGCTAAAACTTTATGACCCTGAGAAACAAGAGTTTTGGCAAGGAATTGGCCGTAGTTGCCAAAACCAATGATGGCAATCTTGAGGGAGGAAACGGGTCGGGTATCGCATGGATCGGGTTCGGATGCGGGAGTGGTGGAGCAACATTTGATACAGAGTGGTTTAGCAGAGTGCACAAGTATGGGTTTTGTGGGTTTTTTTGGAAGGAAATAGAGAGATTGGAGGAGAGGTGGAGAGGCAGAGGAAAGAAGGGAAAGAGAGTGCTTGGGAAGAGATCGATGGAGAGAAGGATGACAAATCATGGCGCGTTTTGCAGAGAGGAAATCTCTCAGGCTATGCACCCGACAAGGATGACCGCTAAAAAATGGGGCTTTGTGACAACGTGGGATGTTCGGCCCTTTGGTGTTTGGGTCTTCGAAACTGGCTATGAGACTGAATACGTAAAGGAGGTGCCGTTTTTAGCGGCCCTATAGGTGGCAGTGGCAACATTTTGGATAAGCTATACAAATAGTTTTATTTATTTTTTGTTTGATGATTTTAGTTATCAGTTTAAAAATTAAACATGTAGTCTATTATGTTATGGATTTATTCGATTAAGATTCTTAATCATTAATTCTAATTAATCTCTTAATAAAAGTGTTACATAAATTAAAAAAATTACGTGTTATGTATTCTTCTTTTTAAAAAAAATCATATACTATGTCTTTTTCTTGTTCTTTTTCAAAATCCACCTATTATGTGGCTTCCTCACCCATCTTATTAGTCTGAAGACGCCGTGCATTCATGGGGTCTTCTCCATTTGCCTGAAGATGACATGCAATCGTGGGGTCTTTTTCATTTGTCTGAAGAAGTCATGTAGTCATGGAGTCTTCATATTTAGCTTGAAGACGCGTGGAGTATCTGGTATCTTTAGGTTAATATTGTTTAATTCACCCTCGATGGAGAAATAATCCCCAAGGTGAACTATATTGGGAATTAAAAAATCTCTTATATTATCTCCGCCATTTTCTCTTATTATGTTTTGTTTTTGTTTTTCTTCTTTATAGGTAGGGTTTAGAAAACAACTAACTTCTAATTACCCAAACCAAAAGGTGAAAGAGGATTTAATTAATAAATAAATAACCATGAATTTTTTAGCTTGATCCAAGGCAGCACTGAAGTTCAAAATATAGAAGGGTAGAGTTTTGAATCTTCTTTCGAGTCAAACTCTCACAATTATCCACCACCAATAATATCATGCACAACACGTTCTCGATCATTAATAATAATCTTATCTTTAACCATTCAATTCTTAACACTTTAGCCTCATTGAATCTTTGCAGTGGTTTATTTCTCTCTCTATTTTCGAAAAATAGAATAATGTGAAGAAACAATCATTCTCTTCATGTTAATCCTTGTATCGAATTGAAAATTCTTCTCAAATATGTTATGTTCGTATAATTGAATTTTCTGCTTCTCAAATCTATTATATTCACATAATAAAATTTTCTTTTACTTCTCAAATTCGTTATTCCCACACAATGAAACTCTTTTTCTCTCTCAAAATTGTTGTGTTGTTCTTTGTTTTGTTTGACATAAAATTTTCATTTGTTTGATTCAGTCAAGATATGATTACTAATATTGTCATCATCATCGGATAAGAAAGAGAAAATAACAACCTTATATTTATAATTATTGAATCTTACATAAAAAATTTGACATTATTTTTTTTATTACGAATTTCGTAATAAGAAAAGGACTCTTACAAATTTTCATACATTTATCTGCCACAATGCGAATTTAATGTTATAATCCAACCATAAAATTTCATACTTAAATGACATCATTATCATTATCGAGTTAAAATATAACCAGGGATAGACCTTAGCGGAGGCGGTCACCCCCATGAGAATTGAAAATTATTATATATTTTAGATTTTTTATATGTATTTTTTATTGAAAATATATTTTCTCTCCTATAGAATTTTTATAGGTCCAAGTTCTCCCTTGAAATTTTATAAGATTAAATTCGTCCCTAAGTATAACTATAACATCTCATACTTTTCTCAGTTATCTCTTTATTAATATATGTCACGTTGAATTCAAGTCAAAATATAACAATTGAGTTCTTATAGAGAGGTCTTGCATGAATATTCCACCAAGCTAAAGAAAATGGCGGATATCCTGTATAAGGCCATGGCAAAATCACTTGACATAGAAGAGAATAGCTTCTCGGGTCAGCTTGGAGACAACCCGGCAACGCATGTGAGGTTCAACTTCTATCCACCTTGTTCGAAACGGGACAAAGTTCTCGGTCTCAAACCTCATTCAGATAGATCCAATGTGACAGTCATACTGCAAGATGAAGAAGTCGAAGGCCTTCAAATTGTCAAAGATGAGAAATGGATCACTGTTCCTGCAATCCCCCATGCTCTTGTTGTTAGCCTTGGTGCCCAAATGCAGGCAAGTATAATAAAGTTCGACCATAGGAAGTAATGGAATTTGTTTGATATGTATTAACTGATGCAGATAATGAGTATCGGGATATTCAAGAGCCCACTGCACAGGGTGGTGACGAACACAGACAAGCTGAGGATATCAGTGGCCGTGTTTAATGAGGCAGTGCCGGAGAAGGAGATAGGACCTGTAGAAGCCTTGATAGACGACAAGAGGCCAAGGTTATGCAGAAATGTGAAAAACTATGCTTTTTTAAACTGAGTGCTATCACAAAGGCAAAGTACCACTCGAGGAGGTAAAATTTCATGCGTAGAAATATGGGATCATGCAAGGATTAAGGCTCTTTATTTGATTCTGATGCATGCCTCTATGCAGTACCTTCATCTGCAAGAATGTTATATAGCCAGTTTTACTGTACTGTTGCCTTGTTTTGGATGTTACTTCATCAAGGCTTATTTGCCTATGATTATCTATAAGCAGAAAAATAAAGTTAAAACGATTATTTAATAAATCAATTATTATTTGATAATTTAAATTTTCAGTAGATCTAATGCATGTTTTCAAAAAAAATTAAGTTCAAATTGAAATTTTTGAAATTTTAAGAGAACCTGATTGAACTTTTCAAAAAAAAAATTAAAGAGTTGAACGTAAAATTTGTGCCCCATCTAGCCCCAGTAGGCAATTATTGTCCGACTCTGTTCACATTAAAAATTGGAACAATAATGGTTGACAGCTTAAAAAAATAAGGGTTCAATTGAAAATTTTGACAAATGTTAAGGATTAATTTTGACATGTTAATTTTCCATACGAAAGAAATTTGGCTAGCCGAGTGCCTGAGCTTGAAGCCCTTTTACCTTTTACCTGCAATTACTAATCATCACAATAGGACCGGTTTTCCTGCAATGTCTTCTGTCCACACTCCACAGTTCAGCCTAAATCTACTTATGAATTTCAGAGCCATAAAAACAGAGTGGTGCTGGGAAAGTGAAACAAAAACACTCTTCCATAAAACAAACAAAAGGTGAAACCAGTTCTCAACTCTTTTCCAGATTGACCATTATCATCAACGATGTAATTGTCAACCCTTTACAAGGGAAAATTTTCACTACTGAATTTAACCTTCAACAGGATATGTCAAAATGTACTACAAACTAAATATACTTAAAAACAGAGTATTAGAACAAGAATCGGCAGGGATTCGAACCATACCCAATGTTTTTGTTTTACTTAAAATATCTTGAAAAGCAGTCCACCGTGTGTAGCAAAGAAGGGTGCAAAGACGAGTGATTCAACAGCCATTAGCTTGATGAGGATGTTCAGTGACGGCCCGGATGTATCCTTTAGAGGGTCACCAATGGTGTCGCCAATAACAGCTGCCTTGTGTGGATCTGATCCTTTAGGACCAAGAGTTCTTGCATGGTCTGAAGCACCGGCCTATATTCGACGACAAAGGCCAGAGCATAAATATAGAATCATTAATTTCAAATTTGTCAAACATAAGGGTGGCTAGGAGAAGTCGGTCAAATCACGGATACCTCGATATACTTCTTGGCATTATCCCACGCACCCCCGGTGTTTGATGCAGAGATGGCAATCTGCAAATATTACCGAGACGGGAACAACAATCAGTTAAAACTTCTGTAGTAAGCATCTCAAGCAATTCAAAAACATATGGTTGTGGTGACACCATATTAAAGACTTGTGAACATTACCTGGACACCAGAAACAAGTGACCCAGCGAGGACACCAGAGAGAGTTTCCACTCCGAAAAAGATCCCAACAATAAGGGGTGTGAGCATAACTAGAGCACCAGGTGGGATCATTTCTTTGATGGAAGCATCAGTAGAGATCTTCACACAGGTGGCGTAGTCTGGCTTAGCAGTGCCTTCCATGAGACCTGGGATCGTGTTAAATTGCCTGCGCACTTCCTCAACCATCTTCAAAGCAGCACTTCCCACACTCTTCATAGTCATAGCAGAGAACCAGTAAGGAAGCATTGCCCCAACAAGCAAACCAATAAAAACTTTAGGGGTCAACACATCAACGGTTGAAATAGCAGCACGACTCACAAAAGCACCAAAGAGGGCAAGGGACACGAGGGCTGCTGAACCAATAGCGAAACCCTGGGGAAAATGCAGAACGTTCAAATGAATACCCATAGTAATGCAAAAATAAATATTACAATTTTTTCAAGAAAACACAAAAATACTACATCGAGCAGAAATCAACTAGACTTCAGACCAGAGTTCAGAAACTGTTTATTATAGTTACAAACAACATGAAAAAAACAAAGGCATCGAATAACTCTTAAAAGTTAAATTTAGCCTGGAAGAAAAAAAAATAAGTAATCAAGATATTGAATAACTCTTAAAAGTCAAATTTACCCTAAAGTGAAAAAAAATAGAATTTCAGAGAACAAGTGCGAGCTGGCTTCAAGGGACCAATATAACATTTTTCCAACGACCATAAGTGCTAACCGTAACACTAAAAGTCTAAAACCTCGTTATGCCAATGCAACATCCAGATGCCATGGATCAAATAAAAGGAGAAAAAGTACTGCTAGTGCTTAAGCAAAAACATATCAAACCTTTCCAATAGCAGCAGTGGTGTTTCCTGCAGCATCAAGAGCATCAGTTCTCTCTCGTATTCTGTGGCTCATGCCAGCCATCTCAGCAATGCCTCCAGCATTATCACTGATGGGACCATAAGCGTCAATAGCCAATCCAGTAGCTATGGTGCTCAGCATTCCAAGGGCAGCAACAGCAATGCCATACATAGCAGCAAAGCTGAAACTAACAAAAATGCTGATTGCGATAGCAAAAATAGGAATAATGCAAGACTTATAACCCAATGCAAGGCCAAAAATAACATTAGTCGCAGCTCCAGTCCTGCAGGAATCAGCAACGTCTTGTACAGGGCTGCAGGAGAAAGTACAGAGAGAGTTAAACTCAATAATAACAAAGGATACTCAAGGACAAAATTACTATCCAGGCTAATTACCTATATGCATTGCTAGTGTAGTACTCCGTTACAAAACCAATAATTAGGCCAGCCCAAAGACCAACAGCAACACATAAGAATAGTTGCCTGCAGAAGAAATTCAACATTATACACTCATTCTAATACAAACATATGACTCTTGCTCTTTCTCAATAAAAGAAGCACTGAGAGCCTACCAGTTCTTCACATCTTTCTGCTCTCCAAAATTGAAAATAGTAAAAGAAGATGGAAGAGCTATCCAACTAACAACTGCGATTCCAATAGTCATGAGAACAGTGGAGATGATAAGTTGCCTCTTCAATGATGGCTCAATTTCCTGAACAGCCTTGATCTCAAAGAAATCAGTTGCAAATAAGGTGGTGATTAAACAAACAATGATACCAACGGAACTAATGATGAGTGGATATAACATTGGAGTCAATTCATGATTGATGCCAAAAGAAGATATGGAAGCAACAACAAGTGCAGCACAAGATGATTCAGCATAGGATCCAAAAAGATCAGATCCCATTCCAGCTATATCACCAACATTATCCCCAACATTGTCAGCAATCACCTGAAAAATTGAAGCAACTCAGTGATAAATTCACATCCCAGGAGGATGAAGCACAACTTAATTTCAGAATTCTAAAGCCATCACATATTAATATATAAAGTAACTTACAGCTGGGTTTCTAGGGTCATCCTCGGGAATGTTTCTTTCCACCTTTCCTACAAGATCGGCACCCACATCAGCAGCTTTGGTATAGATGCCTCCACCAACTCTGCCAAAAAGTGCCATGGATGAACCTCCAAGCCCATAACCAGTGATGGCCTCAAAAAGACCACCCCAGTCATCACCATAGTAGAGCTTAAATAAGTTGATGGCAATGTAAAGCACCAAAAGGCCATTAGCAGCAAGAAGAAAGCCCATAACAGCACCAGATCTAAATGCAGTAATAAATGCCTTTCCAACTCCCTTTCTAGCCTCCAGGGTTGTTCTAGCATTTGCATAGGTAGCAATTTTCATCCCAAGAAAGCCAGAAACAACTGAAGTGACAGCACCGAGCAAGAAAGAGATTGTGCTAAATATTGCAGTGGCAAGAGCAGGTTTGCACGTCTTAGATTGGTCATATGTGCAAGGCTGGCTCTTTGTACTGAAACCCTCTACCGAGCCAAGGAAAAGGAAAATCAAGATTGCAAAAGCAACCATGAAAATGCCAACATACTGATACTCAGTGAAGAGAAATGAGGTTGCTCCTGTAAACTCATAAATCCAAAATCAGATAACTGGGAAAGTCTTTTTTTCCCCAAAATTTAACAAGAGAACAAAACAAGCAGAGCAACTAAATATAAACCATTGATCCTTTGCAGACAAAACAAAGTTCCCCTGAACATTGTCTAGAGAACTAGCTAGAGTTTTCTTATTACCGTCCTCACTTAATTTGATGCAAATTCAAACAGAAAAGTAGTTGCATTTTGTAATGTAACATTTTTGTTGACAGCAAATGAGAAAGTCTTGATCCAAATATACTTCTATAGGGTAATTCAAAATTTAAATCACTTCATTCAACATTTTCTTGTAGTTCACAAACCCTTAATTTCATGAAATTACATCATTGAATTTTTAATTAAGTGATGTTAAGTTCAGTGATGTAATTTGAAAATGAAAGTGACTTGCATGAAGTGAAGTTAAGCTTCAAAGACCTAGAATGCAAATTACCTTACATCCATATTTAACAACAGTAACCTATAATATACCAAAAAAAATAGCTCATCATGTTCCAACCTTAGAAGCATAGAAATGTTTCTAAAGCATCCCACTTTCCAAAAGTGAATAAAGTGCTAAAGCATATAGTATCATGAAATAGTGCAGCATATGCTCAAATCAGCTTTTACTAAGACAATCATTCATGCATGATATGACTTCAATTTTACTGAAGCACTCATAATTTTAGGGTTGGGGGAATGAAACTAAACAAACATTTCAGACAAAGTAACTAATGGTCACTGCAAACTTGAGTCAAGGGCAGCCCTATACAAAGAATTCCATATCTGGTACAAGTTCAACAAAAAAAAGTACAAAATCTTGTATATATAAACAACAACAATGGCATCGTGGAATTCATCAAATTCAATTTTCCATAGAATTTCAACATTGCAAATTCATCAGTAGGAAAAAAGTTTTTCTTTTCACATAGCAAGCATGCTCCACGTGCTAAAAGACCATTTAAAAACCAAAAAAAAGGGCCTGGATCTCAATTATACTTTCAATGCGCAAACCGAGAACCTACATCGATATTGATTGTGAGATATAATAAATCAACACATGTGGGTCCAAACTACAGATTCACGCCATTACCATACACTTCGATCTAAAGAAAACGTTCACTAAAGCACATATTTTATTATTAAGACAGCTCGCAGAAGCTGTAGTTGTCCATGACATTTTAATGAAAAAAAAATTCCGATACTTCAGGAAAAAGATACAAACACTTTAGCACAGGCAAACATGAAGAAATACGAACTCGTGCTCCCAAACTCTTTTCTTCTTTTTCTTCTTCCCAGTAGTGATTCGTGAATAAATATAAAATCTAAGCAGACAAACCAAAAACTGAACCAGCCAAACATAAAGCTCACACACAAGGAGAAGAAAAAGATCTAAACTTTCAGAACATAAAACCAGATGTTTGAACGCTACAGGAAAAGTCGATTCAAAAAAACAGATCGCGAATACATGTAAAAAAGGAGTGAAAAGAGCAACAACCTTCAGAAATGGCGGTCTGAATTTCAGCACATTTAAGAACAACGTTATGGTCATTAAGACCTTCTTCCTCTTCAATGAGGTAATCGCCATACCCATTTTTGCCACCGGCACCGTTGTTCCCGGGGGAAGCAGAGTCCCTACCAGGGGACAGCTTCACCTTGGAAACGAGAACCCATTGAAAGAGAGAAAAGGCAATTCCAATAACGGCGCAGACCGGGATCAGGATCTCCGCCCCGAGATCTGGCAAAATTGAAGACCCCATATTTACCACTGTCACAAAGAAAAGAATCAGACGCAACGACCGACGAGAATGAGAGGAGAATGGGAGAGGAATGGGGGTTATATATACGAAAATGTTGTGGTCTACAACTTTAAAAAGTAAATAAATAAATAAAATGACAAATTATTTTATTATTTTTTTAATAATTATGAGGAGTGGAAAAATCAGATCTGGAGAAAGAGAAGTTTTACCGTTACAAGTAAGTGGTGAAAATCAATTTTGTTTCCTCACCTTTTATTTGGGGTTCGAAATGAATTTTACCATTGAAAATAATTTAGAACCTTTTTTTAGTATATTTAATAATATTTTTAAATTTAAGGCTTAATTATATTAAAATATTTTTAAATAAAGGTTTCTTATTTTTAGTAGATTAAAAATGTTAAATTTATATTTTATTAGATTAAAAAATATGATGTCATAATTTGATTTTTTAAATATTATATTGCCAACTTTATGTTTAAACCATGAGGTAATTGCATCGTACATTCTCAAATTATGTTTAAATTGGTTCTCAAACTTTTAAATTTTAAACTCATCCCCAAATTATAAACCTCATTCTAAATTAGTCTTCAATTTTTGAACATTCTAATTTCATCCCTAAACTATAATCTTGTTCAAAATTAGTCTCCAGACTTTTGAACATTTCAATAACTTCCACCTAAATCATTCAAAAGTTTAGGGATAAAATTATAGCATTCAGAAGTTCATGGATCAATATAGAACGAGGGTCATGGTTTGAGGATGGATTTGGGATGTCCAGAGTTTAGGGGCTAATTTAGAACGGGAGTCCTATTTAAGGATGAAATTAGAATGTTCAAAAGTTCATAGACTAATTTAGAATGATGGTCATAATTTGAAGACTTATAATGCAATCAACTCTTAAAGTATCGTTCATGGTAAGTATGATATGATGATTGATATTGATTATTTAGTTCAAATGTGTATATGATCATTGCCCTATAATTTTCTTAGAACTTATTAGTTTTTATTTATTTATAAATTCCATGATAATGATGATAATAATGGTTACTTATGTGTGAAAATATAACTCCAACATTTAATCTAAAAATTGAAACAACATTTTTAATTTTTTTTAAATTACTATGAATATATATAATTATAATTAAATATGCCAAAGCTTGGATATGGTTAAATTGAGAAAATGACCTAGTGAAAGCTTGTAAATAAATATCAAAATTGAGCAATACAAGGCAAGGCAATGAAAACGACGTCGTGAACCAAAACATGTCGCCAATCAACGCAACCTATTTAGGAATTAGGATTGTGCTTTACCTAAATTCGTGAAAAAACTTTCTTTTTTTATCTTTATTTTTATTATTTTGAATTTTGACGTGGCAATTAATTATTCGTATAAATCTAGGAGGACGTAGCTCACACGCATCGTGTGCCTGGCTTTCTTATCTTAAAACCTAAAAACTTTTTATATTAAAACTAGAGTTTGGTATATTGGTTTAAAATATTATTTAAATCTTAAATAATATTAAACCTTATTAAAAAGAAAAAAAAGTCTTTTTATGATTTATTTATTTTTGAATTAGGGTGTGGATTGCATTAAGTTATCAATCATATTAGTAACGTACAAAGAGGTCTAGAACCATAACATAATGAATATGTGGAGGGAGATGAGATCTGGACCCTTCACCCAAAGTGGATGGCGGCCTCCTAGCAAACCTCCTTTTGTACGAATTTCTATTGAAGTTTATAGGTTATTGTTTATCACATCCATTTTATATTTAACTAAACGATAAAAATGACGATGTAAGGCAAATTGGGTTGAATTATTTTTAAAATTCGAGTTTGGGTTTAAGGTGAAAAATCTGATCGATCTGAAAATTAATATAAAAATATTTTATATATTTAGGAATAATTGCAAGAATATCTCTCTTTATATTATTTTTTATTAAGTCCCTAGTTATTAAATAAAATTAAGAATTTTGTGTTATTTCGGGTTGGGTTAGAGTCGAGTTTTATCTCAAAATTCGGGTCGAGTTAGCCGAAAACCTTATCCAACTCGACCCATGCCCATCCCTACACATAGCTGCAAACACAACAACTTGAACTTAAAATCTCTAAGAAGAATAATACTCTTTTTAACTAATGAAATAAAAATTTAAATATGTAACACTTCAAATACAACAACCGCACATGAAATGGGATTAAAATTTAAACCTTTAAGATTTAAGGGTTAATTGAAATTTTTATTAATCTTTGATGATTATTCGTGAATTCTCAAAAATATTGGGACAAACTAAATAATTAACTCTAAATTTAAGATATCTATATATTTTTTATTTTCTCATTTTTCCCTATTTCAACCACATGGAATCTTCTCTCTTCTTTCTTATTCAGATTTTTTCTTGATTTGTCGTCATTAAGGTCTTCGTACTAGCATGCTTCTCGTGTTGTCAGTATCAATGGCGGATGCAAAGTATATTTAGGGTGTATAAGTGTCCATTTTAAAATTTAAAATTTTTATATTAATTATCTATTTTACTATAGAGATTCATATTAAAATTTTATTTATAACCATCATACGAAATATTTTAATAATTAATATATATATTCACTCTAAAAAAACATTTCTCCATCTTTCATCAGTTTGAGTCCAATTAAACCGTACACAGCATCCAATGTCGTCCTAATTTGCTAGATTTGGAAGAGAAGCCTATCGACCATCTTCAAACTCTTCATTGCCATCTACACCATGAAATAATGTTGGCATGAGACTGCTCATCCCCTAAATTACAAAAGTGGAGATCCCCGTTGAATTTTGGGCTATTGAGGGCCTACGTGCCGCATTCGTTGCATGTGAGTGGGAATGTATTTCCTAATGATCCAGTCAAATCAATTTAATGGTTAAAAATTACAATATTTACAAAGTTCAGATTTGTTAATTTGTCATTCTGTTTTGGATCCAATAAGGAAAAACATTTTATATATATATATGAATTTTTAAGGTATAGTGGGCACCAAATGACAATGATATATTTTAAAATAAACAGAAAATAACAAGAAAGGATCAAAGATTGGATTTGCTACCATTTTAACAATGTTTTGTTTTAAACATTGATGTCGGCAATTACATTCATAATTTTTAGGTTAAAGTATACAGATGAACTGACTATAGATATTATTTTGTTGAGTCTAGAATATTAAAAGTTGTAAAATGATCTCTCGATTATAGAGTGTTACTTTATTAAGTTATTTGATTATTAAAAGTTACAAAATGATCATTTAATAATTTATTATGTTCCAAATTCATCATTTTCCGTTAAAAAATAATGATAATATAAGCTGGACGTTAACCTACTGACTAAGATATGATAAAATATAATCTCATAATCTCAAACGACTATCAGATCTCAGTCAACATTCTTGACATACAACTCAAACAACCGACAATTCTTTTATAAAAAAAGGATGAGTTTGAAACATAATAAATAGTCATATGACAATTTTGTAACTTTTAATAATTCATTGATTCAACAAAGTTATGACCTACATTAATAAGATCATTTTATAACAATTAATAATCAAAGGACTCAAAAAAATAATATCATATAATCAATAGACCATTTATGTACTTTATCCTAATTTTTAATAACAAAACTATACCGTAAATTCACTGTTTTAGGTCAATGCTTACCTGCCCCAGATGTCATCCCTGTAGACTGTTGAGTTAATATATGTATGAAAAGATAGATATTTTGTAGCAAAAAAGAGATAAGTATTAGGCTACACGTCAGCATGAAAAATGATACTTGTGTTTAAAACTTACAGGTCTAGTATTCTTTATTTTGCACAGTATGACCTTCGAAAGATAATTTTGATATATTATATATTTTATAAAAAATATTCAGTAAATAAAATAATAATAATAATTTAAATATCATATACTTTTTGACAAGACGTGACACATGCAGAGCAAAAATATCAATCTCTTTTTGAGGTAAAGCGAATAAAGATATACCTTAAAGTATAAGGATGAATTTATTTATTATAAGTGCAAATTTGTTAAAAAGCAATCAAATAGTTATTGAAAATTGAAATAATTTATGCAACCCATCTAAACTAAACCATGTTAAGGGTTAGCCCACCCTCGGATATTGATATTTTATATTTCGAGTTATTATTTATTATTTTATTAATTTAACAAAACTTTATCGTAAATATAAATTTTATTTTTAAATACTTTAATAATATCAGCTTTTGCATCGATTCATCCTAAACGGTCCTTTTGGGCCTTTAAGTAACGAAATTAAGGATTTAACATGCAGTAACGTTTTTTTATTGAGATTATCGTGATTGTAGATATAACAGACACTATTTTAATATCATGGTCATATAATAATAGTAATAGACGGTACCATTATCGTAATATCACGGATATTATTGCAGTTGTTAACCGTTATTTAGATCTTTGAACAAATACGAACTAAGTGATCTCCGTAATAACTTATCATCAAATTAATAAAAAAAACTTGAACAAAATAAAATGTAATTTTGGGGGAAACTGAAAATATTTTAATAAATAAAATTGAATTACTTTACAGATCATTCATCATTCGGTTCAATATTTATCAAGATTGATTTTTATGTATATTTTTTATTAATATAATATGGTATATGTTTAAGGGTTTTTAATCAATTGACAATGAACATTTATACTCTGTTGGTGCTCAAATTCAGTACCTCTAGGAAGAATAATAAATCTCTTTGTCACTAAAATTATTTGATTCGTACAATTTTGACGTATATTGATTATAATTATCATTGAAAAGGAAAGTGAAACTCCCTATATGAATTTTAATTTTTTCTTGTATATTTTTAAAATAAAATAATAATCTCAAATGATCGTATATTGTTGATATGTTGGACCCTAAAAGCAGATATTGATTAGAAGTTCTACAAAAAAAGGGGTAAAGTAATAGTTCCATTGCAATCAGAAGGGTTTAAGTCTTAATTACAATCTTAATTGATGGACGATACTTAAGTATCACTTCCACTTGAGGGAGATCTCAAGAATTGTATAACTCGAAGATAATTGAGTTAACAGGAGTATAGTTGATTTTTTATTTTGAAAGAATATTCTTGGCAAAAAGTATCAGACATTTTCGTGCTTTTGAAAAAAAAAATTAATGTGACCACTATATTTTTTATAATATGACTCTCTAACTTAGAAAATAATCGTAATGTCGAAAAGATTTTTTTTTTTAAAAAAAACAAATTTAATTTTTAATTAATTATGGTTTAACAAAAAATCTTATCTCGATTAATTTGGTGTTTCTTTTTTAAAGTTAAAAAAATGGTTCGGCGAGTCACCACCAATCATTGATTAGAGTGTGATTGGGCATCCAAAATGTTTTGTCATTTTAATAAGGTTTAATTTAAAAATTATTAAAACAACGTTTTAAAGTCTGCGTACCAGAAAATTGAGTTCGAGAGTCGATTACGCGTGGGGAAAGATTAGCACCCCCACAGCGCACTAAATCGGTACATAGTCGATTAATTAATTATCTTTGCAATTAAATCTACAAGTTCGAATTCAATTTAATTTAAGATCCCTTAAAATAGTTTTTATTTTTGAATTTTAGGATGGAAAACGACAATATTTTAATTATTTCCTATCAAGAAGAAATGAAATCTCATATCCTAAAGCAGTTAATTCTTACTCCAATCGAAATAAAAAAATATTACAATTATATCATAAAGTTCATTATTGAGTCAAATTGCACGAACAATGATAAAATAAAACAAGTTAAATTAGAAATTACCAATCCTTCTAGAAAGAATAATGATATTCGATTATTTAAAGACATTTAAATCGGACCTTTTATAAGTTCTAACGATATTTTCTTGAATAATTTAAATAGATGAACATTTCTTTTTTTCTCGTTCTCAAATTTTAGGTGCGGTTAAATTTTAGGGTTTCATTTAACGAGATACACTTTCATTTTAAAATCATTGGAAATAAATTTCTTATAAGTTAAAACAGTCACTTCACAACAATCCTAAATGAAAGAGAATTACCCTTAATCCAATTATTCGAATCGAGTTATGCTCATGAGGGTATCATGCATATTAACTAAAGAGCGTCACATACTCAAATAAATGATTGAACCTAGATTAATACATTCAAAAGAACACATGCAAATGCAAATGCGATTATATATATATATATAATTTATAATATATATAATTTATAATATTTAATATCGGTTAAACTCATATATATTACAGTCATTTTAATATAACATGTAATAAATACCTATAATGCTAGTTCATATAATAAATAGAAGAAAATATTCATCACGTTATGCTTGGTATATACATGAAATATTGAGGCAAAAATTAGGACCTATTTAGTGTATATATATATATAGGGCTGCACAAACACCATATAATATCTTAGTCATTTTATTCGAGATCCCAACATATATAAATATCAAGAAATCAAAAAGGAAAACCCCCCAAATTTATTTGGATACATTTGAATGCATATTTTGTTCCATTACAAATTTCTACAATAAAACCGTCTGGGGAGAACATTGTCTAGCACAAAATAGTAGCAGAAAGTGGCAGCGGTCTTTACATGATAGAACCAAGCTCGTCTCCAATAGGGATTTATGTACAACACAATAGGAACAACCAACAACATCACCGTGTAAGACGCGATGAAAGTCACACGAAACGCCCCCATGTCGATTAAACCATGTTCTCCATCATTGTCGGTTGATGAATTTGGCTTTGGTGGTGATGATCCAGTATCCGCACACTTTGGCAATGGTTCACCACAAAGAAAAGGATTTCCCAAGTAGCTGAATTCATCGAATGTCCCAAATTGTGCAACTCTTGATGGTGTCCTTCCAGATAAGTTGTTGAACGACACATTGAAAGTAGACATGAAAGTTAACCCCACAAGTTGAGAAGGTATATTCCCACTCAATTTGTTGTTGGAAAGATCTACACTTTCAATTTGCCTGAGATTAGCAAATGCTGGTGGGATTGGTCCTGTCAAACTATTGTGAGATAGATTCAAACCAAGTATCTTGTGCAAGTGTCCAATTTGAGGAGGAATTTCACCGACCAGTTTGTTGCAAGAAAGATCGATTCCAGATACCAGTGGTATGATTCTTCCCCTGTAAGATTTGTGACCATTTTTCATTGAAAAATCTATTGGTACATTCAACGAGAAAATGCTAGAGCCAATCATCCTGGCATTAACATAGTCTAGATCCCCTAGGGTGGTAAGATTTAGGCAAGGGGGAATCTGACCAGAAAGATTGTTATGAGAAAGATCAATCACACTCAAGTGATTCAACTTGCATAACTCCATTGGAATCTTCCCTTGTAAGTTGTTGTGGCTTAACAGAAGATAACTCAAGTTCGAAAGTCCACCAATCCAACTCGGAATGTTGCCACTCAATAAGTTCTCTCGGATATCCAGTGTCACCAAGGTAGAGCTATTACGAAGCGCGTCCGGTAAAGTTCCTCGTAACCTATTTTTAGCCAAATGAACTTGTATGATCTTAGAAGGGTTGAAACAAGATGGTATACTCCCTGAGATATTATTAACGGAGAGGTCAACAAGTACAATAAGATCAAGTTGACAAAAATCGATAGGGATTGTGCCTTCTAGATGGTTATTGGACAAAATAATTCTTTGTAAAGAAGACATATTTCCTAACCACTTTGGGATCCTACCAGAAAGTTTGTTGTTGCTAATATCTAGTGCTAACAAAAGGAGGCTCTTGGACAACAAATCAGGGATCCTTTCGGAGAAGTTATTTCCATTCAATTTCAACACTCTCAAGTTTGGTAATTTAAAATTTCCAGAGAAAATTTTGCCCTCAAGTTTATTGTCGGATAAGTCCAAGACTCTCAATGAAGTCATATGACCGAGAGAGGAGGGAATGGTACCAATAAAATGATTTTTTGACATGTTCAGAAACACCAACGATGGTAGCTGCTCTCCGATTTCTGGTGGGATGCTGCCATTGAAGAAATTGTTGGAGACGTCTAAATATGAAAAATGTATATGTGAAGCTAATGGTAGCTCAAGTGATCCAGACAAAGAGGTATTGGTGAGATATATAGACTCTAATTTTGTGTTGTTGAGCAGCAACCAATTTGGGAACTGATTTCCTTTGAAGAATATATTAGAGAGATGAAAAGACATCAAGTCATGTTGATGGTAGAGAAATTCAGGAAACGACTCAGCTTCTCCACAACACGACAAACTAATGGCTTTCAATTGGAACCTTGGGGACGAAGAAGGTACATGAGTTTCACCATACATGATATTGTTATCCGCAAATAGGCCCTTGAGTTTTGAAAGGTTGAACAAGGGTCCCAATGAGACAGGGATTTGAAAGTTGTTATTTGATAGCCACATGTCTTGGAGAGATGCTAGACCCTTAAGAGCATCAATATTTCCGGAAAACTGATTGGAAGAGAGTTCTAATGTTTCAAGAGATGTTAGACTTTTAAGAGCATCTATATTTCCAGAAAATTGATTGGAAGAGAGAACTAATGTTTCAAGAGATGTTAGACTTTTAAGAGCATCTATATTTCCAGAAAATTGATTGGAAGAGAGATATAACGTTTTAAGAGATGTTAGACTCTCAAGGACAGATATATTTCCAGAAAATTGATTGCGAGAAAGATCCAAGTTTCGAAGGGATGTGAGGTTAGAGAAGCACTCCGGCAGGCTACTCTTGAAATTATTAAAATTGAGACTCAACTGTTGAAGATTCGTCATTTCACACAAACCTGTTTATCCCATACAAGAAAAAGAAGCAGAAGACTATATGAGTTAGTACTATTCAAATAGAGTGTTGATACTATGTTATAGTGCAGAAGAAGTAAATGACGTACCTTCAAGGATATTTAGGCTTCCATTCATCTCACATTTATACAATTTCAAACGCTTGACAGAAGTAAATTGTCCAATGCTTCCAAGAATGTTGGTTTGGAGAAAAGAATAACCCACGGATAACTCTTCCAAGTTTGTAAAATTATTCTGATATTCATCTACCCATTCAACAAAAAGCGATTAATCTAAATATGTGAAAATAAGAAAGAGTTCGAGACAAAAAATGTTAATCCACATTTGCAAACTTACTTTGGGAAGCCATTATGGTTCCTTCAACATTAAATCCTGTCAAACGAACAGTGTTCAAGGAAGGGAATAAGGCCAGTGATTGTAGTGGAAGGCCACAATTGCTATCTGCACACACCAACCAATACATTTGTGTAGGTACATAAAAGGCTTTCCCCACCACCTAATTAATTCAATAAGATTCAAGTGTGGGATTAGCAATACCTGTGTCTGTGAGTGAAGAAGAGCAAGATAATGACAGCAACTCCAAGTGGGTCAAAGCATTCAGTTCTGATGAAAATCATAAATGCTTTTGTTTAAAATTAAACTAAACGTTATTTTCTTGACTTTAATTTAATACAAACTAATACAGGAGGGAGGGAGGAGATAATTTTACCTGTAAGATGTATTGATCCCGTGAAATTGGGGCCTCCAAGACTTAAAGACTTGAGATTCGAAAGCCTACCAAGGGATGCCAATATGCTACTGTTGAAGTGGTTGTCTTCCAAACGAAGTGTTTTGAGGTTCATCAACCTTAGTTGAGTTTCATTATCTGTATAATAATATATTTCATTACCACTCACAATTAATAGGTTATAACCTTCATTTGGCTTGTTTTCTGTTAATTAATTAATCATGCTTAGAATTAATTTGGTGGTAAACACACCAACTGCGTAGACATATATGTGGTAAACACACCCACCCGGATCCTCAAAGAAAATCAGCAATTCATTTCTCACGAAGTTCACTTGGTTCGTGCGACTAATTATTATTTTTGAATAGCATAAACTAATAAAGTTAAATAGACGTGTATAGTACCTTGGGATGGAACAAAGTCGGTCACTTTATTTCCCGACATGAACAATTCTTCTAAGTTGCTCAAAGCATTTAATTCTGAACATCAGAGAGAAATACCAATAACATTAAGTATTAATAAATCATATGAAACACAATCAAATCTTTTAAACTTTTATTGTGAGGGGGAAAAGGTTTTAACAAAAGTACCTTTAATATGTATAGCCCCTTCCAATTGGTTATGGTTTATACCCAAAGACTTCAAATTTGAGAGTACACCAAGGAACGAGAATATGCTGGTATTGAAGAGATTATAACTTAAAGCAAGTGTCTCTAGTTTGGGTAGTGTGGGTTCTCCTACAAAGATCAAGATAATTATAAATAAAATAAGACAGTTAAATAATGGATTCGTAGAAGGGAAATAAAAGTAAAAGTGAAAGAACCTTGGTGGTGAACAAAACCAGCTATACTGTTTCTGCCCAAATAAAGAGTGTTCAATTCCTGAAAGGGAAGAAACAAAGAGAGATCGAGATACCATTGCTCCCTCTCTCCCCAACCCAAAACTGCATCTTCCGCCATAGAATCATCAAAGAAACCGTGTACGGATCGAAAATCGATTATATTAAGGAAAAGTCGAATGACTCGCCCAGTGGAGTTATTACATTCAACCCTTTCCCATTTGCAACAATCTCCATCTCCCTCTCCCCATTTGTTTACACCATCGATATATTCACTGAAGTAAGGCTTGAGTTGCATGAGAGCAGTTTTCTCGTCATCCCAGCACCCATCACAACGAAACAACCACCACCCTCCTAAGAAGAACACCACCCACATCAGTTTCCAACCCTTCGAATTCATCCCTAAAACTCAGAGACCACTCAATATTAATTATGGTTTTATGCAACTACTGCAGCCTTGGGCCCTTAATACTAGCACCAGTGCATGTAAAGCAGGCAGCCCTGTTTCCACGAAATGCATCACATAGGACCCACGAAGATTCCTACAAGTCGTTTTTGTTGAATACATTCAACAGAAACTTCTAAAAGTCCTAATCATCGCCATTAAATAATATTAAAAAAAATATGCGGAGAGCGGTGTAAAGTCCAAAACCAGAAGCTGTGGGGTTACCGTAGAATTCCATGGCAATATCCATTCAACGTCAAGTGGGAGAAACTGTGAGCCATCGGATTTGTCTATAGTTATAGCTTTCTAATCAGCTTTCGTGGAAATTGAAGGTAAAAGCATTCCTTATAAGACCTTGACTTAAGAGTAAATCAGATTAGTTCTCGGATCTTATTTGATTTTTTTTAAAGAAGACAGTGATTGATTCAAAGTTGGGTATATTATATCATTGATCACTTAATTATTTATCCCTTTTACTTTTACCACTAATCTTTAAATTTATTCAATATATATTCTATAAATTTAGTACTAGCTTTAATTTAATTATTTTTCTTAAACAAAGAAAAATAAACAAATCACCCGACATTAATATTTAACCCCCATTATTAGTTTAAGGTTTACAGAATAGTATATATATGTTATATTATGGACAATGCTAGAAAAATGGAAAGGGAAATGTACATGAAGAGATTCGAAGCTAGACTAAATCAAATAAATTAGGAACACTAAAATACTGAAGTAATCTTACATTTGTATAATAGTTAATAGATTATATATATATATATACACTGATTCATATAAAATCAAAAGAAAATTGAGTTTAAGATTTATATATTTTCAAATCAAATATGACAATATTTTACTTACATTTTTAATTTAAGGATTATAAATAATTTTAAATTAATTGATTTTAATGTATACAATAAAAATAAAATATTTATAAAATACAATTGATTTTTTCGTTCAAATATAAATTAAATCATTTATATTTTCTATACATTTTATCTTTTAATTATATCATATACAATATTTAAATTAAAAGCGTGAATAAAAAAGAAATATTAAATTTAATTTGAAAATATATAAATCTTAAATTTAATTTTTATTTTAATTTTGTATAAGTTAGTATTTAAAATATATATAAAATCTATTCAACTATTATACAAATGTAAGATTTACTTTAATGATTTAGAGTTTCCTAGGTTCGAATATCTTCATGTCCATTTTCCTTTCCATTTTTTTTGGCATTAATATATATACTATTGTGCAAACTAAAAACCAAAAGTCAGGGTTAGCTTAGTTGGTAAGACGTGCTCTTCTCCTACCGTTTAGTTTAGGGGTGTGCAAATCCGGGTACCCGTAACTGAGTCGGTGATTTTTCAGCTCGTGTCTCTATCCGGATGTTGATTTTACAGGTACCCGTATTTCGGTACCATGTACCCATTTTTTTTTCATTTTCAAATTATTAATTTAAAAAAAAAATCTATACACAAATTTAAATGTTTGAAACTTCGAATTACATACTACAACATCCGAACACAAAATTTAAAAGTTTGAAATACAAAATCTAATAATCTATAATATAAATAATTCATTATAATATATATATTTATGTTTTGTGTAATGGGTATGAAAATTTGGGTTGTGTAATGGGTTTATTTGAAATGGTTAATGGACTTATAAATTTAATTTGGGTAATAGGATACTTTGGTATTGGTTTTGGCATTTTGTAACGTGGACTCTAATTTGGACATTGTGACAAGCATAGTATATTCTCAAATAAATAAGTGTTTTTTCATATAAATAAACTACAAACATAGTATAAAGAATAAAGGGTCGATCCGCATAGACTTTGAAGATTCTGATATTAAAAGGTTTTGGTTTTGATTTTGGTAAAAAGGTAAAGAAAATGGGGGGTTTTGATTGAAAGAGAGGAACAAGAAATACATGTAAAAATAAAAATGATGGTGACAAATTAAATCTAGGAAAAATAATGAAAGTAATTTTTAGAAGAAATTCAATTAAGTAAAACAGTCTTAGACCTCACTTTGCCTCAATTTTAATTGCATCAAAGAGGATTTCTATTCCGAATAAATATCGGTTATAGTCTACAAGGTCAAACCCTTGTAACTCATTTTTCTCTCCGATAAACCAACAATCCAAAGTCAATCTTTGGAAGTCCTTATTTGTACTAATCACGACTATCGTCACTGGCAACAATATAGTTTAAGTTTTGGAAAAGCCCAACTCAAGTTATGTTGTTTCAATGAGGATCGAACCCGATCTCAATTTCCTTATCGAACATCGCTAAGTGTTTTCACAGAAAGTCGAATGTGCTACAAGGTGATCCTTCCTCCCAACTTTAAATCGGAACAACAATCAAACCAACGTCGACTTTTTGAAATGAAAGTGTTGAGATTTTAAAGGAAAGGCTAATTGCCAATCCAAGTTTATAGAAAATTGAGAGTTATATCCGAAGATATTAGGTGTTTTTCAATTCTCACGATTGAAATTGAGTCATCGCTTTAGCCTTTGGCTTATTGAAAAATTAGCTAAGCATGATAGAAATCATACTTAGTATTTTTAAAGAAAGTAAATAAAAACTTAAAAGTAAAACGAAAGAGAAGAAAATAAGAAAACTTTATTAAAAGTAAAAAGCAAAGAACAAAGCTAAATCTAAGTATGTTTCAAGTTTTATTCTGAGATGGTATTTATAGCTTTCTAAAACCCTAAAAATAAATTGAAAATAGCTAAAACCCTAAAGATAAACAAGTGATAATTCCCAAATTCAAATTCAAATTAAATCTAAGTCATATGTTTGTCCTTTTAGATTATGTTGACTGAATCGTCTTTTGGAAGCTTCTATTGATTGGGCTGTCAGAATATGCCACGTCGGACATTGTCATGCCCCAAGTCATGCTCGCGTGTCCAGCCTCGACTCCAAAATAAAAAAACTGTAGAACTTTGCTTATTTAATGTTGTTTACGGAAATTAAAGGTATGAATAGAAAATGAATCAAAACACCCCAAATCAGAAATATCAAAGAGATAACAATAAGTAACTAACATCACAATAGTAACAAAAATAAATCACTCATCATATTTTTATTTTGTATTCTATGATAAAGGCTTCAATTGGATAAAAAATGAACATGTATGGTCACCAAGTCCAAATGTAAATGTTTGAAATTTCTTAAGGTCCTCTGAGTTATTTTCACTCATGCCGCCAAAGCCACTTAAATTAATCGATATCCATGTACGAACATATTCGTGTTAATCTTGAGGTCGTGGGATCGAGTCCCATGGAGGGCATTTCATAATTTGGAGGTCTCCTACGGAAGCTGTTCTCAACCTAGTGTTGGGGGCAGCCTACTATCATACCTCCCCTTATCCCATTACATATGGGAACAAGGGACAACCATGTACGAACATATTCGTGTTAATCTTCGATCACCCTTCATTCCGATTTAAGCTACCTGTGTTTTACCTTGATGCTGCTTACCATATGTGGAACTCGAACGAATTCATTTGTTGAGCTGATTGCAACCGACCATTTATTTTTGCATCGGAGACAAGTCCTTAAGATAGCAATGTCATAAATCTGCTCGATTGTGAATAACTTTATTTTTAAAATAATCTAAACTAAAAATATTCTGAAACAAAAATAATTTAAATCGAAAGTAAACTAAATTTATTTTATCTGAATTTAATTAAAATCAAACATCTATCGAATTTTAAATCAAAAATTGATTGAAAGTAAACAAATAATTTATTTTTATTATTATCATTTTTCAACAATATGATAAATAATAAAATAAATATTGTTTAAAGACCAAATAAATCATTAAACCTTCTTATACTAATATAGATATAAATCCCTTTTGTTTAAATGAACAATACTAAATTTTCAAAGAAAATATTAAGATGGGTAAACTACATAAATGATCAGCAAACGTTTAGGGCTCTTGCATTTTCATCACCCAACTTTTAAAAATTATAATTTAGTCACTAAACTTTTAGTTCGTTTTCAATACGATCTCTGACGTTACCTTATGTTAATTTTATCTGACATGACAATTACCTCCCTTTAACCCTTCTTCTTCTTCTTGATGATCCCACCAACAAAAACCATGGAATCCACACCTTCTTTAACAACCATATGCAAAACCTTAGCTTTTTTTTTTATAAGAATTTCAGGTCTCGTTAAAAACCTCCTTCTTGATTAATAGAGCTAGTAGGGTAGCTCCTTAATCAGCGGAAGAATAAAAATAGTGTCTTAGGATTTTATTGAACATAAGAAATTACATAAGATACAACCTGGTAAACACCCTTAACAGAAACAGATAAACATGGAACAACCCTAAACCACTCATAAACTAAAACAATAGTACAACCAATCTGTCCTATTAACCCATCTAACAACACCTTCTAATACAATAAAAACCAGCATTTACAACCAAAAACTAAAATAAATGCCTCTGAATACAGTTGTTGAGCAATTAAGAACCAATTGTAGGAACAAGTTCTAATGAAATATCGTAATCTTCGGGGACCCAAGAGTTAGGTTTGAAGGAAGGATCAACTTCGTGCACCATGATTTTGAACAAATTATCACCGACCTTCAACTCCAACAACTCATCAAAGTCTCCCTTGAGCCTTTGTGAGTATTTGAATTTTAGTCCGATCAAAATATGATGGGAACTCACAACTGTTGTCGATTGCTACTAATTTGCCCCACTTAGATGCAATGTTTTTGAAAGTATTCCAATTCCAAGCCTGAAAAGGAATACCTTCACAAACTAACCAGACGCGACGGCACTCCACCACTAGGCTCTCTAACCAAGTTTCTACTCTGGAAAACCATTCTGCAAGAGTCTCTAGTTTCTCATCCTTCACTAATCTCAACGAATCGGAATCTTCAAAAACCATTAAAACCGCATTTCCAGCATCTCTCATTAGCGTGAAACCAGCTGGTCCTTTGGCTTGTATTTGGTTAGCAAGATTAGCAGTGAAAATATTTTGTTCGGGCCCTTGCCGTTCTTGACCGGGAACGCCATCTTAAACCCCCATGTGGTGTGAACTTCCAAATGACAATGAAAAAATCAGACCCCTACAAAAAAAAAAACACCACCAAATTATAATGTTTCAACGTGTTCTGTTTTTTTAACAATATTCAAACAATCATTATAATATCTATGGTTTCAAGGGCACCTGGACTATCTACCTTGAACTTGATCGCAGCCCACCCTGCAGTTGGTACACTTATTGTGTTACTTTCAACAAGGTCAGCAAAATTATGTCAATGATCAAAAGAATCATATTCATTATTATATTCATTATTAACGAGTTGAAAGTATTTAAAACATAATCACCTATTTTAATAAAAAAAATATTAACAAACCTCTGTATAGATACAATATTTAAACCAAACACAAAATCCAAATTTAGGAACCAAAAAGAAAATTCCAAGCCCAACAAAATCATTTGGAAAATGAATCAATCTCGTGAAGCACGATAGTCCCGGTCGTACTCGATTGCGGTGCCCAATTACTACGAGCGAAGAAAAGGCCTAGGGCATAAGAAAATAAGAGAAAAATCAAAATTGGGAAATTGGATATCACTGATTAGCTGTCTGTCTTATCTGATTTCTCTTCCTCTCACAGCCGCTTCTTTTCGCCCTCTACTCTTCCTTCTGATTTCAATTTTGTAAACAAATAAATAAAATAAAATAGGCCTGATACCGCTATCTCAGAGCTGCTCCGGCCGAATCGAATCCGTTGCAGATTTTGTTGATTTTCGTCAAATGTTAGCTGGGCCTTTTCTTTTCGTCGGACAGGGAGATTGAATTTGGGTATTGTTCACGCCTCAATTTATTTTTCATTTTGGGTATGAAGTTATTCCCACTGTTTTTATTTTCTTATTTCTGTGATGCAATGTTTCTCCTTTGATTCATTCTGTAATTTTTGTTCCAATTGAATTTTTTTTGTAATTTTGTCTTACAGGAATCTTAAATTTACTCGAATGAGCTGATAATTTTTAAAAATTTATTTGGAAACGAGTGTTTTTCTTTTTTTAATTCCAGCTTGTGATTTATGGTGAGGATTTTTTCATGCTATTACCGACATGAGGCTTAGCATATAAACGATAAGCTGAGCCCTTTGGTGAAATTTCAGGAAGGATGAAAGGTATTAGAGACTGGGTTTTCACTCAAGTTTTGGCCTCTTCTAGACCACTGTCCGGCAGCGGTGGTTTCTTTCCTGAGGCTCCTTCGTCTCAAGAATTTGAATCAGAAGATCAAGGTACTAGCTTCTCCCCTTTCCTACATATATTTGGTAGTACTTTTGACCCTCTCACCAAATTTCTTGAAGTGAAAGTGTGGGTAAGTTTGTAGATAAAATCGTGATTTAATATCTGTATGAATGTTCTGATTTCAAGGGGTACTCTAAATTACATGACTAAATGTTCGACCTTGGTACTTGAATGGAGAAGCATATTTGAATAAATTAAACCTTGAGAAAAGAAAGCTTGCTTATCTAACTGCAAAAAAAAAAAATCAAATGCAACATTATATATCTTGGAGCTGCCTCTTTCACGTATTACTTGGCAGTTGGCAGATTAATAGCTAGGAGTTTCTCTGCTTAGAATCAAATCTTTATTGTAACTGTCTTTTATTTCATTAGGTTCATCTCAGACCAGCAGTTCGGTAGCATTGTCTGTGCCTCCTTATATATCATCCTCTTCTGGTAATATTCATGATAATGACCCTTTTATTTCACGGCAGCAAGTCGTAGTTGAAGGTTCTAATCTATCACATAGTGGTCCTAGTAGAAAAAAGATGGACCCATTGGCTAAGATTGAGAAACTCCAAATTACATTCTTGCGTCTTCTCCAACGTTTGGGGCAACCTCATGATAATCTTCTGGTGGCAAAAGTTTTATATAGGATGCACCTGGCAACATTGATACGAGCAGGGGAATCAGATTTAAAAAGAGTGAACTTAAGAAATGAGAGAGCCAAAACAATAGCAAGGGAACGGGAGGCATCTGGTCTCCAAGGGTTAGATTTCTCTATTAAAATACTTGTCCTCGGCAAAACAGGAGTTGGCAAGAGTGCAACCATAAATTCTGTGTTTGATCAACCTAAAACTGAGACCAGTGCATTTCAACCTGCCACTGATTGCATTCGAGAGGTCACGGGAACTGTTCATGGGATTAAAGTAACATTCATTGATACCCCTGGTTTTCTACCTTCATCTACTAGTACAATGAGAAGGAATAGGAAAATTATGCTGTCTGTGAAGAAATTCATTAGAAGATCCCCACCAGATGTTGTTTTATACTTTGAGCGGCTTGACCTCCTCAACATGGGTTATAGTGATTTCCCCCTTTTGAAGCTTATGACTGAAGTTTTTGGTAATGCAATTTGGTTTAACACTATCCTTGTCATGACACATTCTTCTTCAGCACTTCCTGAAGGACCTAACGGGTATCCTGTCAATTATGAATCCTATGTGAACCATTGCACTGATTTAGTGCAGCAATATATACACCTGGCAGTATCTGATTCAAGGCTTGAAAACCCTTTACTTTTAGTGGAAAATGACCCTCAGTGCAAAAGAAATTTCATAGGGCAAAGCATACTTCCAAATGGACAGGTTTGGAAATCTCGGTTCTTTTTATTATGCATATGTACCAAGGTTCTTGGTGATGCCAACAAGCTCTTGGAGTTTAAAGACAGTAATGAATTAGGACAATTAAGTAACAATCAGTTGCCTTCTCTGCCTCATCTTCTCTCAACTTTTCTACAGCATCGGTCAGTATCAAATCCAGCTGAACCAGAAAGTGAACTTGATGAGATTCTGCTCTCAGAGGAAGCAGAAGAGGAGTATGATCAATTGCCTTCAATTCAAATCCTGACGAAGTCTCAATTTAAAAAATTGACTAAATCACTGAAAAAATCCTATCTTGATGAGCTGGAATACAGAGAGACTCTTTATTTGAAGAAACAGTTGAAAGAAGAGTGCCTTAGACGGAAGGAGGGCAAGCTCTCCAAAGAGAAGAGCTCTGAAGGTAATGATGGTGATGATACTGATAACAAGGTAGCTCCAGAGGCTGTCCAATTACCGGATATGGCAGTCCCTCCAAGTTTTGACTCAGATTGCCCCATACACAGATACCGCTGCCTTGTCACAAATGACTTATGGCTTGCGAGACCTGTTCTCGATCCCCATGGATGGGATCACGATGTTGGATTTGATGGAATAAACTTGGAGACAGCTTTGGAAGTGAAAAAGAAAGTTTTTGCTTCAATTGCAGGACAGATGAGCAAGGACAAGCGCAATTTCAGTATTCATTCTGAATGTGCAGTAGCATATGCAGATCCTGTCTGGCCAACTTATTCTTTAGGACTTGATGTTCAGTCTACTGGTAAAGATCTTATGTATAATGTCCACAGCAATGCAAAGCTGAGGAGCCTCAAGCACAATTTCACTGATTGTGGACTCTCTGTGACATCATTTCGAAACAAGTATTATGTTGGTGCTAAGCTTGAGGAAACCATCTTGGTGGGGAAGAGAATGAAGTTTGTTATGAATACTGGGTTAATAGAGGGTTCTAGACAAGTGGCATACGGTGGGAATTTTGAAGCTTCTTTTAGGGGGAGGGACTACCCTGTGAGAAACGATCATCTTAGCCTGACTATGACAGCTCTCTCATTTAAAAAAGAGACAGTACTTGGTGGTGGTTTCCAGTCCGAGTTTAGGCCGATTCGAGGTATGCGGCTTGCTATTAATGGCAATATAAATAGCCAGAAAATGGGGCAAGTTTGTGTGAAAATGAGTAGCTCTGATCATGTGGAGATTGCATTGGTTGCTGTCTTTTCAATTTTCAAGGCCCTTTTGCATCGAATGGCCACTGAAAATGGAGATATTGAAGCATTGGAGGGTGCCTAAGTGCCAGAATATTTTGCTGCAACAGAAAGACTGGTCACGAAAACGTTCTATATCTCGAATGCTCTTTTCATCCAAACATATGATATTGTTTGCGGGGTTTTTCGAGATCTTTTTGGATATTGTTCGTGTTAGTTCAGATATGTAGGAAAAAAGACAAGGTGTTGGATGTTTGTCCCACTGCTAGCTCCACTATGCTGAGGAGGTGATGGTATTTGAGTACCCAGTAGAGCTTCCATCCATGTCTGCTGAGGTCAGTGTCAAACAAGGCCATAGCTGTACAGGAATTCATGATAAATGAGGGTTTTGTATTGTGATTCATGGAATAAACCATAATAGTTTATAGTTGTAAAAGATTGAACATAACTCTTTAATTTTGATCTAATAAGTTCAACATTTTATCATGAGGAATTAGTAGATGGGTGAATACTTATCATAACTGTGAATAATTCAAGAAACAATTTATACTTTGTTTCAAATAAGAAATTCATGGATACATAAAATCTCAGTACAAGTTTAAAGAGAAAAAAAACATATCAAAGAAACCTGTATGAACATTTGATTGAAATTAAGTCGTACCGTGTTAAGAACATCTAACCTTAAGCGTTAGCCACCAGAATCAGAACTACAGAACTATCTATATTATAATAAGAAAAACTGTATGAAAGTCTATTTATATTAGATTTATATTGTTTGGTACAAGTACAGTTTGAGTGATCCTTTTTTTAAATTACTTCTTAAAAAAGTTGAAATAAATAATTTTTGTGAATTTTCTTCTTCTTCTTCATCGGGAAGGAAGTG
The DNA here is from genome assembly GCF_006381635.1 of Hibiscus syriacus. NCBI lineage: Eukaryota > Viridiplantae > Streptophyta > Magnoliopsida > Malvales > Malvaceae > Hibiscus > Hibiscus syriacus. The sequence continues at coordinate 324,822 of NW_024061952.1, read as the reverse complement.
GGTTAATGGAAAGAAGAATTATTATATATATATGTGAGTAGAAAGGACAAGTGAATTACTTTTTAATTTTTAATTTTCAGCTCAAGTTTCCGTTAATGAGTTAATGGGAGTTATCGAATAAGGGGATAAAATCAAACGGATCGATAACGAAAGGTTAAACACACTTAATTTTTAAATCGATGACCAAAATTCATCAAACAAAAAACAAAAGGGACTATTCGTAGTTTTACCCCTTTTTTAACCACATCCGGTAAGTTAGGGAAATAAGGTTAGTCGAAACAATCAATTTAACTCCCGAATTAAATGAGGGACCAACAGCCAATCTACCCAATACCGTATCGCCCCGTGTAAAGCCTCACCCAATCAGAACCAATATTGCTTAACTCCACGCAAACCACGGTGAGTAACGACCAAGCGGTTGTCCTCTAAGGTACGCCACCTCCGCGCGTACGTTAGCGCGTACTATCTCCACTAACGTACGCCTCCCTACTCTGGCCGAGTCTTGTCTCTCTCTCTCTCAACAAGTTTCCCTTTCCCATCATAATGGGTGTTCAGTCTTCACCTGATTCTCCTAAGGCACTTTCTTTCCTTATCTTTTCTTTCTTTTATTATTTTTTTATTCGGATGTTGATGCTTTGAATTCGTTCTTTTTACTTAAATCTTTTTTATTTCTAATTGGTAATATTCTCTGATCTGGGGTTGTTGTAAAAAAGGTGACCTTTTCAGTCCAGGATTATGAGCTGAATCTTGTTTTTTTTAAATTGTATTCATGTGATTCAAATTAATAGATATCGTATTTTTAATTATCTCGGACTATTAAAAAAGACACCATCAACACAAATTTTATTATCATACCGGTAACAATAACTATGTTATTAGTTCATAGTAATATATATTATAACATTAATGTTACAAGCTAAAGAAACAAACGATAAAGAATTTAGGGTATTCTTCTGTTCAGGGTCATCATGGTGATTTTCTTACCCTATCTGCCTTAATTCACGATTCGCTTCAATCCTTATGAAGGACTTGTTGAAGCACAGTTAAAAGACTCCCACGTAAGGCGCTTCCAATTTCTTCGAAGTTTCAGTGCGAGTCACTCTAATTTTTTAGGACTCTCTTGCGAGTCACTCTAATCTTTTGAATATCGGTATTGGAGGTAGAGTATCGATATTATATAATTTAAATATTAATATTAGAACGAGTGCTGGTATTAAGAAGACATTTTAGAATTTTACAAGTTAAGATCGAGCATCGATACAATCAATCTAGATATTGATACCCACTCATTGATATTGATATTATTCTGTACAGAATCAATTTTATCTTAATATTTTTATCTCGATTTTTTAAAACCCTTTATAGTATCAATACTATTCTATCAATACTGAAACCATTTATCGTCCATTCAACAATTCTTAAATCTATCCTAGCTCACAATACATACTTACCATGTTATGAATGTTAAAGTATATTTGGTTAGGCAGTTAATGACATGTGATAGTTCTTTACACGTGTCCTCTCAGTTGGTTATGTTGTTGCAACATCTCATTGGTGGTTTAGCCAGCTCATTTTTAGCTCTTTAAATAGCTACCATTTCTTGTATATTAACACAATGATTGAAATACAAAAGTTGATACATATTCCAGTATATTTTCTCTCTTTAACATGGTATCATTCGATGTCATATCTTGAAACGGTTTCATTTTGCGTTGGTTGTTTTCTTCTTCTTCCTTGCTTCTTGGGTTATGGTTTCTTTGATCTTGTTAGTTCAATCATGGTTCAACCTGCGACGATGTCAGATATAGCTGAGGATGAACAGTTCACAGACAATAGCTCGCATATTTTTGCTAACAAAAGGATCAAAGTGGGTTTGACTGATTTGAACTATCTTTTGTGGAAACAAGTGATACTCACAATCCGAGGGCTTGGTCTTGAAGGTGTTCTTGATGAATCCATGGTGGTTCCGGTGAAGTTGGTTCTTAACAATGCTGGTGAGCAGATTATCAACCCATCTTATTTGTGTTATGTCAAGCAAGATAGCTCTTTGGCTTATTGGCTCATTTCAACCATTAGTCCTAACATTTTACCCCAGTTGGTTGGTGCTGAATCCACAACAGCAGTCTAGAGTGCTATCACCAGGTTGTACTCCAAGCTTTTTACTACAAAAATTATGGCTTTACATTGTCGCCTTAGGTTAATGAAAAAGGTTCACAATCAATGAGAGATTACACCATGGTCATTAAAGAAATATGTGATCTTCTAGCCACATGTGGTAGTCCTATTTCTGATATTGATCATATAGCTACCATTCTTAATGGTCTATCCGGTGAATATGAGCCAACCGTTGATGTTATCACAGCGAGCAGAGAACCCTTTACCATGGACAGCGTGGTATCAATTCTTATCGATGTTGAATCACGCTTTGATGACTCCTTTCGTTTTCTAATAGGGGTAAACTTCACTCGTTATAGCACCAATCAGATCTCTGATTGTCAGCACCACAAGCATCATGGGGGTTCTAAACCTAACAACAATACTGGAAACAGATACAAGGGTAGGCCCAAGCAGTAATATCAACTCTGTGGGAAGCTAGGTCACCTTGTTGACAGGTGTTGACATAGGTTTGATCAAAATTTTAAGGGAGTTACTGCTCAACATTATTCTTCAACTTCTGAGGCACATGGCAATTTCTGTTCATGTTTTCCTCATGTTTCTGATTTCTATTACACTCCTTTTGTAAGAACAAATGCAGGAGATGAAGGCTCTTCTGACATAGAGTCAGTTGACAATGTCCAAGTCAATACTTTGATGGTTGATGGTCCTCTGAATAATGCTAAATGGTTCCTTGATTCAGGAGCCACGCATCACGTAGCTGGTACTTCTTTTATTATCACAAGCAAATAAGCATACACTGGCAGTGGTAAGGTTTATTTAGGGGATGGTTCAACTGTTGCAATTACTCATATTGGTCGAAATGTTTTTTTAAACTTCTTCTAGAGATCTTTTGCTTGATCAGACGCTATATGTTCCAAAAATAACCAAGAATATTTTGTCAGTTTCAAAGTTTACTAAAGATAATTCAGTCTACTTTGAGTTTCATGCCAATTTTTTCTATGTTAAGGATGAAAGCACAGGAGTCGTGCTGCTGGAGGGAAGGCTTGATGGAGGATTGTATAGCTTTGATTGCCAAATTCTAGGAGAAATAACAGATGTTCATAACACAACCGTTAAATATACCAATGAGTATTGGTTGTGGCATAAAAGACAAGGACATCCTGTAGCTGAGGTGGTGAAGTCAACGCTTAATAAACAACTAAATGTAGATAACACTGAAGTTTGTGCAACCTTTCAGATAGGAAAAAAGTCGAGTTCTGTCATTTCATGTATCACAAACAGTGTATAATCGACCCTTTGAGTTGATTGAAATTGATGTATAGGGTCTTGCCCCTATTGCTTCTAGTAGTTTTCGATATTTTGTGAGCTTTTTGGATATGTACTCAAGGAATAACTGGGTATATCTTTTAAAAAATAAAAGTGAAGTTGTTGTTGCCTTTGAAATGTTTGTTGTTATAGTTTCAAATCAATTTAATTAAACCATTTTAGCGTTACAAACAGATAGTGGATGAGAGTTTCGATTCCTAGAGACTATCTCACATCGTCTTGGTGTTTAACGTAGAAGGTCGTGGCCCCATACCTCACAACAAAATGGGGTAGTGGAAAAAAAGCACAGGCACATAGTTGAAATTGCTCTAGCATTATTGGAAAAAGCACCAATGCCTCTGACGTACTGGTCTCATGCGGTCCTCATTGCGGTCTACCTTATTAACAAGATGCCCTCGAAGCTTCTTAGTAATATTTCACCTCATCAAAAGCTGGATGGTAAGCCTCCTAACTATAGTTTTTCAAAATCTTTGGTTGCAGTGTTTTCCTCATCCCATGGCGTTTAATACACATAAGATGGATTTTCGTTCCAAGGCATGTGTTTTATTGGGTTATTCTTCAATGCACCATGGTTATCAATGTATGGATGAAAATCGAAGAATATATGTATCCCGAAGTGTGGTGTTTAACGAAAATATTTTTCGTTTTGCTCATAAAGCATTATCTTACAACAAATGTGCCAATGTGATGTTTCGATAGAGATCCTTATCGGTTGTTTATAACAAGAGTGGCACTATTATGGTTCTTAATCAACAAGGACATACCAGTCTTCATCATACAGTTGTTCAAAGATCAAGTTCCAATTATGACTAGATCTTAGATGCAACTAATGTTGCTCAATCTGAAGCTACAAGGAATGAGACATATGTGCAGTCTATAGAACAAACGGGTGATGTTTCTCTTTCTCTTGATTTTGAACAAGATGTACCCTGTGAACAAGATCAGAATCAAGAAAGTGTTCAAGATACAAGAACAAGTAATACTCATGCTATGATCACTTGAAGCAAACATGGCATCTTTAAACCAAAAGTCTTTTCCATTCAGTGCAAAGGTGTACCTGGAGACATTCAAGTTGCTCTCAAAGATAATAACTGGAGGGAAGCTATTATGGCTGAATATAATGCTCTTCTAAGTAATAACACGTGGGATATTGTGGAATTACCAAATGAGAGAAAAGCCATTGGTTGCGAATGGCTTTTCAAGGTGAAGAAAAATGATGATGGATCTATAGAAAGATTGAAAGCTCGTCTTGTTGCCAAGGGGTACTCTCAGATAACTGGGCATGATTTCACGAATACCTTTAGTCCTGTTGTTCGGTTCTTTACAGTGAATATTTTGATTTCATTAGCTATTACATGCAAATGGAAAATAAGGCAGGTGGATGTGAACAACACATTCTTAAAAGGTGACTTGAGTGAGGATGTCTACATGCAACAAATTTCTGGTTTTGATGAACATTCAACTGATGAAGTTGTCTTAGTGTGCAAATTAAAAAAGGCGTTGTATGGGTTGAGACAAGCACCAAGGGATTGGTTTCTTAAGTTATGAGAATTTTTGCTCATCTTAGGGTTCAAGTCTTCAAGGGCGGGCTCTTCGTTGTTTATTCGCAAGAATGGAAGTGAAGTGATATATGTGGTAGTATATGTAGATGATATTATCATCACTGGGAGTTCTTAGTTGGAGATCAACCAAGTAATCCATGAACTGCATGAAAAGTTCTCCTTAAAAGATCTTGGACAACTTAAGTTTTTTCTTAGCAAAGAGGTGCATAGATCACAAAATGGCTTGTTTCTTTGTCAAAAGAAATTTATCACTGAATTGCTGCAAAAAAACCCAAATGCTTGATGTGAATCTTGCCTCTACTCCCATGGAAAAGCAACTAAGCTTAGAAAGAATGATGAAGAAGTGTTAAGTGATCCACGACAGTACCAAAGTGTACTGGGGGCACTCCAATATATTTGTCACACTAGACCAAACATCTCATTTGTAGTTAACAAAGCTGCACAATTTATTATAAGAGCCCACTGAGGTACATTGGCTAGCTGTCAAACGAATTTTACGTTAATTACGAGGAACGTTAGAGGTTGATCTTTGGTTTTCGGCTCAAGTGCAAAGAATGATGGTACTTAATGCCTTCTCAGATTCTGATTGGAGTGGAGATATTGATAACAGAAGATCAATATTTGGGTATTGTGTATACAATGGGAGCCATTTGCTTGCATGGAGTTCGAAAAACATCGGGTATTATCTAGATCCATTGTAGAAGCTGAGTACAAGAGCCTTGCTGATGTTACATCTAAGGTTGTATAGGTAAAGGTTGTTCTACATGAAATGGAAGTTGTTTTTCCTGAAGCACCTAAAGTTTGGTGTGATAACACCAGTGCAGTTGCTATTACTACAAACCCTATTTTACATACAAAGAGCAAACATATTGATCTAGATTTACACTTTGTACGAGAAAAGGTTGCATCACATGAAGTCTAAGTCAACTATGTTCCAACTGACAGCCAGGTTGTAGATGTCTTAACAAAACCTCTTGGCTTGACGAAGTTTGAATTGTTTAGGAACACGCTGTGTGTTTTTGAATTTAGATAAGTTTGTAAGAAGCGGGGTGAATGTTAAAGTATATCTCGTTAGGCAGTTAATGACATGTGGTAGTTCTTTACACGTGTCCTCCCAATTGGTTATGCTGTTGCAACAGCTCATTGGTGGTTTAACGAGCTCATGTTTAGCTCTTTAAATAGCTACCATTTCTTGTATATTAACACAATGATTGAAATACAAAAGTTTATGCATATTTCAGTATATTTTCTTTCTCTTTAGCAATGAAAACACAAAGAAAAAGAGTTCATTACTTTTAACAAATTATTATGGATAAAAGCTCATTCCTTCTATCTTTAAACCTTCTTCTTGCACTTGAATTTAGATGATTTTCCAATAATATGAAAATATATTAGACCAAAGAATAAAAGAATTATACTTGCAACATTTAACTAAATCTTAATCTTTCTTCTCTTCTCTAAGACATAATTATACCCATTAGTTGTTTTCTTTAACTTGTTCCCATGTAAAGTTCTCCATTTTTTTATTTCTAACAAAATTAATATATATAAAACAAACACGATAGGTTCCAAAAAAATAAGAAAAAATTTGTTACTTTTAGAAGCTAAATGGAGTAATTACCCTCTAAGTCCTTGTCTTCTCTTGGTTCCTACAAACTCATCCTCTGGGCTTAATATTTGGGTCCACCAATAATCACAATTATTAGTTTTAATTCCAATTCATCTAAGTCTTTGAAACAAATACTATTTTTGATTATTACAGTCAATCTTTTAAACAAATATTATTACAGTCTATCTTTCAAATAATCTTTTTTTTAAAAGGAGGGAGCTAGAAGACCAAATTCTAGCAATCAAGCTGGCTCTAGGGCTAGCAATCAAGCTGGCTCTAGGGATACATTTCTCATGTCATCGTGGTATGTTCGGGCCACAGTCGAGGGAGGGTCGTAGAAAACATGGGTGCCACTTGGCAGTGACAAGCTAATTGTGCCATATGATCCGCCAGCAGCGATGAACCATGTTAGCAACATGAAAAATCATCGAGGAAGAATGTCTCTGTTCCTTGTTGTGCAGCAACCTCGGCTAAAACATCTTTGTTGTTCGATTCAACTAAAACTGAAGAGAGGCTCATACTCCGCGCTAAAGATAGACCTCGAACATCCTCCAAAGCTCGGCGTCAAGGACCGAACATTTGCCAATGATCTTCGAGAAGCCCCGGATCCATCTTCTTTCATGGTCGCGAATCACACCTCTACACGCTGCAAACCCAACTTCATTCCGTTGCGCTCCGTCAACATTAATTTTGACATAATCTATCTTTGACTATCAGAGTCGATCTTTCAAACAAATACTATCTTTTATCGATTATAATTTTTTACTCAACGATTGAGATTAAATGGTTTAAATTCTCCCTTCATCCAACCGTCCAAATTTATTTTCATTTTGGTTGTGGTTGGTATCAATACCATTCATTAAGTTAGATTGAACCTTCACTTGTCTTCTAAATTCTGTTACACTCTCTTATCTCTCTATTTTTGTATTTATAGATTCTCGTGCGGTTTTCTTTTCAAATTAGTAACATAAATTCTCTTTATCTTCCCTTCCACGTCTCTCTTTATACTGTCTCAAGCCTCCGCCCAAGCTCCACCAACCAGCCCAAAACTCCGTGCCACGTGAGGCCATGTCAGAGCATGCGCCGCCGTACCAAATCGAATCCCACGACCCGGACCAAGATCCTCTCACCGTTCCTTTACTCTTTCAACAACAACGATCCATTAATTCTACCTCTCAGGTCGCCGACGTCTGCCCTTTCGAAAGCCTCGACTACGAGTAATCTCTCTTCTTACCTATTTTTCTTTATTTCTGCTTATATTTTTAAAATTTTAAAATCGGTTCAGTGTTGCTCTTTCATTTTAAGGATTGCGGAGAATGATTTCTTCAAACAGGACTGGCGAACACGTGGAAAGTTCCAGATTTTTCAGTATATTTTCATGTAATGGCTTCTCTGTTTCTTGATCGGCAGTTCAGTCAGTTTAGTTGGTTTCTTCAATAATCTCGCCGTGGAGAATATCGCCGGTGTTAAGTTCGTCGTCACTTCTAACATGATGTTGTCACGAAGGTATCTTTATTTATTTTTTTCTTTTTGAATTACTGATGAATTTTGTATATCAGTAATCTTTTTTATCCGGGAATAATTTGCTCCAAATATTCGAATAACTTTATCAGCAAAAAAATTCTTAAATACTCCACTAGTCCACTGTTGTATCGCTTTAGAAAAATAGTAATTTTGAAGAAATTTTATTTTTTTAAAATTTATTCGTACAGGTACGGGATGGCATTTCTAGTGTTTTCTGTATCAAATCTGGTCCTAACTCTCTTTGCAGCCATCCTAACGGCGTTTATTTCTCCCGCTGCTACCGGTTCAGGTATACCGGAAGTGAAGGCTTACTTGAACGGTGTGGATGCGCCGCATATATTTTCACCGCGAACTTTAATGGTTAAGGTAATTATTGCTTATTAGCTAATTCTTTTTAAAAGTTCAATTACAAACGATGAGTTGTTAGTTTACCGAAGATCCTTTGTGATGTTCAGCTTGATGCTGAGTAGACATACACAAAGTCGGATAAAAAATCGATTCGGTTTTTGACCTAGTTAAAAAATCGGATTTTAAAAAAATCGATTCGGATCCTAATTGGTTTGAATGGCCGGATGGTGTAATCGGTTTCGGTTTGAAAAAAACCGGTTTGTAGCCATGATGAACAAAAAATTACAAAAATAAGATTTGAGAGATGTTTAGGTGTTGTGTAATAAGATTTGAGAAAGTTGTAATCAACCAAATACATCATCAACCTATTTATACATGTTTAGGGTGGTAAAATGGTGATTTTTTAGAAAAAAAACGGTCACAAAAACCCTCAACGGCTAGTTTTTAAAACCCCATACCGGTTTTTTATCCGGTTTTTTTCAAACCGGTTTATAATCCGATAAAAAAACCGATCGTCTAATTTTTTTCAAACCGGTTATACTATCCGGTTTTTAAATATCCGATCCGGTTTAAAAAAATCGATTTTTCCCAAATCCAGTTTCGGATATTTTTTGCGCAAAATCGAATATTCGAATTTTTTTTGCACCTCTAATGCTAGTGAAGAGCTGTTTTTCCCTAAATTTTATAATATGTTTGTGTTTGTTGATTCTAATTATTTTAAATTGCTAATTAATTGAGTTAATACCTAGTTAGTTATGGAATTAATTTTTTCCACTTTTATATTTCAATGTTCGACATTTATATTGGAATTAATTTTTTCCACTTTTTGAGAATTGAGGAAGAACAACCACTGTTCTTTCTTTTCCATTTCTTCCATTTTATGGTAGAAAACTAGAAATTAATACTTGTGTTAGATGAGCAGATTGTGGGAAGCATTTCTGCAGTGTCTTCATCTCTGCTGGTTGGAAAAGCAGGGCCTATGGTGCATATTGGTTCATGCATTGCATCATTGTTCGGACAGGGCGGGTCAAGAAGATATGGCTTAACATGGAAGTGGCTTCGTTTCTTTAAGAATGACAGAGACCGACGAGATCTTGTAACATGTGGATCAGCTGCTGGAATCGCTGCTGCTTTCCGTGCCCCAGTTGGAGGCGTGGTGTTTGCTCTTGAAGAAATGTCATCTTGGTATGCAAAATTGTTACATCGTTTGGAACATCATCTTGATATTATTATTAGCCATCCTTTCAGCAGTGTACTAGGTGTCACTGCATACTGCTCTTAAGTGGTATTTTTTAAGGTTTTACAGACGTCCCGTTTTCATTTTCTCTTTCATTCATCAAGCACAGGGTGTTCATGGTGTCTTTCTGACAAGACCAAATAGCCAAAAGTTGACACCTTAAGATAATATCCTGGTTCTGCTCTGCAGGTGGAAAAGTGCCCTTCTTTGGAGGGCTTTCTTTACGACTGCTGTTGTTGCAATCATACATCTAGCCCTAATTGATGTTTGTTACAGTGGCAAATGTGGGCTATTTGGTAAAGGGGGTTTGATAATGTTTGATGCCTATTCAGCAAGTGTTTCGTATCACATTGCTGATGTTTCTTCTGTTTTTGTTCTTGGAGTTATTGGGGGCATATTAGGAAGTTTATACAATTTCCTTTTAACTAAGGTTATCCGAGTTTACAACTTCATTTATGAGTAAGTTCTATTTTTCAGATGTGTGTTTTTGCACCAATTACCATTTTCAGAATTTGGTATAATATAATTTAAAGGGTTATTCTCCTTGCTTATTTCCCCACTTTTTTCTCCTCTCAGGAAAGGCATTATTTATCAAATTTTTATTGCTTGCATAATCTCGATTTGCACATCATGTCTGCTTTTCGGATTACCATGGCTTGCATCTTGCCAACCGTGCCCCTCGGATGCACCTGAAGCCTGTCCCACAATAGGTCGATCTGGTAACTACAAGAGATTTCACTGCCCTCCTGGTCATTACAATGATCTTGCAAGCCTCATTTTCAACACAAACGATGATGCTGTCAAAAATATTTTTAGCAAGAATACTGCCGCTGAGTTTCATCTCTCAACAATGCTCGTGTTTTTTGTCACCTGCTTTATTCCAAGTATTTTTAGCTATGGCATTGTCGCTCCAGTAGGTCTATTTGTGCCTGCAATAGTAACCGGAGCATCTTATGGGCGCTTCATTGCAATATTACTTGGTTCTCACACAAATCTTGGTCATGGTCTTTATGCCATACTTGGTGCGGCTTCATTCCTAGGTGGATCTATGAGGATGACAGTCGCCTTGTGTGTTATAATTCTGGAATTGACCAATAACCTGTTACTTTTGCCATTAATAATGATGGTTCTCCTTGTTTCCAAGACTGTTGCTGATGCTTTCAATGGCAACATTTATGACCTTATTATGAAAGTAAAAGGTTTTCCATACCTAGAAACTCATGCTGAACCTTACATGAGACAGTTAACTGTTGCTGATGTTGCCTCCGGTCCACTTCAGCTCTTTCATGGAATTGAGAAGATCGGCAACATAGTACACATCCTTAAAACCACAAGGCATCACGGGTTTCCAGTTATCGATGCATCTCCAGGTTCTGAATCCCCAGTTTTGTGTGGTTTGATACTCCGTGCTCATCTTATTGCACTGCTAAAGAAGAAAGCATTCTTGTCCACCCCTATTCGGTTAGGCGTTGATGCTTTTAGGCATTTCTCAGCAGACGATTTTGCAAAGAAGGGATTGGGTAACGTTGACAAGATAGAAGACAGAATTAACTGATGAGGAGATGGACATGTTCTTGGATCTACACCCTTTTACAAACGCTTCGCCGTATACAGTTGTTGAGACAATGTCACTAGCTAAGGCTCTCACACTTTTCCGTGAAGTTGGTCTGCGACACCTACTCGTCATACCAAAGATCTCCAGCGTAAGAAACACTTTCCATATTCATTTTCCTTAAGCGCATGGTCCATGTTTCTGAATTCTGATTTAAATGGTTAATGGTGTAAATGCAGAGAGAACCTGTGGTGGGCATATTAACAAGGCACGATTTCATGCTAGAACACATCTTTGGTTTGCATCCATTGTTGGGAAGGAGCATGTGGAAAAGATTGAGGTTTCAATTGCCCTTTTTATTGAAACTATTCTAGTGGGGGATCTCATTCATTGTTGCAGATCTCGTTTAACTCGCAAGTGAAAGGCTAGCACGTCGAATCCTTTGAATCTGTATTTTGCACTTACAGTAGAAGTTGAGGCAGGTCGATCTCCAGCATGCAAGTATTATAAGCATAGATCTTTTCACTGCCGTAAGAATTCTGATTCGATAATTTGTGTTTTCATGTTATAATCATATTTAAGATACAATTGTATCGAATTATCGGATGCAGTTGCAATGTACTGAGGAGCATTTACTATCACACCAATAAAATGAAATTTAAGCATTATTCTTTAATAATTCCTTTTGATGCCGTCACAATGACACACAGTCAAAGAGGCAATGGCGAAGAACAACAGAAAAGCGAATCATAGCTTTTGGTTAAGACCAAATTTGGATTTTACGGTATACTGCAAAAGAAGGGGGGAAAGGGAAAAAAACACTAGGAAATAAAAGGATATGAGCAAAGGGGAGAGGAAACTGCTATTGGATTACGTAGAGTTACCCTCGCCTTGAAGTCTTAACGTACTCGGCCCTGATTGCCCATAACTGTTCTCCCACAGATTTCATCTCCGGACGGTCATTTCTAACGGGTGCCGCACATTGAAATGCCAAGGCAAATATCTTCGTTAGTATCTCTGCATCTACAAATTCTTCCATCCTTGGATCCACCAATTCCGCTACATGTCCTTCATTATACTTACGGAACGCCTGTACGGACATTAAACCATGAATCCCGACGTGCAAAATACTAGAAGCAAATACCAAGTTATTGTTTTCGAAGACCGGATATCTTGACTCTCGAGTAACTTAAAAACCCAAATAGCCAACTGACCACCTAGAAGCAAAAACTAGAAGCAAAGTTATTGTTTTCGAATTCTTTCTGTATGAGACTTGTAGTGAGAGCAGAGTATGTGAACAAAGAAAAAAGATTCATTGATTAGATATTGATTGCAGATTGTCTACAGCTACTCCATGTGACTGTTCCCTAATAAACACAATAACAAAAGCCTAACAAGAGAATGAAGGGCAAGCTTACCCATCTAGGAGTCACGCGCTCTTCAGCTGGTCTCCTTAGCTCCACGGGACGGCGGCCAGTCAGAATTTCCATAAGTAGAATACCGAAAGAGTATACATCACTCTTGGTTGTGAGTTGATAGGTTTTCATATACTCCGGATCAAGGTAACCTGCCGTTCCTTTCACTTTGGTTGAAATATGTGTTCGGTCAGAGTCCATAGGGCCAACTCTTGCAAATCCAAAATCAGCCACTTTAGCTCTCATGCTTTCTGTCAGAAGAATGTTGGATGACTTCACATCTCGATGGATGATTTGCTTTTCTGGTTCATGATAAAAAGATATTATGAGAAGGCGTAGGCTGAAATATAAGAATGTGTGAGGCCATGATAAAAAGACCATATACGAGTGTTATTATAGTGCAGTGGTTTGGACCACAACAAAGCTGAAGTGTTTGCTTACCTGCATAGAGATGGAGATACGTGAGGCCATGAGCAACATCAATGGCGATTTCAAGACGCTGATTGAAATCTAGGATCTTCCCACGCTGACCTGCCAGGAATAGCAGCATAATAACGGTTTTTAAAAGCCCTTAACAAGATCATTTACCAAAAAGTTGGGTACTTATCGTGGGAAGAGAACTTACCATCTAAATGATCTCTTAGAGTACCATTTGGTACATATTCTGTAATGATAAGCCGTTCATTTCCTTTATCCACATAACCAAGTAGCTTCACAAGGTTCCTATGATCGATCTTTGCTAGAAGTTCAACTTCACTGCTGAACTCCGTTTGCAGATTCTCAAAATGTTCCTAGACAATGTACTCATGTCAGCCAACCAAACAGCTCTAGCGTAGAACAAGATGGCTTAAACCTTAACGCATGAAACAGGCACAAGAAAATAACTTAAATATTTTAAGCCACTTCCAATTTCCTAGTCCGTCACAATTGCCAAGAGATTTACAGAGTCGATATCTAAGAATCCTTTTAAAATAATAAATAAATAAATGTGAGAAAATTTCAAGATTGATACAAGCATAAAACTTTAGGTACATTTGATGCAATGTGGATATGTTACACTCTTTGGTGTTCATTATCCACTAGCCCCAACAGTTAACAATAAAAGTTTCCCGTGCTCAACGTCCTGTTTGATCAAACCACTCCACAAGTTTACAACTTAGGTGGTCTGCTTGGTCTGAATATGCAAAAGAGAGAACGGAAAATATTCTAATCTAATGATTAAGCTAAAGAGTACGAAAGTGGTTACGAGTCTTAACAAATTAAATAACACACTTTTCATCCTCACTGATTTTCATCCTTCATATTAAGCAAAGCCTAGTGTCTGTGTCAGTCTTACTAGGCTAGCGTCCTCGTATGTCAACTGATTCACTGTTATCTTCCCTACAAATTATTAGATGATGAAATCCGAGATGCTTCCGTAATTCTGTCTTAATCTGATGTACTAAAGAATGCATGTAAAAGGAGAGTAATTCACTGCACTCCGTTATTAAATGTATTTTATCAGTACTCCTATTTAGGAACACATGCAATAGGAGAATCCTGTGTATCTCTAACATGCAGACAGTTAAAAACTGTTCATGATCCAAAAATAAAAAAGCTGCAGAAAAAAAATCCAAGTGAGCAGATTCACATTACCTTTTTGGCTCGTTTAATCGCAACAACCTGGCCAGAATCTAGATGAGCCTTATAAACCGTTCCAAACCCTCCTTCGCCTATCTTTAGTGTGGGTGAGAAATTATGGGTAGCTCTGTTCACTTGTGTCATATTGAGATTCACTGACCCGATTCTATAGAGTTGCGGAGAGTTAGACATTGAGAACCTTGAAGGACTAGGGGGTACTCTGAGTGGGCTGGCCGGAACCTTCTCGGGAAGAGAATGAACACTCATTTCTGAAGGGGCAGCTGATTCAACTGCAAAAACGGAACCATCCATTCATAACTAGAAACAGAACAAGCAAATCATGATTCATTAGAAAGAACAAAAAAGAAAGTTGAACTGTCAAAGATATGATAACAAATAGGAAATAAACATCGCAACATTGTTTATAAGCAGTAAAGACAAAACTTTAGACCCAAAATATTATCATCGACTACTCATTTGAAACTTGCATCTAATGGTAGAATCTTATATGCAGAAAAACCTTGTTTAGGATTTCTCTAATTTCATAAATTCCGATCGACCAGGTACAGCTAAGTAAGTTAAGACTCACTTGTATTTAGATCCCTCGAAAGAACAGCGTGGTCAGTAGGTCTCTTTTTCTTGTACAGACAGGGGCATATAAAAACACAAGTTAAAAATACCCCAGCTGCTGCTGCTATCCCTACTTTGGTTGAGGCCGGATATTTACGATTAGTGTTCCCCTCCAGATTATCATCGGGTATCTCATCTTTCTTGGGGTTGTGCAATAATTTCCGTCCTCTTCCGACTGATAAATTGGCTGCCAAAAGCAAAATGCATCAATAAAGTTTCTAAGAAATCTAATCCTATCATGTAATAAACATTCATAACACTTGTTAGATGAAATATTTTAAACTAGAAGCTCAAAATAATGTGTCACCTAATGAAACATCCAAACCACAGTCTGCACCGGTATAGCCTTCCAGCACACAATTATCTTCATAGTGAAACTGCAGAACCTTGCAGAACAAAACTTTATCTACTAGATTGCCGTTCAAATAAAACAATTCATGACAGTTCGAGTTTGAGTACGCTATGTGATTGGCGCCGCAAATCTTCGACTTTACTTCAATCCCAGAGGCAAAGAATCTTGATAATTGCACAAACAACAGTAGACTAAACATAGAGGCAGCCATTCCCGATGTATTAACTCACTCAACTACCATAAAATTATTACAAAGGAAGCATCATTTATTCTGCCAACCGCTTCCAAGTAATGACAAAGGGGAGAAGCATGCAAAACCAACCCCCGGAACCTTAATTACTTCATTCATTGTTGTCCATAACTCAATACAGCAAATTAATGATGCATGGTAACCAAGGTAAACCCCCAATGAACTTGAAGTAGTGAATTGCTCTCAATAAACAAATCTAATATTCAACAATCACAGAAAAAACAAACCCAAACTCAGTTTCTCTTTAGTCTCCAAACTAACAAAGGGGACAACTTATCAGAGATTATTAAATCGTTCAATTCTCTTTCTTCAAAGGGTATTGCAAAATTTGACCAAAGTCTTCACGATTGAGTTGACTGAATCAGCATGATTCCTGAAACTCTGATAGATATTAAAGCTGAACCCCCCTCTCTCTCTATTTAAAGCCTCCCAAAAGTGTTTTCGAACAGTTGACTCCAACAACTAGCGAGACCTGCAAAATTCAATCAAAAGCTTTAAACTTTATGATCAAAGTCACTTCCACCTGACAAATTGTGTGCATATATATGAAGAAAACAAAAACAAAAAAAAAGGCATAGATGGAACTTGGAACAGTAGTAAGAGAGAAATCCAAAACCTTCAAAACCCCAGAAAACATAACCAATCAAAGTTAATTTCAACCACCCAATTCACCAAATCATTAAATGAAACGGGTAACCCAGACAGCAAAAAACATATAAAAACATCAGAAAGGATGGAACAGGAAAGAATTTCACACCAAACCAGAAAAGTGACAGACAAAGGACGGCTTGTTAACGGTGAAGAAGAAAAAAAATAAGGTCGCTATTTGCTGGTGTAGATGAAGTTAATAGTTGTTTAAGCGTGTGAAATATCAAGGAAAGACCTGACCGGCTCTTTTGTTTGAAAGAAGAACGAATAATGGTGTGCTGTTTTGAGCTTTGACGTAACCCATGGCTGTCTCCAAGTACTTTACTTGCTTTTTTTATCTCCAAAAATAAGAGTAATTTACACAAATAATTTTTTGATTATAAAATATTATTTTATTAAATTCTTTCACTACTAAAAATTATAAAATAATCTTTTAACTATAGAATATTACTTTATTGAATCTCTTGAATATTAAAATTTATAAAAAAGTCATTTGACTATATTCATTATGTTACGAGCTCATCATTTTCTGTTAAAAATTTGACGAAATTTTGAGATAAACATTAACTTGTTGACTTTAATATGATAAAATATGATCTTAGAATCTCAAACAATTATAATATTTCAGTCATTATATCAATGTCCATATTAGACAATCGTCAATTTTTTAACGAAAAATAACAAGTTTAGAACATAATTAATATTCAAGTGACCACTTTGTAATTTTTAATATTTGAGGGACTTAATAAAGTAGTACTCTATAGTTAGAGGACCATTTGTGTACTTTACCCAAAAAATTAGTAAATAAATTAATAACAACCCACCAACGAATAATTTTAAGGCAGAAAAATAATATAAGAAATAGTTGGACAACATTGACCTTTAGTGATCAACGACTTGAATGATGTCTTCACTCAAATTTATCGGAGTAAAGTATACATATAGTCCTTGAATTAAGTTAAAATTATTTTTCAGTCACTAAAAGTTTAGAAATTACAAAATAATAATTAAACTTATGAATTGATAATTTATCAAATTATTATAAAATGGTTGTTACAAATATTGAATTATTATTAAATAGTCTTTAATTTTATCAAAATCAACTAATATTTTATAATTTATAGCAATTATTTTATAATTTTTAAATTTTAGATCTAAAGAAAACATCCATCTCATTTAAATTTCTTTCTTTTCGTATATTCTTGAAGCGTTTGTTTTTTCCTGCTTTTATGGCACGGTTGTTCTTCTACTTTTATCACACAATTATGTTTATCATTATAGTTTACCATTTCGTGTTTTATTCATCGCAACACACCTTATGATCAGGAAAGCTTGACAATCTCGTATACTTATATCCCTTTTATAATAGTGTGTCAATGCATTCAGAATCATTCGTGGAGTAATCTACATCAATATTCCATCTATATTTTAACAAAGACGTGAAGATTATCGATAGTTGCTATTTTTTTTTAAGATGAAACATGCACTCAAGTGAGACTATTATTTTTTTAAAGCGTTTAATATTGTTGCTATAAATAGGTTTGAAATTATCCTTTTTAGCTTGACTTTAATTGAAGTCAAACCAAATCAACCTGTTATCCAGATTTTAAAATTTGAGATTATTTTAAAATATTTTTAATAGTAATATTCATTTTTTTTGTCTCACTAGCAAATAAAAGTCAAAACCCTTCTTATAGTATAACGATTTATATTTCATTAATTAATTGATTCATTTCGATTAAATATTATAAAGACGACGATTTTTATTTTATTATTCTCTTCATATTATCAAAAACATTATTTAAAATTAGCGTATTATCTAACTAAATCAATTAGTTATCGATCGAATAATAAATAAAACACTATTAATACAAAGACGAATTGCTTTAAAAATAAGCAATGGATTTCAAATTCAACGCTTTTAGAGACGGTAGTTTTGTTTTGAATAATTAGAATTGCTTTTGGTGAGAAATATGTCTCACGTCAGTGAAGGTTTATTAATATTTTAATTCTCAATTAATTCCGATATTCTTTTCTTAAACAAAAAAGAATAAAAGGACACTTGATGCAATAATTTCTCATAATATATGCATTATATTATTATTTAAAAATAATTAATAGAATAAGATGAAACGTTAATATTTTAATATTATGAATAAAGTTAAAAAACTATGTTATAATAATTTTTTACAGATATAAAAATATAAGTGATTATAAAAAAATATATACTTGTAAGTTATCTATTGCAGCTAGTCAAGTGATATTATACACTACACAATTATATTAGATGTATAAATAATTAAAATATAATATAAATTTTAAAAAATACAGCATAAATATACGACCATATAATATAAATTTTAAGATGTTAAAATGTATGTACATTATCACCAATTCACCATTAGCATTAATATAAAGAAATGACATGAATAAAATATTGGATTTATGAAATTAATAATAATAATAATAATAATAATAATAATAATAATAAGATAAAGTGTGAGGGACACACAAATTCAGTCTGATAAACATAGGATCTAATCCGGTGATTAAATATGTACCGAACAGCATTAAAACAGTGATGGTTGGGATGCATGCCCCTATCTATTTTGGCCAAACATAATGCCTACACCATTAAAAACATTAAGTGTTCGTTTGGTTCACGGAATGTAAGATTACCAGTGAGAATAAAAAATTACTAGGAAATAGGATTACTGGGAATGTTGCATTTTGTGTTTGGTTGGTTTAGCCGGAATGTAAGATTACCGTGTTTGGTTAAAGGAATAAAAGATTATTGGAATGTATATTTGACCAAATTGTCCTTATTATATATTTGTATAATATTACAAATTGTAAAATATTTATATATTTTATTTAAAAAATTAAATTCATAATATTTATATAATTTTTTTACAAAATTAAAAATATAAAAAATGTTTAATGAAAGGATAAAAAAAATTTAACCCCTGAACTTCATATAAAATTTTAATTATAGAATTTTTTTGTAAATCTAAAATAATTTAAGGATAAATTTGTAATTTAATCTTCGTAAAATTTTTATTATTTAATGACATAAGAAGGATATTTTTGAAAAAAATAAAAATTTAAGGGCATTTTAGTCCAAAACGTCGGTAATGTTACAATACCTAAGGGAAGGGAGGTAATGACATTCCCGATAATATACCCAAAAAAATCTACTATTGGTAATAAAACATTACCGGTAATCTCACAATCCTTGAATCAAACACCCTCTAAGGGTACACTACATGTTTAGTGTATTGACTATCATTTTTGTTCCGTTTTGGTCACTCAATTGATTTTTTTTAAGATCATACATAGTATTACATTTTGACCACTTACCGTAAAAAAATTAACAGGACTACTAATGTGATAATTTTTTTTTATTTTTTTTTTCTAAAAATGGCGTGATAATATCTTACGGTGACACATCAGTATCACCATTAATTTTTAACGACGGGTGACTAAAAGGAAATCAAAACTAAATGTTAGGTATTTTAAGAAGAAATAATGGGTGACCAAAACAAAATAAAAGTGATAATTGGGGATACTAAACATGTAGTTTACCCGAAATAATTAAAAAAAATGAGAAATGATTAAAAATATAATATAGAAAACAACATGAATACAATAAATTATTAACATTTACATTCAAAAAACTTATTAATATTAAAAAGAAAATATTGCTCCAATATTTATAATTTATAAACAAGTAGAGACTTTTTTTTTTTTTTTTTGCAGTCATTAGGTTGAAGTGTCTTAAAAGGGCAAACCAGAAAAACGAAACAAAAGAAATCGACGGTCTTGTGGTTGGCCACCTGTCCCTTTAGTGATAAAAGAAAACGGTTGCCTAATTTTCCAGCTAATCCATTGTTTTTAAATTAAGTAAACCCTTGCACTATAGTAAATGCATTTTTCGAACAAATAGTTTCGGTTGACCATTATTTGAGTAGTTTTTTATATTATTATTCTAAAAATTTTGTTGAGATTATTCACTCTTTTTAACATAATTCTTCCACAAAGAAAGTATATGTTATATAATAGATATACAACTATATTTTAAGTATGTATTTATAATTATATATATATACCGAATATATCACCTGATTTCAATGGTCAAAGATAATATTATTCTTCCTAGAGATTTTGATGTTAAACAGTTGTGTTTGTGGGTATGTGTATGCAATGACGAATCCAAAATTTTGAGAATGAGGTCTAAAATTTTAATTTTTTTTTTCTTAAAAATAATGTGTATGCAAAAAAAATTATTTTTTCCATTTTCCCTGACATATAAACTAAATTTAATTTTTTTCCAAAATAGTGGGATGCACTTGATCCCTAGGGGACTTAGTGCATCCGCCCCTATACGCACTTTGTTAATAATTTAAAAAATTATGAATAAATAATATATTATAATCACTATAAATTATTTAAAATACTGAATAGGGCAAATCACTTTATCCATGGACAAATGTAATTATAATATTGGTATATTTTTTATTCTCTTTAAATTAATTTAATACATACAAAGTCTATAATCGATATCGATCTAATATAAATAATAATGACAAAAATAATAATATAAATAACATAACATTAAAATTTAGATACCTACATATATATTTGAATGTTATTAATATCACAATGTAAACAAATGATGTCGACATACCTAATTATTTGATACATTTTAGGTGAAGTTTTTAGAATAACTGTGTTAATACTATGATAAATTTAACCTTCCATTATTGTTAAACTGAACTGATTGTTTTTTATTTGTAATTAAATTTAGGGTAAAGTACGTAAATAGTTCTCCGACTATAGAATATTTCTTTATTCAATTCATCGGCTATTAAAAGTTACAAAATGATCCTCCGACTATAAAGTGTTGCTTTGTTGAGTCCCTCAACTATTAAAAGTTATAAAATGGTCACTCAACTATTCATTATGTTCCAAATTCGTTCTTTTATATTAAAAAGTTGATGGTATTTTGAGCGAATGTTAATCTGCTGACAGTGATATGATAAAATCTAATCTTAGAATCTCAAACGACTATTATATCTCGGTCATCATGTTAACTTCCATCTTAGACAACCGCCATTTTTTACGGAAAATGACGAGTTTGCAACATAAAGAATAGTCATGTTACCATTTTATAACTTTTAATACCCAAGGGACTTAATAAAGTAACATTCTATAGTAAGAGAACTATTTTGTAATTTTTAATAATTGAAGGACTTAATAAAATAATACCGTATAGTTGACGGACCACTTTACCCTTAAATGTAAACCAAATTTAAAGGTATGGTAATTAAATCTCATGTTCACCATTAAACGAAATCTTAATATATAATCAAAATTTGAGCTAATTGATTTTCCAAAAAGATTATTCGGGTCCCACAAAAACCCATGATATTTGTCGATCGCCTACCAACAACTTTGTTTTCCCTTCCCCTGCTCTTTGCTTTTGCAGTATGCATGCAACAATTAGAATTCTTCCATTAACAATGAATTACATGTAGTTTTGAGTAAGCTCTAGAGGCGGAGGCTTTTGATTTTCTCTCCCCTTGCAGTTGGTATAGTTACCTATCTATCTGCCATCCCCACAAGCTAATAGTACCCTTTTTTTAATTTTCATCATCAATTCGTTCTTCTTTATATAAATCTTTCATAAGGGTTCTCTATTGTTCTTGAAGATCATCAAGCTCTTGTTCTGGATTCTATATTATTTTTTAAAAAAAAGCTCGGGAAGATGGATCCGACTGTCGAGTCCAAGCTCGTTTCCGATACGAAAAGCGGGAAGAAATTAGGCGACGACGACCGCCCGCGGCAGGGGCCGAACAAGGTTAAAAAGCGGACGTCGTCATCGTCTTCGTGTGTTTTGGTGTCGTACAAGGAGTTGCCGGAGTACATGAAGGACAACGAGTTCATACTGAATTATTACAGGGCTAATTGGTCTCTCAAGGAAGCTCTTTTCAGCGTCTTTGGTTGGCATAATGAAACACTTAATGTGTGGACGTATGTTTAATAAGCATGATTTCTTGTTTCATTTCTTCTTACAAAGATCTACAGTTCGGTGTTTTTTTTTTTCTGATTAAGTTTTGGTTTTGTGTTGGATTGCTTAGGCATTTGCTTGGGTTTCTTCTATTTTTGGGATTAACCATGGCGAACTTATTGGAACTGCCACAACTAGCGGATCTCATTACATTCTTCACCAGGTTCGTTTAAGGTTTTTGTCCTAATTTTATTTCTCAATTTCAAAGGAACAAAAATGACATGATCACACTCCAAGGGTTTCTTTCTAATTGATTAATTGTAATGAAATATAAGTGGGGATCCAACATTTTCCTAATGCATTACAGGTTTGAAGACAGTTAAAGAATTTCTGGACATGAAAAGTCTATGTAATATAAAAAATTTAATTATATTACTTCATAAATCAATCTAAAAAACAATATAATATTAACTAGTCTTATTATGATTGTAAACAAAGAGTATGGATGGTTCAGTCTTGAAAGCTTTTTCAAGCAAATTCGGATTCGGATTAAATACGCGATTCGGACCAGATTTCATCTGTCAAAGACGATTACATGAACACCCAAGTTAAGTTTTTGTTATGCAAACTGGTGCAGGTCATTTCTCTCTGATGGAGACACCGATGTTTCTCATAATTCTAAAGACCTATTTCTGGTGAGTACGTCCCACGGCATTTACTGTCATGGCCTACTTTTTCTCTTCATTTTGGTTATGCCATGGAGATGATGGTTGGAGAATTGCAGGGAATAACAAATCTCGTCGATTTTAATCGAATAGCGACCGGCAAATTGGATATGACCGTCCCGGTGACGCCTGTTACCCGTTGGCCGTTCTATGTATTCTTATGCGGCTCCTTGTTCTGCCTCCTATCCAGCAGCGTTTGCCACCTCTTTTCTTGCCATTCACACAATCTAAACCTTTCATTGCTGCGACTCGACTATGCCGGGATCACCGCCATGATCATAACATCATTTTTCCCTCCTATCTACTACATTTTCCAATGTGATCCGCGATGGCAATTCGTCTATCTCGGTGGGATCACCGCTCTAGGCCTGTTCACCATTGTAACGCTGCTATCCCCGACTCTGTCCACAGGCAAATTCCGTTCATTCCGAGCCCTACTCTTCACTTCCATGGGGCTCTTCGGCGTTGTCCCCGGACTCCATGCTGCAATGGTCAACTGGTCGAATCCGCGTCGCAACATCACCCTGGCCTACGAGTTCGCCATGGCTGTATCCTATCTAACAGGGACCATGTTCTATGTGACTCGGATTCCGGAGCGGTTGAAGCCCGGATGGTTCGACATAGCGGGGCATAGTCATCAAATCTTTCATGTTCTAGTGGTGATGGGTGCATTGGCTCACTATGGCGCTTCTCTTGTATTCTTGGAATGGCGTGACCGTAATGGCTGCTAAAATTGCTCTTCTTTGTCGTCTCACACAAAGCAGGGTTCGTGTTTGCTTCAATTAAGGCATTTAACTACGAGGAATGCTCGTTTGTTTTGCTATACACATATATATACGTATTTGTAACTTTGGTAAGGTTAGATTGTTGGGATTTGTACTTGAAGTCAAGTATTCTTCTCTCAGTATTCGTCCATGATAATATACAAAGAATCACTACATATTCAAATTCAAATCGATATTATATTAATAAGATTCGACATTAACTCAAGTTTAAAATATTTTTCATTCGAATCAGATCCGACATTATTTTAATAAAATTCAGTTTCAATTCAATCCAAGTTTAATAAATTTTTAATCCGATCTGAAAATTTAATTGAAAACCTGATATTTGACTTTACTTAATTTAATATAATTTTTAAATTTTTATATATCTTTTGTTAAAATAAAAAATGATTTAATAAAATATTAATTTATTTAATATAATAACATATAATTAAAATAAATTATAATATAATAACGTATTTTAGTACATTATATATTAGTTTTTACATATATTTTTATAAAAAAGAAATAGTAACAAATAATTTATAAATACATATAAAAAGTAATTTTGATTTGAGTTTGTTTATTTCTTTCACTTGTGAAATCTAAATTTTTATTTTAAAATTAACATAATTAGAGAATTATGTTAAATATTTTTTCTACCATCCATGATCACGGTTGTATAATGTTGAAATTCGGTTTTTTTTTTCTCCTTTAAACCCTATACACCCTTTTATTTAGGGATATAATTGAAACAAGTAGATAAAAGAGTCAATAAATAAGTTTGTTCATGACATAAACCCGGGCGTATCTAGGCCTAGGTCTACATAGACCATAGCCCTTATGTCGAAAAAGGTAAATTATTCATTCAGTCACTCGTTTATTATTTAATTTCTATTTTTGTCACTCAATTATTTTTTATTTTAAATCATATTTAATGTTACATTTTAGTTCTGTTTTGGTCACTGGTCTTTAAAAGATTAACGGTAATGTTGACGTATCATAATAAGATAATGTCACATCATGATTAAAAAATGATTAAAAAAATATCATATTAACATCATTCTTCAATTTTTTTAACGATATGTGATCAAAATAAAACCAAATCATAAATGTTGCCCATGATTTTGAAAAAAAAACAATAGTTAAGTGATCAAAACATAAATTAAGTAATATGTGGGATGATCAAATAGTTAGTTTGCCCTAAATAAAAAGTATATATGAATTAAGCTAAGAAAATTATATTAGTTCGATTAATATATTTTTTCTAGATTTAATCCATATATATAAATATATAATTGTTATTATATTTTTAAATTAAAAATATATATGAATTATTTTATATAAAAAAATTATTATGTTTACATTGGTCCGGTCTACAATTTTTTTTCCTAGATTTATCTCTAACATAAATGAATTGAACATATTTATTTTTATGTTTGTTCGTTTATTAAATAAACATAAAAAAAATTATTTACTTTTTTAACTTAATAAATAAACATAAATAATTCACTAATATTTCGTGAAACGTTTGTTCATTTTACAAACAGTTCGTTAAATGGTTGTTCATGTACAGTTGGTTGGTTAAATTGACCCTTAAATTGGATGGTAGCACTCACCGTGGTCGTTCGTTATTTGTTGGTAAGGCGATATTGTAATGAAACTTCGTGGCGAAAACGGTTGCCCCGTTCCGTTCTCTCCGGTCAATAACAAAGTCGGCCGCCCCACGACGACAAAAAGTTCAACAGTTAAATTGCTCGTGCTTCATTTTCTGCTTACCTCTTACGGTCTTTTTTTATTATTAATTTTAATAAATATAATGTAATATATATTTAAAAAAAATCTCAATAATATAACATTAATTAATCTTCGCTATTTCAAAATCAAACTTGTGTTTCTGTTCATAACACTCGACACGGAAAGTATACTTTCTATGGGCGTTAGGCCACATGCTCCATTTATTTTATATTCAGAGTGCTTGCTATTGTTCTTTCTGGTAAACAAATTGCATTAAAAAAGTGAAAAAGAAAAGGGTTGCCATTAAGCTGGTGCTGGTCAATAATTTGACCGGAAAAGTTAGTGATGTGATGAACTAACCAGTTCATATGAATTTTAATATTTATATCGTTGTCGGCAGATTGCTCCTTTGCTAATGCCAGGGGATGACATTTGCGGGGGGAAATGTTATATATATATAATTATTATTGTCAATTAAATTTATGATATACTGATAAAAAAAAAGAGAAAATCGCCTCAGTGACCAAAAAAAAGTTATAATATACGATTTTAACCAACTTTTTTTGGATTTGCCAAAATGACCAACAAAATCGCAACGCGAAATAAAAATCGCAACGCGATCCCCAGAATCGCAAATCAGTTTCCAGAATCGCAAATCAGTTTCCAAAATCGCAACGCGATTCTTGAAAATCGCGATGCGATAGTACAAATTCGCATTGCGATTTTCCATAATCGCAACGCGAATATGAAAATCGCAACGCGAACACATAAATCGCAACGCGTATCCGTAAATCGCAACGTGTATCCGTAAATCGCAACGCGTATGGGTAAATCGCAATGCGTATCCGTATATCGCAACGCGTATCCGTAAATCGCAACGATAATACATAAAATCGCAACGCGTATCCGTAAATCGCAACGCGATATTTAAAGCGCCATTATAATCGCTACGCGTATTTTATTTTCAAATTACAAAAAGAATATTAAGACAAAATCCCGTAATCGCAACTCATAACCTAAAACCTAAAATCACAACTCAGTCCCATCTCCATCTCTCACTCTCTACGGCGAAGAAATCCGTCCCCATCTCCGAAGATTTCTGTCCCCATCTCCGGCGAAATCCCTCATAACCATTCACGGTCAGAAATCCCTCACAATATTCAGAAATGGAAAATCAACCTCCGAGGGTTAGTTTTTTTAATTATTTTTATTTTGAAATGTTTGCATTATTGTAGGTTTTTCATATTGAAACTGATGATAAGTTTACTGGTCATTTCAATAATAGATTAACCATTTCACTTAGATTTCATTTCGCGTTACGATTCTGTCGTTGCGATTTTCATTTCGCGTTGCTATTCTCTCGTTGCGATTTTCAAGTTAGTATTTGTCTTTGTCTTTGTTCTGTCTTTTGGTTGAAGTAATGCAATCCATTCAAGTTTCAATTTGCAGAAGAGTCGCAACGAGATAAATGAAAATCGCAACGAGAGAATGACTGTCGCAACGAGAGAATCGCAACGCGAAATGAAAATCGTAACGAGAGAATCGCAACGCGAAACCAAAATCGCATTGCGATTTTCATTTCGCGTTGCGATTCTCTCGTTGCGATTTTCATTTCGCGTTGCGATTCTCTCGTTGCGACAGTCATTCTCTCGTTGCGATTCTCTCGTTGCGATTTTCATTTCAACCAAAAGACAAAACAGTGTTGCAAATTTTAGTTTCAAGAATAAACTACTACTTTTTATGTTTATTGTTTTTGGTATATCTTCACAGTGTAGTTTTTGGTATATCTAACTTGGTATGTTTATTGTTTTTGTAGAAATTTTTTTCGGCTCAATTGACCTTGAGAAATAAAGTCAGCCTGGCCACTACAATTGCAAAGAAGCTTTCACCTGCTCAAAGACAATTGTTTGAGGAAACCTGCTTCGGGCCATGGCTGAGAGTACAGCATCCGGGTGGAGATGCTAATTTGACCCATTTGTGGCTTCAGACCATGACATCAAATCTACCCGACAGTATACAACGTGGTGAGGAAGAGATATGGTTTCATTTTCCACCAGCGTATACTTGCTTTGGGCGGAAGGAGTTCTGCTTAATCACTGGTCTACGATTCGGACACGATGATGTAGGCCGGTACACTCGTCATATCGCCCGCCCATCATGGTTATCCCGGGTTTTTCCGGATGAGTCAATGGAGAAGCCGAACCTACATGTTGACGACCTGAAGAAATTATTTAATAAGAAAGCTGGTTTCACTCGGATGGAAGACGTCGATGTTGTCCGAGTATGCCTTCTACTACTTGTGTATGCCGGCTTTTTAGGCAGAGAGGCCAGACAACCTATTCATCGGGAGCTAATAATATTGGTAGAGGACCTGAATGCATGGAATCTGTTTCCGTGGGGTTCGTATATATGGAAAGCTACCTGGACTAAGTTGTCGTCTGCCTTTGATGACCGCAAAAGATTGCGGGGCGATGGGTCCAAATACACTTTGTCAGGCTTTGTTTGGGCCTTTAAGGTAAGAATTTCTATATAATGTTTCTAAAATTATAATTAATTATTTAACAATTACTAATTTTGTTATTATATTGTTTGTAGATTTGGATATTCGAGGCTTTCCCCAGCATGCGTACATATGCAATAAAAACGTCAAATGATATTCCCAGGGCTATTTCCTGGAAGAGGAAAACTCTGTTGGATTGGGAAGACTTAATACCATATGCCACAATAAATAATGTAAGTTAACACAAATACTTTCATATAATATATAAACAAGTTATTAATAGTAGACGTTTAACTTTGTTTGAGTTTTATATTTTAGGAGGCCAACATTCCATTACAAAGACTGACACCCACGGAGGAAGAGCTTGCCACTGATTGGTGGCAAGCTAGTCAGAATTTTTTTGATGGCACGGATGATGAGCAGCATCCACTTCCTCCAATTCGAGAGCCATCACCTCACCTAGAGCCATCACCCGATCGAACCGACTATACACCTCTAGAACGAGAGCCATCACCTATCCCGTCACATCATCGAGCCTCTTCTCCACCATCACCTCATGATAGGCGACCGGCAAAGATGCCACGACTCCTATCTCCCTGTTCTCCACCTCCACCTCAACGGGATGAGTCAAGGGAGTTACGTGATGAGGTCAATGCCTTGCGTGAGGAGATCGGTACTCTACGCGATAACGATGGTGCATGGCGTGTGGAGGTGTCAACTTTACGTGGTGAGGTTGCCGCTCTACGTGAGATGATAGTATCGTTGCAGAATGAGGTTCATACTCTACGCAATGAGGTAAGTTTAAGATTTTCCATATTTAACTTAATGATAAATTTACTCGTAATTTCACTTAGATTAGCCATTTCACTTAGATTGCTTAGTAAATTTATTCGGTTGCTGCCAATTCTGCTAAACTGTGTATTCTTTAACACTGTGAAATAGTATTTGTCTTTGTTTTGTCTTTTGGTTGAAAGTAAATTTGTTCGGTTGCTGCCAATTCTGCTAAACTGTGTATTCTTTAACACTGTGAAATATATTTGTCTTTGTTTTGTCTTTTGGTTGAAAGTAAATTTGTTCGGTTGATGCCAATTCTGCTAAACTGTGTATTCTTTAACACTGTGAAATAGTATTTGTCTTTGTTTTGTCTTTTGGTTGAAAGTAAATTTGTTCGGTTGCTGCCAATTCTGCTAAACTGTGTATTCTTTAACACTGTGAAATAGTATTTGTCTTTGTTTTGTCTTTTGGTTGAAAGTAAATTTGTTCGGTTGCTGCCAATTCTGCTAAACTGTGTATTCTTTAACACTGTGAAATAGTATTTGTCTTTGTTTTGTCTTTTGGTTGAAAGTTTCAATTTGCAGAAGAAGAAATAGTTTACTTTCGCAACACGAAACTTAAAATCGCAACGCGAAACCAAAATCGCAACGCGAAATGAAAATCGCAACGACAGAATCGCAACGCGAAACCAAAATCGCAACGACAAGATCGCAACGCGAAACCAAAATCGCATTGCGATTTTCATTTCGCGTTGCGATTCTTTCGTTGCGATTTTCATTTCGCATTGCGATTCTGTCGTTGCGATTTTCATTTCGCGTTGCGATTTTGGTTTCGCGTTGCGATTTTAAGTTTCGTGTTGCGAAAGTAAACTATTTCTTCTTCTGCAAATTGAAACTTGAATGGATTGCATTACTTCAACCAATAGACAAAACAAAGATAAATACTAACTTCAGGGTATTAGTTTGAAACATATTTTTCTTTGTTATCTGATGCATTTTGTGAACTATGATAGAATAATGACTTGGGTGAATACAATGCAAGTTTGAAACATATTTGTCTTTGTTTTCACTGTTTAAATATCATGTCTGTTTATTTACTGATTTTTGTATTTAATTATTTAGCGGCCCGATAGAGTGGATGCTTTACGTCGGGTTATGCTTGCACGACGGAGTTCACGCATCAGACAGCGTGCACGTGCTATTAAGTCTCCGTACACCCCAATAGTGCGAAGACACCGCAAGAAGAAGCCCGACTCGCCTGTCATCCCTCAAGAGTCCACTCCTATCGTTGAAGAGGCCCCCCATATCATTCCTCGAGAGTCCCCTCCCACCGTTCAAGAGGCAACTGTCATCGTTGAAGAGGTCCCTCCCACCATTCCAGAGTCTGATTCACATGGGGTAATATATCGAAGTATTGAGAAACCCCCACCGGTTCCGGACATGATGGATGAGAGTTGGCTCTCGTATGAGTTACCGGCCAGTACCATACCGGTATCTGAAGAGGAGAGGGAACAACTACCGGACACAATTTTGGATAACACCCTTTGGGCTAAGACCGCAGTTGATTTTTATCTACATGAGCGGAGCAAGGGGTGTTTCACTGACATATGCAAGCTCACCGATGATATCTTTTTGTTGCTTGAACGACCATGTCCATGAATCAGAGGTTTCAGATTTGCCAACCCCGTAAGCTATTGGCAATATCCCATTGTTAGCATCCATGGCTACTGCTAATAAGTTTACTCCAAGGTATCGACCTTTCAAATGTGCTCCGTCAACTATAATAACTGGGCGCATGCAAGTAATAAACGAACGAATCTACAAAATAATATACACAAGAAATATAATCATTTAAATGTGAAATGCATGTAACTAACAAAAATGAGTCAACAAAATTATATTGATTTACTAACCGTAGCACTAATGGCGATAAACAGCAACTCAAAGCGTCCATCTCTATCTGTTTTGATATGAGTTACCGACCCAGGATTTTTCAGCTTTAAATTGTGACAATAAGCCGGCAGTTGGGCAAACGATGCTTCTGGCGACCCCCTCAACAATTCCAAGGCATAACATTTGGCTCTCCAAGCTTGAGAATATGATATACTAATCTTGAACCGAGCATTCATGTCAGTCATAATTTCATGTCCCCGATATACCCTGCCATTCAAAAACATTAACTCAGCCAGAAAACCACCCAACACCTTTTTGTTTGCCTGTCTATGGTGAGGAAAAACTTGGGTTCTTGAACATGTATGTTTATCAATAAAAGTCCTAACTTGAAACATTTTGCAATCTTTTATTCTCTTTGCAAT
Source organism: Hibiscus syriacus (assembly GCF_006381635.1). Taxonomy (NCBI): domain Eukaryota; kingdom Viridiplantae; phylum Streptophyta; class Magnoliopsida; order Malvales; family Malvaceae; genus Hibiscus; species Hibiscus syriacus. The sequence goes on along the minus strand of NW_024061952.1, from coordinate 293,807 downwards.
CATACGCCACGTACAGTTTTTGTCAATCATACACCTTGTTTCGAAACGATCTTTGCTTGATTTGTTAACTTTTAGTTGATAGCCATCTTCCACACATTTCGTATATAAAGCTATCTTCAAGTCTTCCTTTGTATCAAAACAATCATCTTTCTTGATACGAATAACTTTTGTGTAACAATCAACTGCTTTCTTTATCAACTCTTCTTCCGGTATCTGAAGTAATTCTGGCATATTCCAGTTATACGCCCGTGGCATTTTCTTTTCTTCGGGGACTTTTTCTTCTTCTTTTTCTTCTTCAGGATTATATGAATTACAGAATGGATGTTCAACATGTTCATTCACAGTCGTAACTTCCTCCTCATTATCATCAACATTACATTCTTCGGCAACGGCTGTTTCATCATCAAAATTCGGGTATTGACCAATATCAATATCATTACACGCATGGTCTGTTTCTTCTTCTGAAACATCATCAAAATCCGTGTATTGACCAATATCAAAGTCCGGATATTGACCAAGACCAAATTTCGAATACTGACTAGTACTCACAATTTTTTCTGTTGGCTCATCATCGTCTAACTGGTCAATACGAAAACCGGAATTTGGTGCTGAAAGTTGATTGGGATTTGGATTAGAGAAAGGTTGTGGGTTTTGAGAAAAACTTAGTTGATTACTACCCGCTACTGACCCAACAATACTACTTCTAGGTTCAACAACATACAATGTAACATCATCTTGTGAAACACTAATGTAAGCAATGAATCGTTCAACATCTTCATTGTCGGTTAACAAATAAACTTTACCATTTCTCTGATAAGATAGCCTAAATCCACTTAGGGGCTCTAAATTCAATTTATTTGAAACACGTAGCATTAGAGTTTCATAAGTTAACTTTTGTAAAGACAATTTTAGTTGAAGATTCATGGGTAAAGGCATATATTGTAAAACACCATGAACATTATCCCATGACCCTCCAAAACACAAATCTATCCAAACATGATCAACATTAGATGATTTCATGGTTGTAAATTAATTTACTAAACAGACGAGCTGCGAAACTAAAACCTGTTGCCGGATTGGGAAGGATGTCGTTGGATATAGGAACGGATGTCGCCGGAGAGAGTGATAGATGGAGATGGAATGAGTTGCGATTTAGGGATTTAGTTTATGATTTCAGTGTTATATACCCAAAATTTCAGTGTTGTGATTTACAGATTCTCGTTGCGATTTACGGATTATCGTTGCGATTTACAGATTCTCGTTGCGATTTACGGATTATCGTTGCGATTTACGGATACGCGTTGCGATTTACGGATTATCGTTGCGATTTACGGATACGCGTTGCGATTTACGGATACGCATTGCGATTTACGGATACGCGTTGCGATTTACGGATACACGTTGCGGTTTACGGATACGCGTTGCGATTTACGGATACGCGTTGCGATATACGGATACGCATTGCGATTTACCCATACGCGTTGCGATTTACGGATACACGTTGCGATTTACGGATACGCGTTGCGATTTATGTGTTCGCGTTGCGATTTTCATATTCGCGTTGCGATTATGGAAAATCGCAATGCGAATTTGTACTATCGCATCGCGATTTTCAAGAATCGCGTTGCGATTTTGGAAACTGATTTGCGATTCTGGAAACTGATTTGCGATTCTGGGGATCGCGTTGCGATTTTTATTTCGCGTTGCGATTTTGTTGGTCATTTTGGCAAATCCAAAAAAAGTTGGTTAAAATCGTATATTATAACTTTTTTTTGGTCACTGAGGCGATTTTCTCTAAAAAAAATTGCTTTAATTTCTGTTAATATTATATTTTCAATTAAATTTTAGATTATTCCTCTTCTCCCATCAAATATATAAAAATATGAACCGTGCATGGAATTTTAAATTTGCCAGAAATATAATAAATGCAAAGAGCCCGTGATCTTGGAACATATATAAAATCATATATCTAAGATCCAACTAATGCCAGAGCTTCAAAGAACAAACGAAATCTTGCACGTCCAAAAAGCTTAATCCACGGCTTAGAAATTTCGATTTATTTTATTAAAAGAATAACTAAAAAAGAAAAAAAAAAGCTTTGTGGAGCCCGCCCAAGCAGCCTCCTCTGTAGCATCAAACATGGAGCACAAAGAAGATAAAAAGTCGAACTCAAAAGAATTTATTGTTTTGAGGCCAATAATATCAATGATAATTGAAGGTTGTTTTCGGGGTCCACTTCCTTTCATTTTCTTATTTTTTATGCTGTAGATATATACATATATACATATATATATATATATTAATTTATTTTAAAATTTTAATTTATATTGATATTCTTTAGAACAATTCGAACCAATTTTAAAAAGTACTTGGTAATCGAACATTTTCTTGTTCTATGAAGAATCATGACAATTTTCTAAAGGACTAATCTTGCCCTTGTTGTTTTTTATTTATTCCTTTGTTTTCTTCTCGTTTCAAAAGAAGAGGGTACGATCGTCTTTCCCCTCACCGTTCTTGTCCAATAATTTTTCACCTGGTTTCCACGTGGCACCGACTTCTAACGTGTCTGACTGTAGTCTGTACAAAAAAAAGGCATTTATCTTAAAATTGGTTCCATGTGTCATGTTTTTCGTGCTTAAGAAAACACACTACACGTGGAAATATAAAGAATAATTAATCTAAAATCTTGTCATTTATGGTATAATTCTTAAAATTAGTTCCATGTATCATGTTTTTTGTGGAATTGTCCTTAAGAAAACATACTTTACGTGGAGATATAAATAATAATATTTTCCAATAAATGTTGCTTTAATTATAAGCAAATTGAAATCGAAACATGTCATATTCAAAGTTTTATAAAAAAAATTAATTAATTATTCAAAACAGAACCAAGGTATTATCTGTTTTTAATTAAAATAAGTTATTTTTTTAATAAAATTTCATCTGAAAAATAAAACGTTAAAATGCTGGTGTTTTGTCACTCGAGTAGGCTTAGCTGGCAGCATTAAGTTTTCTTGTTTCTAAGCGACTTATTGTTCTAAAAAGACAGCTATCGTTCACCACACTCTTCTTTTTCCAACATAATAAACAAATAAAACGAAAACAAAAAGATCCTTCCAATTGTTATTTTTCTTATCAGTTTATAACTTAGGTTTAAAATTTATTCCTATAATTTTTAAAATTTAAATTCCATTTTAATAAAATATAATATACTTTATATTTATAGTTAACACTTATGTAACTAGGGATGGGCATGTAACTCGGGATGGGCATAGGATCCGAATCCGACGGGTTCCGACTTTACTCGACCCAATCGGGTCGGGTTTTTTAAATGTGATGTTTTGGTTGGTCCGGGTTTAGGGTAAAAAATACCCGACCCGACCCGAAAATATATAATTTTACCTTATATGTTTAGGAATAATTACAATAATACCCCTCTCTATATATATTTTTTAATTAAGTCACTGTTTTATTGAATAAAAATAATATTTTTTTATTATTTCGAGTCGGGTTTTTAAGTTATATATCAGGTCGGGTTCTAGTAGAGTGAAATCTTGTTTTGGTCGAGTCGGGTCTCGAGTGGAGGATTCATTTTTTCTCAGGTTTGGTCAGGTGGACAAAAAACCTGACCCATGCTTATCTCTATGTAATACTATCTACTTATGTGATAATTAACTCTTTTTTATCTAAGGCAATTTGCTTTATTAATTAGGTGACTTATCTTATTGTGTAAATATTATTGTTAATATAATTTAGAAACAATAGTTGTATAATAATTTCACCACAATATACTATTATAGAGTTAAGATCACGTTTTTAAAATAGAATAAAAATAAAATTAAAAGCAGATGGATTTTAAGCTATTGAACTTTAGTAGTGTATTAAAATCCATTAATAAAACCATCAACAAGTTGGTATAGTGGGATGAGACACTAGGTCTCTTAAGTAAGGTCAGAGGTTCAATCATGCGTTTGCGAATAGAGCAAACTGGGTTAGGAGGGTCGTCATTGCCTCTACAGTACCCGATCTAGATTAGTCGATCAATAAATCAAATACCAATGATTAATTCAAAAAAAAGTCCATTAATATAGAATCTATCATTTTAGGGATTTCAGAACATTTTAGAATTTGACAAGTTTATTAAAAAAACATGAACAAGAGAAATATATTTTCAAGTAAATAAATAATTGATCTTGAAATTAATCTTATCAAACGACCATTGAAGAAGATAAGAGCTTTAGAATGTTGAATTTTTAGATAAGATTTTTGTCGATTTTAATTGATTTTCATACAAATCTAGCAGAATGAAGTGTGATCATTTTGATCTCTATCTTATCCCAAATAGTAACAAATGATGAACGACAATTGACCGACAATAATAACTAGATGATTTGATGATCTTTTACAAAAAATGAAGAAAACAATATTCACATAATCACATTATTAATGATTTAATGATTCAATGACAAGAAAACTTATATAAAATATTTAATGCTAAAATTTAAGCGTTTAAAGTTTAAGGCTAAAATTGAAGTGTTTTGAAGTTAAATGCTAAAATCGAAGTGTTTTAAAGGTTAATGATCAAATTGATACACAGATCAAAGTTCAATGGCTAAGAGGATAGTTGACCCTAAATTAATTAAAGAATATTGTTACAATCGAATAGAAAAACAAAAAATGGAAACGGGTGCAGCGTGAAGCCAACGCAGAGTAACAGAGCCCCGCATATTATTCACGCGCCAATTTTCCAGTACAATTTCTTACAATACCGTATTTTCTGACAGATCATAAAAAATAATAAGAAAACCAAAAATCTAGAAAGAAATTTGAATATTTGCAATTCACAAAAAATAAATAACAATAATAAAAAAGCGAAAATGAATAAAAAATAGCGACGCCGACGACCAACCAAACACAGCAGAACTCAAAGATGCTCATTATTTGTTCGACTTTTCTTTGCTGTCTCTAGAACACCAGAAGTCCACCCACCAATTTCTCTCTCTCTTTCTGATTACAGCATCTGGTAAAACTCTTTATTAAGCTATTTGATCTCTGATTTCTTCAATATATTGTGTTGAAGATTAATATAACTCTGGACTTGTTGCTCGATTGCCTTTTTTTGTTTTCGTTTCTCTTTGGTTAGATCTTTTTCCCCTTTGGGTGGTAAGTCAAAGGTGGGTACTTTTTGTTTGATCGAGTTCTGAAGCTTTTTAGCTTCATTTTCGTTTCGAATGGGTTTTATTCTTCTTTTGCTTACTGGGTTTCATTTCTTTTTTCGATCGGTTGTTTTTGGTTTCATCAAGAATCATAATGCTAGTTTCTTCAACGTTGAGTGTATGTATTTGCTTGTGACGAGAATTTCTCAAATTGTGCTGAAAGTTAAATAGTGCTTATTGGATTATGTAGGCAAATATGATTTTTGGTATAGTTAGATCTTAACTCGTGGTTTGCAATTCGGGAGTTGAGGGCAAATATATGTTTTTTTTTTATGATCAAGGAAGTAATATTTGTATTTGACGTTCTATGATGAATTTTGTTGCATGGTTATATGAAAATTGATGTTTCATGAAGGAAAATAACATTTGTTTAAATCTTCCTTTCTTTGTCAGAATTTTGTGATTGAGAGGGAGATAGAATGTCTAGCGGAGGCTCACAAAATAGCTTGAGGAAAGCACTGGGCGCCCTCAAAGATACCACCACCGTTTCATTGGCTAAAGTCAATAGTGATTATAAGGTGGATTTTATATAACGATAACAATCAAGCTGGTTATTTCAATTACGGATGTTGCTGATCCTTTTCGGTTTTGGATTTTTGCATTTTGCAGGAATTGGATATTGCTATTGTTAAGGCCACAAATCATTATGAACGCCCAGCTAGGGAAAAAAACATCAGAGGTGGGTAATGGGTTTTTGTTTTCCGTTTTTTATGCCTTTCCAAGGTGGACGGTGATGGTATCATTTAGTTTGAGTTCTGATCGGCTCATAGAAAGAGAACTTTGTAGATGAGTTACATAATTATAACACTTGCATTTTCCCCTTTCCACAGCAATTTTCGCTGCCATTTCAGCTACCAGGCCTCGGGCTGATGTCGCCTACTGCATCCATGCTCTTGCAAGGCGGTTGTCAAGGACTCATAATTGGGCGGTATGTTAAATTGTTACTGACATATTTTGATGTGATTTTCAAGGATTGGATGTGCTACTATGAGTTAACCCGAGTTGCTTCAAAAATATAATTCAAGCTATACTGTCAGAGTGGAATTATTGGTTAACTAAGATTTCTGTTATACATATACGTGTGTATGTGCATTTATATTTTTGTATATAATAATGCTTTCTCTTAGCTTTAAAAGATCTTTAAAGGTATCTATGATAATCAGTATTGAACTTGTGATAGGAATCAAGACTCTCAGATGATTCATCATCTGTCCCATCTTCTCTTCCATCATGTTACATTTCATATAAGATTTAAAATTTCAGAATGTTTCTTATGCTGAAAAGAAACTGAAGACAAGGAAAGGTTTTTTTGTTCTCAAGAAGCGGATCATCGGTTTTTGTGCTTGATGAAATATAAGATCTTCTGCATTTGTCCACTTTTTTCCTTGTTTTTATGCTCCATACCTTCATTAATTTAAAGAAGCAAATTCTGACAAATACAATTTTGGTTGCATAGTATTGCCAGAAACTTACTAGAATTGCAAGTTTCACTTGTATCGTTTGTCATGGGAGTTTACTTCCAAAACTTGGGACTTAGGTTATCATCGTGCGATGTTAATACTGAAAACATCAGAGAGATGATCTATTTATGGGTTCTAGTTAACTTGATGGTGACTGGCATATGGAGAATAATTCATGCATGTTAATACTGAAAACATCAGAGAGATGATCTATTTATGGGTTCTTAGTTAACTTGATGGTGACTGGCATATGGAGAATAATTGTTGAGCTTCATCCTTTAGTGCTCTTTTATTAGTTTAATTGGGTAGCCAATCTCTGCAATCGTTAACAAGTATATTTTAATTCATAGATGTTGGTGGAATTTGGTTGACTGAATTTTGTTTGCCATTTAGGTTGCTTTGAAAACTCTTATTGTCATTCATCGTGCTTTGAGGGAGGTGGACCCTACGTTTCATGAAGAACTCATTAATTATGGAAGAAGTAGAAGCCATATGCTTAACATGTCTCATTTCAAGGATGATTCCAGCCCAAACGGTACCTTAGTTATTAATTTCAATAAAACTGAAGTTCCTTGTTTATGAAATCCTCTACTATCTGCTTCACAGCTTGGGATTATTCTGGATGGGTTCGCACTTATGCCTTATTTTTGGAGGAGAGGCTGGAATGTTTCCGTGTCTTGAAGTATGATATTGAGATGGACCGCCCAGTAAGAAACTTATTTTGATACATAATCTTTATTCTTGATTCTACATCTTTTCAATTTTAACTTGGTTCTAATGGCTTTCGTGTAACATCATACGTAGTATTTGGTACGGATCTTGTATAGGGTTTCAAATTTTGCATGCTTCATTTCAATGAACCACACATGGGATTTTAACCTATAATATAGAAAATTACATTACGTTTCAAAACTTCTCTTCTGCATCCTTTTGTAATATCCTCTAGCTTTTAGTGCCTAGAAGCATGCATGCACATCTGTAACTGTGGGCTATAAGTTTAACCAACTGAAACTACCCTGTGAACACCTTATATTTGTCAATATCTTGTTAGAATTGTAACCGTTTCTTGCAGTCTCTTTAATTTTATTGAAACTGAACCGTCGGGAGAGTTCATAGATTAATCTTCCTGCAGAGAACCAAAGATCTAGACACTGCTGAGTTGCTTGAGCAGCTGCCTGCTTTGCAACAGCTTCTTTTTCGTGTTCTTGGTTGTCAGGTGAGCATTTAACGCCTCTTGTTTGTGCTAACAGGCTAACAGCTGTACCTCCTATTTCTTGTTCCCTTTATTTAGTGAGAGTATTAATGCAATTTCTGTGCAGCCACAAGGTGCAGCTGTTCATAATTTTGTTATCCGGTTGGCACTTTCAATGGTATGTTACTTTTTAAACATCTATCAGTCTAGGCTTCTGATATTTGTAGGGTGAATTCGTAGATGACATTCTCTTCTGCTTCTCCTTGTCATTTCAAACAGGTTGCTTCGGAAAGTGTCAAACTTTATCAAGCTATTAGTGATGGTACAGTCAATCTTGTAGACAAGGTAAGCTGCAGTATTAATCCAAATAAGCTGTTTTTCTATTTAGTGAATCATGTTTATATGATGCCCTGAACTATTACAGTTCTTTGAGATGCAACGCCCTGATGCTCTGAAGGCTTTGGACATATACAGGAGGGCTGGCCAACAGGTAAATTTCTGTTCCAGTATCGCTAATGCCATCTCCTTTTTGTGAATATGGATGATTTCAAACTCTGGGGGAATTTAACACTTTCTGTTTGCAGGCAGAGAGGCTTTCAGAATTTTATGAAGTATGTAAAAGTCTGGATGTAGGGCGTGGGGAAAGGTTTATAAAGATAGAGCAGGTAAGGATCCTCCACGTTTCGTGCCTTCTGAAACTGATTTGCTTTTCCTCCAATCCACTTGAGTCGTCATTATAAAACTAATGTACTTTCGGTGTTTTTGCTGTAGCCCCCTGCATCATTTCTACAAGCCATGGAAGAGTATGTAAGAGAAGCTCCACGGTCTTCAGCAGTTCGTAAAGATCAGGTCTAAAAATCCTCTGTGAAATTGATTTTTTGTTTTGACAGGAAGACAATTTATATATTTCAATGCCTTTGCGATATGATATATGTATTATGTTTGTAAATGTCATCCTGTTTGGATTACGAATTTGTAAAAATAGTTTTATTTGATTGGTTTGCTCAAAATAAATAATCTGATTTTAAGTTTGTGTTGGAAAAGTAAGCCAAAAGAGTGGTGTTTGCAATTATTGTCGTCTTACATTTTATTTTTAAACTAGCAGATTGACAAACCCAAGGAAGTGTTGGCCATTGAGTACAAGAAAACCCCAGAGGTGGAGGAGAAACGTTCGCCATCACCTCCTCCTCCTGAACCGAAAAAATTGGAGAAAGTGGAAGAACCTATTGTTGAACAACCTGATTTGTTGGTAATTTTCATTGCCTTCTTTTCTTGTTACCGACTGTATCGTTGTATTAGAACTTGACAATTCATTTGAATTATTTTTTAATTTTAACTATCAAGTCTGTAGTCTCTCTTTTGCTATACCTACTATATTGTTATATGAGAACTTGGCTGCGACATAAGACTTTTTTGTCCCAAGATTCATTTGCGAGCTCTTCTTTTTGTCTTTGGCAGAATTTAAACGATCCTGTCCCAGTTGCTTCGGAGTTGGATGAGAAGAATGCCCTGGCATTGGCTATCGTTCCTGTTGGTGAGTTTGAATTCATTCCTTTTCAGTAATTCAATCATAAACAACATGAACCTTCAACAACTCGCTTCTCTACTGGTTTGTACCACATAAAACTAATATGAATAGTTTCAAATTTGTATTATATCTTTGAACTTATAAGCTCCTAAGCTATTCTTCTTGCAACGTTTTAAGTCGAATCAACTGTGCTTCAATGGCATATTTCTTATTGGGAAATTGTGTTCATGTTTAACTAACTGATGGCTTTCCGCAGAGCAAACAACTACTGCTGCTCCACCTCTTCAAGCAAATGGTACTACAGGCTGGGAATTAGCACTTGTCACTGCTCCAAGCACAAATGAAAGTGCTACTGCCGCTAGCAAACTGGTACTTTTACCGTTGTTATCTCCTCTTTGGACCTTTCAGATTGTGTGCTACATTACAAGGCTGTTGCACATTACACACACTTCAATGTTTTGTGCATCGTTCATTGGTAACATAATATGATATATACATGCATGATGCATGTTGACACTTTTAATTTTATTAAACTGATAGGCCGGAGGACTCGATAAGCTTACATTGGACAGCCTTTACGATGATGCAATCAGAAGAAGCAACCAGAACGTTAGCTATAATCCATGGGAACCACCTACTATGTCTGGTGCTATGATGCAACAACCAGCGCACGATCCCTTTTATGCCTCCAACATGGTTCCCGCTCCGTATTCAGTCCAGATGGCAGCAATGGCCAATCAGCAGCAGGCTTTTATGTATCAGCAACAGCAACAGATGATGATGATGGCAGCACCACAACAGCAGCCTTCAAATCCGTTCAACAATTACGGAACCCCCGTCCACCCTTACAACTCAGGTATGCCGGTTCAACCGCACAATCCATATGCAGGCATGATGTAGATGCTTCGCATGTTTTATATTTCTAAGCACAGGAAAGAAGGAAAAAAAGGCGAAACTCGTCGTCAGTTGTGAAATTTGAGCTTGGGAAGAATGCTTGAAGAATAGGAAATTTGTGTACCATATGTTGTGAATGTGCCCTAGTTAGCTGGATTAAGATTCATTATTAAATATTAAGAGAGAGAGGGAGAGCATTTTGTTATTGATTGTTTTCATTGATCAAAGTTGGTAATAATGCGAACACACTTGGTAACTTTCTTTAAAACCTGTTTCTTAAGTGTTGATACTGAATCAGGAGCTTTCATCCTTACTGTTTCTTTCAGGATTGCCCCCTTGTTGATATAATTTCTTTATAATATTTGGCTTTTCCCCTACTCTATGGCTTGTGATTAGTCGATGTCGAATGTTTACGAACTATGTTTAGATTTATGTGAGTGTCGGATACGGTGTACGTTTTTCTTATTGCCTCCACGGCCAAGGAGAAAGGAAATTCGAAGGGGACCGACCGCAAGGCAAGAGCCTGTAACTAAACGTGAAAGGCAAAGAGATGGAACATGGAAGTTTGATCGAAAGGAGTAGGGGATTATTCTAATAAACATCTTACCTTTCGGGGTAATACAATCATTACAGTCCAAGTTACCGTAACTTGCGAGGCAAGAAAAGCATGTATACTGTATACATATGTATTTGTGTGATGGGGGTTTATTATATAATAATGGTTAGGATGGTAATCATTGATGAAATGAGATGGACATCCTAGCGACACATACATCATTCATTTTCATGGACGTAATTATGTATTAGTGTTTTGTTTTCAATTATCCATTTTTTTTAAAAAATTATACTTTATCTTCTCGAATTTATATTTATTAGTTTATTGCTGTGTTCTTAATATATAATGATGAAAAATAAAATTTCTTTAATAAAAAATATACTTATGCTTCTGAAAACATATAGATGAAGCCGTTTCATTGCCATCATAGTAAATCTTCTTCCATTTTTTTAAATAATTAAATATGGGGAAGGAGACGAGTGGGGATGAAGAACCAAAACGACAAGAAACAGTGACGTGCGGAGCAAATGTTTAAGTTTCAAAGTTTTAAAACAACTTTCAGTCTCTGAATTTAATAATTTTTTCAATTTGATCCCCACTAATCCTTGATTAAAAGCCCGTTCATTCTGATACCTGAACTTGGATGTTTAATATTTTGATGATCTGACACTCTTAAGTGATAAGCTATACTTTGATCACATGTAAGGTTATCAGATAGACTAAAAATGAGATTTTTTTGGGGTCAAATTTAGGATTAGTGGGGACGATGAAAAATTCAGGGATTAATATGCAAGAATTGAAAAATCAAGGATTAAAAGTCGCTTTATCCCAATTAGAAATCCAAAGAAGAAAACAATTAGGGTTAGTTTGGTTGGGGGAATGTGAGATTCCCATAAGAATAGAATCTACATTCCCTCGTTTGGTTGGCTAGGAATGTCATTTCCAGTAATCTTACATTATCAATAGTGAATTTTTTGGGGTATATCATTACCTCCCTTTCCTTAGGTATTATTGGATTATTAATATTTTAGACTAAAATGCCCTTAATTTTTTTTTTCAAAAATATCCTTATTCTGTCATTAAATAATAAAAATTCTACGAAGGTTAAATTACAAATTTATCCTTAAACTATTTTAGATTTAAAAAAAAATCTATAATTAAATTTTTATATAAAGTTAAGAGGTTAAAATAAAATTTTATCTTTTTATTAAATCTTTTTATATTTCAATTTTGTAAAAAATATATATAAATTTTATGAATTTATTTTTTTTAAAGAAAATATATAAATATTTTTTAATTTGTTAAAAAATAAATATATAATAAGGATAATTTGATCAAATATACATTACAATAATATTTTATTCCTTTAACCAAACACGATAATCTTACATTCTTGTTAAACCAACCAAACACAAAATACAACATATCCAATAATACTATTCCTCGGTAATCTTTTATTAACCATGAACCAAACGCAACAAGAGTCTGCAAAAAGAAAGCAAAAAACTTCAAACAAAACAAATGGATAGATAAACCAAAGCCCCTCCGCGGCCTAACGCTAAAACACCGCCACCGCCATCTCCACCGCTTCTCTCTCCTTCAACTTCAACTCTTTTTCTTTTTTCATTGAACTCAATTTTCGCTTTCGAAAAAAAAATTGTGGAAAAGGGAGCAAAAACTGAAATTTATGCTCTTTTCTCTCTCAAATTTCAGCTAACTGCAAAAAAGGGAAAGAAATTGATTATAATATTTTGATATTCAGTAATGTCTTGGCTGTTGAAGTCTCTCCAATCAGACGTTCCAGGTTCGTCCACGTCTTCACCAGATCACAGTCCAACAAACCTGAACGTTGGCGCCAAGGAAGATCTTTCGGTTATCGGTGAGACTATCGGCCGCCAACTACGAGGAGTCGCCGCCTTTTTAGCGCCGCCTCCTTCCGTCACCGCCGCCGAGAAAGGAACAGAACAAGAAGAAGAAGAAGAACTGTGGTCTTCAGATAAGCTAGTGGGGATCCGCAACGATTTGGCGGAGATCGGTGGCAGCTTCAAGAGCGGGCTTTCGTTGTTGTCAAGCAACAAAGCCGTGTCGGAGATCTCCAGATTCGCTTCGAGTTTCTTGCAATTCCCTGATCAAGATGATCGTGTTGGTCACGATAAAAATGAAGATGATGATCACGATGACGACGATGATGGAGTGCCTGGGATTACCGATGAGGTGATTGAATTTGTTAACAAAATTTCCAACCGGCCAGAGCTCTGGACTGATTTTCCACTCACACTATATAACGGTATTTATTTATTTATTTATATTTTGACTAATTACTTGCTATAAAACTAAATTTTCTTTACGTTTCATTTTTTACTGAATTGTTATCAACACCAAATTAGGTTTTAAATTTAGGGATTTAAATTAGTTCTCCAAAGTATTAAAAATCATATCTATAATTGGTTACAGTAGCGGGGAAAGTCAAATGCAGAATATATTGCTTTGTTTGAGGCAGCTTCCTCCTTTTTTGCAATACCTGTCCTTCAAGTGTGGAACACTAGATTAGAGATGTCCGTTATTAAAGGGGATTTCTTTATGCACTGTTTTGGTGTTGCTTAAAAAATATGATACATTTAGGATTGGTAACCTATGCCATTTTGGATTGGCTTTGCTTATGGCCGGTTTATGCGCATTGTAATGAGAGATTAATGCTCACTACTTTCGAGTTTTGACCATAGGCGTAGTGTTATAGGAGCATATTGTATAAGGATATACTTGAGAAGTACTTACCCTCTAGCTTCTTCTTTTCTCTTTTCCAGTTCTCCATGAAAACTGAGGTAAATTTTTGGTTAACAAGATATTGGTTACCGCAGATTTCAAAATGTCTGAGAGTCAGAGAGAACATGCTGAAAATATTGAACACCTAGTCCCAAGTTTTGAAGCTCTTAAGTTTAGCCTTCAGAATAACTTGGGAGTGGAAAGATTTTGGATGATATATTTCATACTGTTGCTTCCAAGACTGAACGAGCATGATTTTGAGCTTCTTTCAACTCCGGAGGCAAGAGATTTTATATTTTTGTGTTGTTTTATTGAATTGTACTTGCATGCATAATAGTGAATTGTAATATACTATGTACTGATCAAGAATGATCTTATCATCCGTTGCTTTCCTTAATTCATCCTTATATGTATCTGTTTGTCATGTATGTTCTTTTCCGCACGCTTTGGTTTAGGAATTAATTAGGCCTAAAAAAGATGATGTAGGAATAATATTATAAACGCATGTTATATTGCTTTGTATTATTAATTAGTCAACATACTTTCTCTGACGTGTATTTCTTCGAGAAACATGTTCTTGTAGCATAAGGATTTAATATCACGATGTTGTTCGCTCAATTACAGATTTACAGATAGTCAAATGCATCAACACTGGATTCCTTGTGCACAAATTATATTTTATCTGTATAATGTCAATGGTGTCTGTAATATGCATATACTTGCTGAATCTTTTCTATGGGGGTGAGCATTGAAGTTAGTGTAGTACGGATTTTACTACTCTTTTGGTATAGTAATGTTCTGAATCCCCGAAACGCTTGTTCTCCTCTCTTTAATATGTGAAGCACTAAGCTGGTCTTTCATCAAGTTGTTAGAGAATAATCTGTGGTATATCCACCAAAATCTAGAAAAAATTGTATATCCCAATCCATTATGGGTATTTGGCAAATATTTAAACTACGGATTCAACTTTATTTTAGCCAGTAGCATATTCTCTTTGATCTCCTATGCCTATGCGTGTGTTTTTTCTTATTCACTCTATTTTAACTAATTTCTATGCATGTTATACGTTCACTTCGTGACTGGAAAAGCATGTTTAGTTCTATGCAATCAAAACCATTTTCTTGAAGGTTATTTATGTTGCAGGTTGTTGAAACCAGAGATGCACTTCTGCAGAAGCTGCAAAACAAGAATGCACAAACTGAAAACTGTAGTCTTGATGCATCTGAGGAGAGTGGCAAGTTTGGTGAGACAATAGAAGAGAATGTCTCATCCGAGGACAGGGTCAGTGAAATTGTACATGCAGCAGAAGGATTAGAGATTACCTCAGGTGAAGATAACGCTGAGCAATGGGTGGAAGAAGCAGATATTTCCAGTGGAAGTTCCTTGAGAGTCGAGCACAACCTGGAACATGAAGAGGATGTTTCGTTTAGTGATCTGGAAGACGATGATAATTGTCTTTCTAATAGAGTATCCATGCCTAAGTCGAAGCTGCGTGACAAAGCTCCTTCATCCAGCGGATCCAATGACTGGGTTCAGCTGAACAAGAGACCAGAAACTCGTGGCGATTTGCAGAAAACAGGCCAATCAAATTCTCGAGATAAATATTCTGAAGGCGAGGAGTCAAATGACTGGCTCACCGACGATGATTTCGTCGATGTGGTAAGGGCCAAATGATTATTGATCTATTGTAAAGATTCACAAATCCTTCTCCACCTCTAGAAATTATGTACTTGTGGAAATCAAACTCTCACATACTTGTGTTCTAATAAATAGAGTAAACTCTAAACGTGCTACTGTTAAAATTTGTCCATGATATCTATGCATTGCTTTGTAAAGGATTATAACGTCGCAGTTTATATACATTTACTTTGAATTTATTATGATATAAACTCTTTTTAAATATATTTTAATTATATTATAAAATTATAAAATTTAGTTATGGTTATACTTGCATCTTCTTTACAAAAATTTAGGTGCTTTGTTAACCCGAATAAGCAGTTATACGCTCAAAATTGTACCAATAGCGAAGCTCTTGCTACTGGTTCAAAAACACTTCTCAGAAAAAAACTTTTTTTGAAGTAAGATCACTTCATTTACAATTAAAAATAACACTATAAAAGGGGTCAAACAGTCTTTTGACTTCAGCTTCTATAGACTTTTGCATCCCAGTCGAAGACGATGGTTTACAAGACAATCGGGATCTACGAGAAATAGAGATAGAAAGTTCCATGAAAGAACAAATAATTTCGTAGTTTGAAGAAAACCCAGGTGGGAAAAGTGCAAAAGATGGAATGTTGAAGTGAAAAACATCAACTTAAAGTGCCATGCAGATTGCAAACGAAGTTCATAAGACATGGAAGATGGCGTTGTTCGATAACTAAAGACGGTGGAAAACTAGGTATCAAAATGAGGTTGCTTTTTCTTCACGTATCAAACTGAAAAATCTACACACCTATAGAACCTGAAATGAACATCTAACCCTTCCAAAAAAATTGTTAGAAAAAGCTTACGCAAACAAATTAGATAGTCAAGTAGATAAGACAAGCTTAAGATTTTGGAGAATTAAGCCCTTCATAGCTGCTACTCTTCTGGCCTAAAAAAATATCAGAAAACATTAGCATAAAGCATATTTCTGCATTTCATAGAGGATCAAAGTGTCACCTTAGACAATTCTCACCATAGATTTAGGAAGTTTTTGCTTCAGCTGAAGAGAGGTTTATACAGTATTTAGAAAACGACATTATAATCTAAAATGCAGAAAACCTGACAAATTGAAGATGGAAAACTGTTGTCTAGTGAAGCCCCATTAAACCAAATTCTTTATTTGCAAATCCATATTTCTCTTTACCTTATAGATCCTTTGAAATCATCATCCATCCTCTTTTGGAGCAAGCTTTGTACAGTGCTTTAACTATCTCACATATATTGAGCAGTTAGCTGGTTTCATCGACCCTTGCCCTCCCACTGAGGAGGGTGGATAGGTGGCCTCAAAAGTTGGATGGAATTGGAACCCATCAAAGAACTTGGAGCTCTTTGAATGTATCTTTCAGTTTGTCTCGGTTGTAGTGGTTTCTCAGAGACAGACAGCGGAGACTGATTTGCATAACTTGATCTTTGGGTATTAAAAGGCAACTGACAAGCTAAAGGGAAGGGGGGATTTGGATGACCTGGAGATGAACTTCTTAACTTGGGGTTTGATAAAGTAGGATGGATAGAAGTTCTTACTACCGTTGTTGATTCGAGAAATGTTTTCTCGGGCAGCTCTACATGTGGTGGATACCATTCAGGCATGTCGTCGTCATCATCATAAGCGAAAATACACTTTTGTGGTGCAACTATACTAGTGATAACAGGCGTGAATACTGAGCTGCTTTTGGCAGTATGTTTTGCTTCTAAAACTGGTAAAATTGATACCTGATCAATTTTACAAACTTTCTTTCCTGGAGGCAAGTTTAGGCTACTGTTGGATGCAAACCCAGGAGGAAGGAAATCTTCTGCCAGCCTTTTATTCTGAGCAGGTAGGGACTGCATAGTAGGCAAAGTCAAAGGAAATGTCAAACCAACTTTCTCTAATCCTTCCACCACAACATTTTTTTCAAACACTGTTGTATCCAAAACCTTACTTCCTGGAGTTTTAGATATCCCACCAAAATCAAATTCTGGAAGATCATCATCATCAATGGAAGGAATGTGCTCTTTTATAATAACTGGTGGCAGAGATAATACGGGATTTTCAGGTCTCAAAAATGGTTTAATTTCCTCATGTTTTGAGTTATCCACACGAGGCATTTCCTTCACAGATGACTGCCCCTTGGGTCTGAAGAGTGAGACAGAATCAGAACAGGATGATGTTTGAAGTCCTAGTGAAATATCTGAGAAGTTTCTCAATGCTGAAGTCTTAAGCAAGAGATCAGCACTGGCAGGAGACATATGCAGTGCAAGCTGGCTGTCACTACCTGCATTGTCACCTTCATTTCTATTGATTACAGCACTTTCAATGCTTGTGCATGCCACTGATTCTTGAGCAGGCCGAGTACATGGCAAGTCATTTTCAGAAACCTTTTGCTCGGAGTAGGAACTCAGGGGCTGCTCTGTCAAGGAAGAACGCTTTTTCTCAAGCTTCTCCGTGATATAATCTGAAGGTCCATGATTTCTTCTCCAAACAACACAACCAACTAATGAGTTTTTTTTGCATTCAATAGCTGCCATGCCTTTGAAAAATCCATGTTTTGCAAGTATGGTGATTATGGCATCACTTCGAGGACATATGTAAAGATCAATACCTGTTGAGAGCTGAGCAAACCCCACTCTTTCCCCTTTCTTGTACCCTTTAGCAATCTGTTAAGATTACAAGAAAGTAAGAATTAATAACTAGAGCAGAAATCCTCAAGATGCACCCCAGACACTAGATGACCATAATCATGTTCCCTTTCTACCAACATACCTGATTCAAGCCTACCAGTCCTGATTTAGAAGACCCTTCTTTCCAGCAAAGTGATACTACCTGTATATAATTGCATTGATCTATCATAAATTAGCAGTGAAAAGTGTGTATCTAATTATCAACGTGAAAATCCTAAGCTAAAAGCCTAATAAGTAGCATGTGAACCATTACTGTTTTCATTTTTAAGGAAGAAGAGTTGATAATGATTTGTGAATTTGTTTCCAAAATGACTACGTTCTCTTTATTCATTCTATACTTGAGATTATAGACATGCAAAGAAGAAACTTCTTGGGGTACCTCAGGTCTTTAACATCTCTATTTCCTAAGGAACTTGGTATTCAACTGTTTATCAAATTCAAACCTTGGTTATGTAAAGCAAAGTAAATCACACACTAAATAATCTGAATTGATGACAGTAACTCATGAAAATGATATCTTACCATCAACCCTCTATTGCGTGAGCGAGCAAGCTCTTGAATATATTTCTCAAAAGCCTCTAGCCTTACTTTTCCTTTGACTTCTACAAGTTCAGGCCACTTGATATCAGGCATCTTCTCACCACTACACAACAAAATCATCGTAGAAAAGGTTATCTATTGAAGATTTACCACTAAAATCTTTATGTAATGAACCTAGTAAGATAATATCATACCAAACGGACGAACAATGCATTAAGTGAAACAACCGTCTTATTATGCCAAGAGACTGTAAACCAGGTATCCAACCACGACACCAAATTTAATTTGGAGCGAATATTATACCTGAAATAGTTCCAAAAAATGGATTGCATTTTTTTTATAGGAATTGCAGGCCTCGTTAAAAACCTCCTTCTTGATTAAAGGATCTTGCAAAAAAGCTCCTTAATCAGCGGAAGGAGGAAAAGAGTGCCTAAAGATTTCATTAACCATAAGAAACATAAGAATACAACCAGGACGCCACCCCCAACATAAGCAAACAACCAAGAACAACCGAAAAAACCCTACAAGACAACACTAACACAGCTAAAACCTTGTAAGCTACAACAATAGTCACAAAAATGATTGACCAGCCTTAACATCTGAACATAGCCCGAAAACCAACACAAAAACAAACCAGAAGCCGAATATCACAGCTGACTCAATCCAAAAAAGACAAAATCAAAAACAAAATCCTGAACTTCCGCACAAACAGATAACCAGAAACAGCATCCGCATAAAAGACAAAATCAAAAACAAAATCCTGAACTTCCACACGAACAGAGTACAAGAATCAGCTCCCGCCTAAACGCTTCTTCCTGCTCGACTTGTCGACAGAAACCATCCGAATTGCCAACTTCATACAGATAAAAAGAAAAGAATCACCTGAAAGTTCCAAAACATCCACTGCCTAAACCTTCCTCTGAGGACTCATGCTTCAACTTTAACGAGGCTTCCTTTTTTGAGCCGCAAATTTCACTTGAAAATTTCTGAGAGAACTAAAAATTGCATTCCTCTCCTCCACAGCTCTTTGTTTCTGACGCCCATCCAACATGGGAACACGTCCATCCAACATGGGGGAATGAAAAGTATATTCCTCAGAAGCACGTGCAGGCTCACACCTTTTCCTGCTGTCTTCTTCTGCCCCTCTCTTATTGTGAACCAGCACTTCCTCGTGTACCCCACTAACACTCTCCAAAGCCTGAAAATTACCACCACTTTGATAGACATGCTCCTGCACAGTTGCTCCACTAACCAAATCCACCTTCTTGGTCTCCGAGAACCTTTTAGAATTGAATAAAAACTTAGACTGCCGTAAGCCACCATTTCTTTTAGAAGACAAACGCCTACCACTAACATCAAGAAACGTGTGCTGCTCAACTTGCGAATGCGCATTATCAACTCTAGAATCACACACATCCAAACCTGAGGCCACGTGTATCCCACTAGCTCCCTCCAAAATGTTAAGGTCTCCACTCCTCTGGACAATCGTAGATACCCCATAACAAATTGTCAGGTTATCACAAATCGGCAGCTTATACCCATGCGCATTATCATCGATAGCATCACACAGTTCCCCCTCAGACCCCACTTGCTCCCCCCTAACTACCTCCAAAGAAATAAAAGTGCCACTCTTCTGGCTATCAGACCCATGCGTAGCTACCCCATTACTGACTGTCGGGGACACAACTTTAACAGCCCATACCTCACCTGAACCACACATACCACCCCCAGTATGCGTGCCATCAATAGACGCTTGATTTTCTAGCTGGACTTCCTTAATATTAGTGGAATCATAATTAACTCGTGAAAACGTTCCAACACATACCGCCAACTCAGAAGACTTTACTGGCGAGACACCATCGAGGTCCCCTTCCGTGGGTAACGGTGAAGCAACTGCCGTTTCCGATACAGACGAATCCTCCCAAACGGAATCAGGGCTAAAGCAAAGTTCAATCTCGGAAACAAATACTATAAAAGACTGATCCCCGACTTTCAAAACACAGGATTCTTCCACTCGAACTTTACAGCTCGTAATGATCTGAAATAAGGCCCTATCAAACGAGCCAGGACATAAGGTCCCTGCGTCAATTGAGATAAGAGTTCCCCATTTTTCTGCAATGTTTCTGAAAGTAGAATGGCTCCACACAAAAGGTGGGATTCCTCTACACGATAACCATGCCCGTCGGCTGCTGCACTGAAAGTTTTCCGACCGTAATTCCACCTTGTCAAAGCATTTATTCAACGCTCCAATCTGATTGTTTAGTGCAAAGTCTCTACTCTTTTCATCTTCAAAAAAGATCAGAATTGCTAAACCACTTAACCTCATAATTTTCGGGCCTAAAATGCCTTCCTTGTGCATAAAAGCAGCAAACTCTTTTATTTTTATAAATTTTCTGCACCAACCAACCAAACTATCTCTAAGAGTAATTAGTTTAGAGAAAATAACCTCATTGACCAAAATGCCTTATAATATACGATTTTAACCAACTTTTTTTGGATTTGCCAAAATGACCAACTAAATCGCAATGCGATCGATAATCCGCAACGCGATCTCCGGTATCGCAAATCAGTTTCCAGATTCGCAACGCGAATATGTAAATCGCAATGCGATAGTCGACTATCGCAATGCGAACTTGGACTATCGCAATGCGAATATGTAATAGTCGACTATCGCATTGCGATTTACATATTCGCATTGCGATAGTCCAAATTCGCAACGACTGCATTTGTTTCTTAAGAATTTTCTCTAAAAAGATAGTATTCGCGCGGACGTGTCGAAGACATGTATTACCACGGCCCCGACCCCGACCCGAGACGGACGGCGACGGCGGCGCGCGAGAGTCCCCCTTGTTCTCTATCACTCAACAAGGAAGTGGGAAAACCAAGCCTTAAATACCATTCCCAATAGTGTTTCCAATACTATGTGAGATTGAGCATTACCAACACTTGTTCCCAATACTATGTGGGATTGAGCCTTAAATAGTGATATTATTTTTGAATGTTTTGCTTAAAATTGCAATAATCGCGATTAATTGTATATTGACTTTTAATTATGACATATTTAATCATATAATACTAATGCAATTGGTTTCTGATTCAGTTGTTTTAAGGTGCATGATTGTTAATTGTTTCCTGAATAATCACATTGTATTGGAAACAAGTGTTGGTAATGCTCAATCCCACATAGTATTGGAAACACTATTGGAAATGGTATTTAAGGCTTGGCTTTCCTACTTCCTTGTTGAGTGATGCGCGCCGCCGCCGTCCGTCTCGTCTCGGGTCGGGTCGTGGTAATACGTGTCTTCGACACGTCCGCGCGAATACTATCTTTTTAGAGAAAATTCTTAAGAAACAAATGCAGTCGTTGCGAATTTAGAATAAATCGCAACGCGAATTTCGACTATCGCAACGAATAAATCGCAATGCGAACTTGGACTATCGCATTGCGATAGTCGAAGTTCGCATTACGATTTACATATTTACATTACGATAGTCCAAGTTCGCATTGCGATAGTCGACTATCGCATTGCGATTTATATATTCGCATTGCGATAGTCTAAGTTCGCATTGCGATAGTCGACTATCGCATTGCGATAGTCCAAGTTCGCATTGCGATAGTCGAAGTTCGCGTTACGAATCTGGAAACTGATTTGCGATACCGGAGATCGCGTTGCGAATTATCGATCGCATTGCGATTTCGTTGGCCATTTTGGCAAATCCAAAAAAAGTTGGTTAAAATTGTATATTATAAGGCATTTTTGGTCAATGAGGTTATTTTCTCATTAGTTTATCCTCGTCAACTACACCGATAATGGGAGCTTCTTTGACATCCTCCTCTCTACTCTTGACCATAGCTGAATTTGAACCAGTAAACTTTTTCCTCCAGAAAACATCACGAGGTTGAAATCTCGCCATGAAAACACTAACCTTATTATCTTGAATCCAAGATCTATCAGCACAGAAGATAGCCCTCCTCGCGTCCTCCAATCTAGAGAAGCGAACAAAACCGAACCTGCTTCCTCCCTTGCCTCTTTTGATAGGGATGAAAGAATCGACCACCTCGTCATATTTATCAAACAATAACCAAAGACCCTGATGATGAAGACACTCTGGAATATTGAAAATAATCACTGTAACGCAACTTTTCCCAACAGATCTCACCTAACTCGCCATCTAAAAGAAATAAAGGGGAAGGAGAACGAAATTTTTGAAAAACGCCTAAAATTTTTAGAGAGAAGGGGGAGCTTCTCTAACTAGACTCAATGATGCATGAATCATAATTATGGATTGCATTTTTGAATTTACTAACTAAAGGCATGTAGTTGAAACTGTCAAAACATGTCAGTGCAACAAATATAAACTGTTAACTTTGAAAGATTCATTTGCAAATAAATTGCATAAAGTTGTTAACAACATGCAAAATCGACATTATCTATGAATGAATCAAGGAAAATAAGGATTCTAGTAATGAGAAACTCAAAATTGCCATGAATTGCATAAGCCGGAAAGCATAGGGATATGTACAGTCAATTAGAATGGTAGGCTCCCATGATGACTAACAGCAAACTCTCTCTTTACAGAAGGTAGTTGCACAAGACGAGGATGCATTGATCAGTCACACATTTCAAGGTTTAGATCACAATTCCGGTGTCACTTAAATTAGACCATGTCATTTATTTGATCATTCAAGTTTTCTATCCACGGTGAATAGAGTTGATGATTATCATTTACCTCTTTATACAAACGGCTATATTGGTGGCTGGACGAATATAAATTTCAGTTTCATGCCATATCTAGGTGAGTAGTAACAATGTGAATTGTACCAAAGTTTTTATATGGTCTCATTTCCATGTCAATCTCTGATTAGATGATTTTTGTTTTTAAAAAATTGTTGATCCTACTTCAAACCAACTTCAGCTTGCATGCATCAACATATCTCTTATCAATTTGATTAAGTTTATTTTCCCATTTCTACTTCAGTATTCGATAAGAAATTCTTGGAACAAAGTACTCTTTGACTACAGCACTCTATGCCATTTAATATGAAGAGAAATATGCAGATAATAAACCAATTAACCAGCCAATTTGCATAATTTATTTGGCACCAAGTTGCCCTTGTTCTTGAGCTGACTTGTTCTACTAGTAATATGATTTGATTTTGCACCCTACAAAATATTATAAAGTTTTTATTTGCAGTGATAGTGTTATGATAACTTTGCAGATTGCCAAAATAATTCATAAAACAGAAATTTAAATACTTAAAAAGCAATTACATGCAAAGAAAAGGCTATATAATTTTATCTTCTTGGAATAAAGAAATATGAACAAAAGAACTGAATATCTCTGAATCTGATACTAAAAACAGAATTTGTTCTCAGAACTGAAAGAAAGAAAGAAAAAAAGGAAATAACTGAATAACCTTTTGAAGAAGGCAACGACCGACACAGTTACAGAAGAATTAAGCTTAAGGGAACCATCCCAGAGTTCCTCAGCAACTGTAGGGCGAGTCGACTTCAAATTCTCAGAACCAGATCCTTCACTTTCCCCCATTTTTACTAGCACGAAAATAACATCTACAGACCAAAATTCAAGTAGCCTCACTGGTTGATTTCGAAGCGGTAACTATGACTGCAATTGCACTTGATTTTCCATACTTCTCGAAGCCGGTTGAGCCGATTCACCCCCTAATCAACGAATTGGCGTGATTCCCAGAATTCCCAAAATTCTCAAAGCAGAATTCAGCAATCTCTCTGTTCAATGACAAGAATTTCAAACAAGGAAAAAAACCCGGACTTTATCCAAACAAATAACCGGCTAAATGAAAGGTAATGGTCAATTTTGTCAATAAAAAAGAAAAGAAAAACTCAAGAACAAGTGAAGTTGAAGGGCGTAGTTTGAATAGGATTTGACCAATGATATTTTATCCCTACAGATTAGGGTTCGAAAAAGAAATGTTAAGGTTACCGCCAACTCACCAAATTTCTGAGCGCAGTAACGTAACATATACACGTAATATATGCTATAATTTTGGGATTAAAGTATACGATCCCTAAATCATTGCAAAGCTTTCTTTAAAAAATATAAAAAAATAGGTTCACTAGAATTTATTAGGTAAACAATTGACGTAAATATTTGACACTCGCATAAAAAAAAAACCTTAGTTTTCTTTTATTTGTGTGCTGATTTTTTTATTAACGATTGATATCAATTTTAATATTGATTATCGATCGTTGATATTTTTATTATTTTTTATATTATATTTTTATTTTATTTTATATTTAATAAGTCCATTTATATGATACGTCTTCGTCTATTTTTATAACACGTTTTTATTTGTCTTTATGATATGTTTTATTATGCCTTTTGATATGTTTTTTTGATCGTTTGACTATTTTTTATTTATATTTTTAATTGATTTGACATCATCATTACTAATCAAGACGACATTTTTAATATCTTGTTGATCTTCTCTGTTTTGGACCATCGAATTAGATTTGGATACCCAATTTGCGTTCGTGGATAGCTATTCACGTCGCTCGAGTTTGATTTGCGACTTGTCGGTGGTCTTTCAATAACTTGATCTCGTTTTATAGTTAGTTTGCCGATGCGATTAGATATATTTGTATCTATCTTTGTTTGAGTTTCTTGGTTATATTTTTAATCTTTTCTTGAATGATCCTTAAGTGATTTTAAGTTACTAATTTTGTTTCAATGATTATAGAAATTTGTCCTAATTATATATTTAATTTACGATTGTGACTGTAAATATTTATTTTAATTTGAGATATTTTTATATTTTGAATAAAATCAATTGCTTCTATAATTTTTATTACGTAAATCATTCATTTATTATTAGTACTATTAATATATTCAATATTTATAAAAAGTTATATTAATTGAGTATTAATTTTTACATATATTTATATATAATTTTTTGTATTTTTATTGAATGATTAGAGTTAAAACGTATATAAATATATTATCTATTTGTCATGTATTACATATGTTTTTTTTGATAATTTTTTATGTTTGAAATTGGTCCAATAATACACATACCTTCGTCTTACTATTCCAGCTAGCTATATATATATGTCTCACCTTAATATCTCGTCTATTTCTCTTCATGAATGAACAAAGACTTGAACTAGTATTTCGAGCACAATTGGTGAGAGAATATTGTAAAGACAGAAGAAATCCTTTGTTATATCTTGAGGAAAAAGTCAGTTACAATGAGAAGGAATCAATCTTCTTTAAATAATGATACAAGTTGAAGTAAATTGTCTAACAGAAAACTTACTTTTGTTAGTTCTTTAATATTCCTATATCTAACATCCCCTCAAGATGGAGATCAATAAATATGGAAGAGTTTCATCTTGTGAATGAAGACTTTAAAAGCAGGAGAATGTAAGGCTTTAGTAAAGATGTCTGCGAGCTGGTTATGTGGTCGAACATAAAATAATTTGAGAAAACCATCTCGAACCTTTTCTCGGATGAAATAACAATCAATTTCGGTGTGCTTTGTTCGTTCATGAAAAAATTGATTAGAGGCCAACTGAATTGTTGATTGATTGTCGCAATGTATAGAAGCAAACTGAACATGAATTTGAAAGGAAGAAAGGAGAGAAGCTAGCTAAGTTAATTCACATGTTGCAGAATCCATCGCCTTATATTTGGCTTCACAAGGGGATCTACTAACCGTATGTTGTTTCTTTGATTTCCAAGAAATGATATTGTCTCCGAGGTGCATATAATATCCAGTTATAGACCGTCAAGTATAAGGACAAGCACTACAATCTGCCGTCAAGTATCAGGACAAGCACTACAATCTGAATCAACAAAACCAC
The DNA here is from genome assembly GCF_006381635.1 of Hibiscus syriacus. Taxonomy (NCBI): domain Eukaryota; kingdom Viridiplantae; phylum Streptophyta; class Magnoliopsida; order Malvales; family Malvaceae; genus Hibiscus; species Hibiscus syriacus. Next base: position 267,452 of record NW_024061952.1, on the reverse strand, counting down.
TGAGTTGCAGATTTGATGTAGATGAAAAAAATAAACCAAGACTAGGAGTTCCCTTAATGTAAGAAAGTAAGTGATGAGCTGCCATAAGATGAGGTTCACATGGAGCTTAAGCAAATTAACTTGAAATATGGACCGAGTAAGTGATGTTAGGCCTCGTATCTGTGAGATACAATAAACACCCAACCAATCTTCTGTATAGTTGAGGATCTTCAAATAGATCTCCTTCATGTAAGCTTAATTTGTGCAAAGACAGAAGAGGAGTGCTGACAAGCTTCTTTGCAAGAGCACTTGTGTCTTCGAGTAACTAGAGCACATACTTTCTTTGAGAAAAGGTAATTCCTATAGAATTTTCGGCAATTTCAAACCCAAGGAAATAACACAAGTCTCCATGATCTATTAACTTGAAATGTTTTTGAAGAAATGATGTGACAATAGAAAGCTCTTCTCTATTCTTTCCTACAATCACTACGTCATCAACATAGACTAGAAGAACAACTAATGTATCTGCAGAACTCTTTGTAAATAACGAGTGATCTGAAGGAGACTGAACAAAACCAAACTGCAGCACCACTTGAGAAAAAGCTTGAAACCACTGCCTAGAGGCTTGCTTGAGGCCGTAAATGGATCTGTGTAATCGACAAACTAGATTTGAACCTTTTGCATGTGAAGAAAAAACCTAGAGGAAGCTTCATATACACTTTATTGAGAGCGACATTTAAAAAGGCATTATGGACATCAAGTTGCAGTAAATGCCAATTATGCACAATAGTAAGAGCTAGTAGCACCTTGAAAGAGGTCATTTTAGCAAATGGAGAGAAGATATCAGTGTAATCAATGCCTTCAACTTACGTGAATCCTTTTACTTCTAAACGAGCCTTGTATCGATCAATAGTACCATCAGCTTTATATTTGATGCGATAAACTCACTTGCAGTCGGCTTGGTTTCCTTCTAGGAGAGTGATTGTAATACCTTAAATTTTGGGTCAGTAGTTTCGGTCAACCCGAAACCCGTCAGTAGAGCTCATTAGATTTTCCAAGCCAATTTAGACCAATTTTTAAGAGTATTGGGCCTAAGGTAGGTCCAAGAGTTAAGTTAAGTGGTAGTTTTAAGTTGAGGTAAAAAGAAGAGGGACCAAAAGTGTAGTTTACCCATAGATGGTTAAAAAAAAGGATAAAACCCCCTTATTCTTCCAGAGAATTCAAGTAAAAACCAACCCAAAAATATATCATATTTTTCCTTCTTTATTTCTCTCTTCTTAGCAAGCCAAGATAGAAGGTTTTAAGATTTTCAAGCCTAATTAGAGTCAACCAAGGTAAGATTCTTATTTTTCATCCCTTAAGCTTTAATTAGAGCCTTTAATTTCAAGTTTTGGTTAAGGATTCCAAAATGGATTTTTAAGAAAATCAAAGGTTTAAGTTAGTTTTAGTGAATTTGAGTTATTTAGAGTGTTCTTGTCCATATTTTAATCCTTAGATAAGTTAGTAAACCCTTTTCTTCCCTTTGATTAGTTAAAGCAGTTGGAGAATGTTCAAAGGCAAGGGGAAGGAAAATGTGACACCAAGCTAATTTGAGAGAGGTTTTAGCAACTCAAGCAACTGGGTAACACACTTATAGCTTACTCATACCAGTTGTAGAATTATTAGAAAGAAGTTTATCTATAAAGTTTAGTTTAAGCATGTTTAGTAGATTTTCATGATAAATTTCATGTTTAATGTTTTAGCATGTTTCTAAGCCTTATTTATGCTCTCTTAATTTCCTATAGGACTTAATAACAAGTGGAAAACATCATAGTAGAGAATTTGGGAGGTTTGAGTGTCATTTCTGAGTCCAAATAAGGTATTTTCGAGCAGGGGTATTGGTATTGTATGAGTCAGTACCGATATTGTTCTTCATAAGAATAGAAAATTTACTTAAATATCAGGGGAGTATCGATACTCATATTTTCAAAACATCGAAGTCAAATTTGGTACTGATACCTGTTTTAGTATCGATACCCTAGCCTGAAAGTATCAATACTATAAGGTGAGTATCGATACTAATCCTTTCTTTATAGTTAAAAATTAGAGTAAGGTATCGATACTTAAGGCAAAATATCAATACCAAAAGGGCAATACTGACACTGAATGGTCAGTATCGGTACCATCATACATTTTTAGGTAGTGAATTTGAAGGGATTTTAAGATGAGTCGAGGTTTTCCACAAGCTTATTATTTCTCTCTAATAGGAATACAAGTGAGAACAATATTAAAAGTATTTAATCAAACATAGAAACATAAATAATTAGGGCAAAATAAGACTAACCTTGTTTGTTGCTCGGGAAATGATTCTTTAACATCCCAAACACCGGGTTAGTGACCAAATTATAAAATTTTAGAGTTTAGTGATTTAAAGTAGATGAATTGAAAAGTTCAGAGACTTGTATGGAAATTTTTTATAGGACTGAATAGCAAAGAAGGATGATTAGAAGGGCAAAATGGTCCTTTGACTAGAAAATGAATTAAAGATGTGCTATGGTGAGGATATATACACGTGGAGCTCATAAGTGGGGAAACAAAGGATTTCTAGACATCTCTTCATCTTTCTTCTTCTTTTAGTTGTGAACCCCAAATCTATCAAGGTGAGTTTCTTGCTAGCTGATTATTCATTGAATTTAAGATTGGTTTATGGTCTTTGGGTAATACTTAAGCTTAAGGAAAGCTTAAGTTGTCTTAAAACCAAAAGATGAAGAAGCTAGGAAAGATTAAAGATAATTAGAAAAATTCAGTGACCATTACTATACTTTACCCTAATTTTTTAACAATTTCTATTTAGGGGAAGAAAAAGAGAATTTATTTCTAATGAATATTAAACTTATAACCTAAAAGAGAAGAAAGATATTAAGAGTATTTAACTATCTACTTTAATAATTGTTGACAATAATAATATAACATGTAATTCACTCATGAAATATTAATCTATATAAATTAATAGACTAAAAGCAGTCGACCCCTTTGTCAAAAAGGATATTGTAAAACTATTTATTACAATTGAATCTCTCCCTCTATATAGACACTATAATAAGAAGGAATCTCCTCTTTTTTTTTTTTTTTTTTTTTTGTGAATTACAAAGTAAAAACTGGAAAAGAAGCTTTATAATGCATGTTTGGAAGGCGACAAGAATTCGTTGTTGAATTTGCATGAAGAGGATGCACTGCTTCTCGACAAATTCATCGCTGGCCGTTAAGCTGAAACCCCATTGCACGTTGCTTCCATGCTTGGCCATCTCGAATTCGTCGATGAAATTCTCACTCGAAAGCCAGAGCTAGCCAAAGGAGTCGATTCCCGAAAGTCATCGCCGCTTCACTTAGCTTCGGCAAAAGGGTACCTGCAAATAGCGAAAAGGTTACTACAGGTTGATCCTGATATGTATCTTGTTAGTGACATCGATGGGAGGAACCCTCTTCTTATTGCAGCCATGAAAGGTCACCTTGATGTGCTGCTATGGATTGGATTGATGCTTCTACTCCTCCTTGGACACACAATTCGACTTGTGACCATACTGATCCAGTGCCATCTCCACGTATCGTGGAATAGCTCCACAAACCAATAAATCTCTTGCTGTTTTTAATCCAATTCGACTTGTAACCAAACGTGCATTCATGCTTTTTTACATAATACTTTATTTGATCTATTATTTTTTTCAAATAAATACCCATTTAATCCATAAGTTAAATCACTTAATTCTCGAGTCCAATTAAGGTCTATTTTATACATAAAGTAAGAGGAGAGTAAACAAATTCAGCTTAAACCAAAATCCTCTTACAAAAGAAAAGGAAAAACAATTGCCGGTTCATTGAACAGAACTGTTTACCGTTTTCATCAACAATTTTAATAAATAATTATTATGGAATTATATAAATGTTCAAGTCATTAAATTTTATTAAAATATATAAGTATTTATATAATTTATTATAAATAAATTATATTATATTTAAATAATTTTTAAAGAAAACTCTTGGAGTGGTCTAAATGCTTAAGGAAAAAAAATTTAGCGACTTGAATTCAGAAAGCGTAATATATACTTGTGCCTGATAGCATAATCTACACTTGTGCCTAAATTTAAACCTAGGTATTTAAGAAAAAAATACTAAATCAAGAAAGAAAATATCGTTTCAATTGAGGTTAAACAAATGTTTCTTTGATGATGCATGTGTAGAACATGAAAGCACCATTGAGAGTTGTTTATCCTTGCTCGAGCTGCAACTAATCAAGGCAAAGGTTTGCTACAACATGCAACTGTACGTGAGGCTTTGCAACGGAGAAGACCTACCTATGGTTGGGTCAAAGCTCATAACAATGGAACAATAAGATATTTCTGTTCACAAAGTCTAAAAATTTATTATGCTTTCCTTTCTAAATTATAAGTGGTGCACGATGCTTTAAAACATGCATGTAATTTGAGATTCAAGAAAATCGAAATAAAAATTGGTTGTATTGAAGTTTTGGTCATGAACCGTTTGCATTAGAAGATAATGTCATTGTGGATGCAACAAAATTTCTGTTGGACCAAGATTAGGAGCAGTGATGGAACACACTACAAGAATTAAGTTGTTTTTTTAGTGACCATTTAACCATGACACTAAAGATTTTCGTCACAAAAGGTATGTTATTTATAATGAAAATTATTTTTGTCACTTTTGAAATGAGTAATTGAGACTTATTTTTATTTTGTCACTCTTTAGATAATAATTCTGACAACTTTGAAGTTCATCACAAGTAATTCATCACTAATAGTGTTTTATTGTGACCAAAACAAGTTATTATCAATTTGTCACTAATAGAATTGTTGAATTGACACCAACTTATTTTCTCCAAAAAAAAATTATAATAGTGACAATATATTATTTAGTCACTGTTACTATTCATAATTGTAATGAAAATATTTTATCACCAGTCTTTGTTGATGATTTGTGACAATAATTGTTTTTGTCACTAATCTTAGTTGGAGATTTGTGACGATAATTGTTTTTGTCATTAATGTTAGTTGGTGATTTGTGACGACAATAATCTTAATCACTATTAAAGTGAATAATTGTGTTCTACTTGTATTTAGTCACTAATAAAATTCTTGAATTGACATCACCTTTTTAAACAAGAAACGATGTAATAGTTATAACATATTAAGTGGTCACTATTATCATTCATAATTGTGACAATAACATTTTTTTACTAGTGATTATTAGTAAATTTGTCATAAATATTAAACTTTTGGTGATAAAAATTTTGTACGACACTATCATAAAAATAAGTGTGATGTAATTTTATTTCGTCACTATTATAGTAATAACTATTATGATTATAATTTTCTCACAATTAAATTCTCACTATAATTATATAATTATGATATAAATTTCACCGTAACAAAAAATTTGACACTGCTAGAATACGCAAATTGGCATAATTCTTTCCTTGGCGAGAAATGATATGATAGTGATGATATATAAAGTGATCACTATTATTTGATATTTATTGTGACAATAGAGTTGACTGCCACATAAAATTTTACTTTTTGTTGCGATAAATATTGACATCAATAATAATTAAAATTGTTGTTAAGATAAACTAGTTTGTCAAATGGTAAAATTTTGTTATTAGTCTTATGCTCTAATTTGATTAATGTTAGTTTGTATACATTTTAAAATTTTAAATTTCAATAACCATCCAAATTGTACAATGACTATATGAATAATAAGTGACTAATAAAATTACTTAAATCTTTTAAATATATTGTATTATATTATTATGATTTTTATTTTATTAATGAAATAAATGACCGATGATACTATAAGCTTTGATAGTGTCATTTAATATTCAATTATGATTATTTTTTTTAAAATAATTGATTAATTTTTATGTTTAATTTATGATCATTATGGAGATATATGTGAATTTTGCAAACACCAGTTAATTATTAGTACTTTCTTTTTTAATTTAGGACTTTCACTACAAGGGGTTAATACATTGTCAAATATTTTTATTTTTTAAATATAATTTAAGAACGTTTGGTATTACTTTAGATTTAAATCTTAATATTTATATGATTATATTTTAAAATAAACCTAATTATTTTTTATATTTATCTTCCACAAACGTATTTCATATGAGAAATCATAGAAAATTTAATAAAATTATTACAATAATAATCAATATTATATATATTAAAATAAATAAAATTAATTTCAATAACAATTTAACATAAATATTATTATTTTTTTGTCAACAACATATATTTCTTTCTCAGCATAGTGGCTAGGCGTTGCACTCTTTCCGTGAAGGTCTCAGGTTCAATCATCTTAAAAGTTATGTATTGTATATGCTATTAATTTAGCAAAACATAACATGTTAAACCAACAACAAGATGATCTAGCGAGAGCAGACACTAGACCCCTTAAGCAAATTGGGTTGGGAGGGTCGTTCATGCTAATTATAATGCACAAAAAATGTAGTCACAAAAATACAAGTAATTGTGACAATTCATTTAAGTCATCACTAATATAAATCAATATTGGTGGTCACAAAATATACTTTCAGTGTCAAATAAATTTATTACAATTCCTATTAAAAATAGTATCGAACATTTGGCCAGTAAAAAATACTTAGACAATATTGATAGTCACAAAATATATTTTTAGTTTAAAAAATCGTCACAATTTATATTGATAGTTGTGTTGAATAGATGGTCACAAAAAACGAACAATTGTGACAAGTGTTAGAATGATTGTCACTAATGTAATAGTGATGACTTGAAAATTTTATCACTATGCATTTTAGTGTCTAAAATTAGTGCTTTTAGTGACCATTTGCATTGTCCCTAAAGGTACATTTTCTTGTAGTGAGAAGGCAAGTGGGCCATGACTCCCCCAAAATTTTAAATAGTATAAGTAGACCCTTAAAATTAAAAAAAAAATTGATTCCCCAAAACTTTTAGAAATTCATATTAAACTTTAAATTTTTTTCAATGTTATTAATTTAATCCCATTCCATAATTTTAAAAAATTCTTATTAAATCTTTCAAAATTTTAAAAATTTTAATTAGACCCTAGTTTATTTATAAAAATATAAACTAAACTCTTCAAATTTTTAAATTTTTTTAATTTAAACCACTTATTTTTTTTTTAAATTAAGTTGGTCATCCTAAATTTTATCATCTTCCACCACTGTTTGGGAAGTAAAGATTCATCATATTAAACGTGACCTTAATAAAATTACAGACTTTTTAACGGCTTTAAGTCGAAATAAATCAAATAAAAAACTCTTCTTGACTGATTCCTAGAATATCACTTGTATATTTAAATGTAAAGCTTTAAACCTTTAATCTACTAAATATTGCTGAAATAGAATAAAAAGTTATTTTAATGTTTTGTTTATTTTTTACCTTTAAATATTAGTTGAAATATATCATACATGACCATTTTTAAAGTTTTTTTTTAAAATTAATAATAATAGATAATTTTATAAAATAAAGATAAAATATAACTAAAATTTATAAAACTAGAGACTAATTTCATTAACAATTCATTTTTTGAAGAGCGCACAAACTAATTACGAAAGAGTAAAATAGGATCCTACAATAGAGTTAAAAATTAATCAAACAATTAAAATAAATGATAGACATAAAGAAAAAAAATATTGATGATAGAAGATAAACATTATTAATATATATTAAAATAATGACATATTGATAAACTGCTTTTACCATAACTTAATCACTCAATCAGGATATACCTTTAGTGATTGCGAGCTCATATCCATAAAATATAATTAATGTGAGTTTAAAACAATGATAAATCAATAAAATGATGTAATGAATGTCTATTAAAAGATGAGCATCAAATCAGACCCTGAAATGAAAAAAAAGAAAATGTGGTATAAGAGAAAAAAATCATAATTTTCATTAGAAATTAAAAATATTTATTAAAATAAAATAACATAAAAAGTTAAATATAAAAAACACTAAATAGATTAAAAAAGAGAAAATAACATGAAATGTGATAAAGTATGGGTGATGGTAGCTTCACTAAAGGTTGACGATACAATCCTCTTAGTCAATAAAAAAATTAAAAGAAAAAAATCTAGAGATGCGAGGACTAAATTCATCTCATTTCATTTGTGGAATTAAAATTTAAAACGGTCCTCTTACTATAAAATATTATTTTATTGAGTCCTCAACTAGTACTAAAAGTTATAAAATGGTCATCTGTCTATATGACATTAATTTGTTGAGTCATCCGACTATTAAAAGTTACAAAATGGTCTCCCAACTATTAATGTGTTTGAAACTCATATTTTTATGTTAAAAAATTGACGGTCGTCTAAGATGAATGTTAACATGTTAATTGGGATATGATAAAATTTGATATTATAATCGTTAAAGATGTATTTTGTGGATCGACTCTCCGTTTATATTATGTCGTTGAGCCATGTTTGGAAGCAATGTTAATGCTAATATACATCATTAAAATATAAGCTTACCATATAATAATCAATAGGTTAACGTCCAGCTCACACAACCATCAATTTTTTAATATAAAATGATGAATTTAGAACGTATGAATAGTCAAATAACTATTTTGTAACTTTTAATAGCCGAGAAACTCAACAAAACAACGCATTATAGTTGGGAGACAATTTTATAATTTTTAATAGTTGAGATACTCAACAAAACGACATCCTATAGTCGGATGACCATTTGTATACTTTACCCTAAAAATTAATTTCCTAAATTGACTTTTATTTTTCCTATTAATGTTCGGAATTACATTCTTTTCTAACATATATTTTTCTAACATATATTATATTAAAATATTAAAATAATATTTTAATATAATATATAAATAATATTTAAATTTAATATATTGATAAGATGTAATTCTATATCGATAATATTATATTAGTAAAAAATTATTTACTTTCATTTTTAATAATATATACCAACTTTTAATTTACAGATAAAATATTAATCTAATATAAATTAGTGCACCAACAAATAGAATTAACGTGATTTGACGGCTTATAAACTTCCATACACATAAACCTAAATTACATTTTAGTTTTCTTTTACACTAATTATTACAACTGAACCTCTATCTATATATATGGACACTACAGTATTTAGGAATCATACCGTTTCGTTTTTGTGAATTTCAAAGTAAAAAATGGAGAAGAGGCTTTATAACGCATGTTTGGAAGGCAGCAAGAGTTCGTTGTTGAATTTGCTTCAAGAGGATGCACTTCTTCTTGACAGATTCATCACTGGACGTTACCCTGAAACCCCTCTACACGTTGCTTCCATGCTCGGCCATCTCGAATTCGTCGATGAAATTCTTACTCGTAAGCCTGAGCTAGCCAAAGAAGTCGATTCCCGCAAGTCATCGCCGCTTCACTTAGCCGCAGCAAAAGGGCACCTGCAAGTTGCGAAAAGCTTACTGCAGGTTGACCCTGATATGTGTCTTGTTTGTGATGTTGATGGGAGGAACCCTATTCATATTGCAGCCATGAAGGGTCACCTTGGTTTGTTGAGAGAGCTGGTTGATGCCAGACCTTGGGCAGCTCGAGTGCTAATGGAGCAAGGTGAGACAGTTTTACATGCATGCGTGAGGTGCAACCAGTTGGACGCATTGCGATTGTTGGTGGAAAGAGTTTCAGATCACGAGTTCTTGAATTCTAAGAATGACGACGGTAACACCATCTTGCATCTGGCAATAGCTGCTAAACAAACACAGGTGTGCACTGATCCTCGTGCAGTGTATCTTTTTAATTGTTTTTTATCCTTGAAGTGTTTTAAATGAATCTCCAAATAATTAGTAATGCAAACAACTTGTGTGCAGACCATAAACTTTCTAATTTCTAACACAACAGTAGACGTGAATTGTGAGAATGAAGATGGTTTCACAGCACTTGATCTTTTATCACAAAACCAAAGAGATATGAAGGAGGTTGTGGAGTCACTTCAAAGGATGGGAGCTACTCGTGCGAAATACAAGCCTTTGTCAAATCGTGAACTCAGAGCAACAAGAACGAAGATCTTATTGTCCACGCAGGATCAATCAAATGGGATATCGAAACCAAAGAGAAGGGAAAATGGGAAGAAGTCTGTTAAAAAAGCTTGGGTGGAAAAACAATATAAGACCCTGATGGTAGTGGCTATCTTGCTAGCGACCATGGCATTCCAAGCGGGAATCAATCCTCCTAGTGGTGTTTGGCAAGAAAATGGAAAGAGTGAAGTTTCAGACGTAACGTCTCATAATGCAGGATACTCCATATTGGCATATAATCGTCCAAGCCTATATGACAAATTCGTCAAATTTAATACATTTGGTTTCCTGGCATCACTAAGCATCATCTTGCTGCTTATAAGTGGATTACCATTGAAGTATGAATTTTTTATGTGGGTTTTAATGATCACCATGTGGGCTGCCGTTACTGCAATGGCCGTCGCATACCTACAATCTGTCGACGCTTTAACACCTCCTCATACAGAGACTTCGATATATAGTACTGTAAGTATATCTCTGTTGGCTTGGCTCCTTTTGATGCTCCTACTTTTTCTTGGACACGCAATTCGAATGATAATGAGATTGGTTAAGATTCTTCAAAAATCAGTGATCAGATTGAAATATGCCATCTTCACACGTCTGGGCAGCGTTTAAAGCCATCCACATACAATCATTCCACAAACTGCGGTAGCAAAAATGACGAACTTTTTCAGCTGGCTTGGCTTCTGCTGTAGTTATGTATAAGCTTAATGTATTACAGTTAGTAGGATAAATTATTCCATGTCTTACGGTTTAGATGTATTACTTCATAATAAATAAAAAAAATACTTATGTTGTTATCTTTAATGGTGGATTTTGAAGTTTTGTTCTTAGAATGTGTGGAATAGAAGATCCGGCTTGTTTTTTTCTAAAGGGGCACCTAGGGGTATAAGCTCGGGTAGAGGATTTGGATTCCTTTTATTTATGAGATAAATAGAGTTGTCTCGGATATTTTCGAGACCTAAATAAAATTAAAAATAGATTTTTATAGAATGAAAGTATATTCTATTACCTTAAATAATTAATTTAATATTACATTAATAAATCTTAAAAAATGATTAAATTAGAGGTCTAATTATAAAAATAAAATGATATTGAAAAACATTAATGGCCTCAATTATAAAGGTAGAAAGTGAGGTTAAAAAATTAGAGGCATTAATTATAAAAGTACAAAGTGAGATTGAAAAAGATTTAAGACCTCAATTATAAATATAAAAAAGTAAAAAAATTAAGGTCTCACTTGAAAATTTTAAAAATAGTTAAGGGGTCAGTTAGAAAAAGAAAAATTGAAATTTAAAAGTTAAAAAATAATTATAAATATAAAAGATAGGATTAAAAATTAGAGGCATCTATGAGCAATCAGGGATTCAGGGTGCTCTCCTAAGGCCCTAATAGCCGCCTCTGGTCAAACAAATCAACACGACTAGTCATAAGACTATCCCACAAGGGTTGGTCCGAGAGATGAAGATCGTGTGTATTCGTTACTAAAACTGAAGTAAAAACGTTCTCAGTTATCGGCTTCTTACAAAAGTCAACTCGTCTCACCTTATAAGAGTTTCGTAAATGAATACGAACTTCATTAAATTCTAATGTTGTATGTATAGTCAATTTATTGAAGCTTCTTAGAAAGTTTATAATTAATAAATAAACATTTCCTCTCTTAAAACCATTAACACCGGGTTTACACCTTACAAGTTTTATTTAGGGTAGATAAGTATCTATCATAAAATTTAACTCTTTTTTAATTATTTATTTTATTAAGAGTGTTAATTTTAAAATTTTATTTGTACTATCTCGTATAAAAATTATGTTATTAATATATATGTTTATCATAAATAAATATTTTGGACCCAGTATCGATCATTAGAATGCACAAGCTAACCATTAAATAATGAAATAGGATTGTACAAATAGAGGGTTAAAAACTCAACCAAACAACTTAAAAAAATTATAAATAAATAAATATAATTGACAAAGAGTATAAACACCATCAACACTAACATTTTTAATTAATATTTTGGTTCATACTTGGCGTTCTTAAATTATACTTTAAATTAATAGTCAATCTTTAAACATATAAATTAACATAAAATTGATGCAAATAATATTATTTAAATAATTAAATATATAAATTATTTTTTCATTTAAAAATAATTTCAAGCCTCGATTAAAAATATATAAAATTAAAAAAATATTAATTAATTGATACAATTATAATTTAAGTAAATGTGTAATTCAACTTAAATATGTTAAAGAGTCTATAAAAATTTATATTTCATTTATATTATATATTTAACTCATTAAAATTGTGTCAATTAATTAATATATTTATTTTTAATTTTATATAATTTTTAATTAAATTTTGAAATTTTATTATTATATTTGAATTGACAATAATTTATAAATTTAATTATTTAAATAATATTATTTACATTATTTTTATATTTATTTTATGTTAATTTTAAAATCTGCATGAGCCAACCTCAGTGGTTATGGAATTATTATCCCCTGATGTTTGAGCACGTCTGCATGAGTGTATGAACGTTCAATATCAAATAGTTGAGAGTTTTTCGAACAATATTATCTTATATTCACTTATGATTAAAAAATTAATTTAAAATATAAATTATAATTTAAAAACGTCAAGTATAAATTAAAATATTAATTAAAATTTTTAAACTATAAAAATCAAAAATATTTTTATTTTTCTATTCTATGAATAAAAAATATAATTTTATTATTTTTACTACCATTTCCTAGTAATTTATATTCGACATTTTACTTTTAATTTAAAATTTTCAAAATAAATTTAATGTTTAAAATAAATGACATGAGAAATAAAAAAGAAGGGAACACGTGGATCAATTTGTTTGAAGGGGCACAAATGGGGATAGAGTTTAGGGGCAGAGGATTTGTATTCCAAAATATTTTATTAGTACATGTTCTGTAATGAAGTAATGTATTTAATTCATATATCTTAATATAATTATTTTTATTTTTTGTATTTTTAAAATTTTAATCTTCATCCAATATATAGAAATGAAATATGTTATATCACACTCTATAATTGGTTTATGTAATTTAAGTTGCAAATTTACATCAGTGATTAAAGAAACCGTTGTAACGTCCCGAATCGGATTAGGAGTTTCGGGCTAAACTGAGAGAGGTTTCGGATAAACCCATTGGTTGTAAGGAAGCCTAAGAATTAATTGATTTGGGCTTGTGTTGAGCCCAATAATTGAGGAAAAAGGGCATATTTAATCTTAGCATGAAAGTGGAAAGACTAAAGTAGCAAATATCCCAATTTTTTAAACTAAAGCTAAATCCCCTTAATTGTTGGTGATATCACGTATGTTTCTGTTTCATCTCTTTTTCTTCATAAAGTGTGTCTTCTCCCCTTATTCTTATCTTATTCTTCTCCATCAAGAAGCTTAGCAAAGTTTAAAAGTTGGTAGTCTTGCAAGCCCATTTCTAAAATCGAGAGGTATGAGTTGAAATCATCCCATCCTAAGCTTCCTTTCAAGCCATCAATCTCAGGTTTGGCTAAGGTTACCAAAAAATAGATTTTAGTGGGGGTTTAGAATCCAAGTGGTTCTAGCTCGTTTTTAGTAGGTTTAAGTTGTAGGAAGTGCTTTTGACTTCAATCCAAGCTTCTAGGTAACTCATTCATCTTGTCTTGACTAATGAAAGAAGTCGGGGAGTGCTCCAAGACCAAAGGCAAAGAGAAGTTGGTCCTTAGTTGAGTTGGGAACTTTTCCAACAACTAGGAAATTCAAGTAACACATTTAAAACTCCTCTATACCACTTGAGAATCATTAGAGATGATCAGCTAGCTTGTTGGAGATTATGAAGCATGTGAAAGCTTGCATGGTAGATTTTACTCTTTGATGCTATTCAACATGAAAATTGACTCTTTTTGACTCATATAAACTTACATAAAACTCTAATAAAAGTTAAGGGCCTAAAGGGGGACAAATGAGTAGAGTTAAGGGTGATTTCATGCTCAAGTGGAGCAATTCTGGGATCAAATATTGATACTAGAAGAATAGTATCAATACCGTTCTTCAAGAGATATCAATATTGTTAGGATGGTATCGATACTCGAGGGATGACATCAATACCCTAAATGAATTTCAAATTCCAATAATCAATTTTTGTATTGGTACTCATGAGAGTATCAATATTGAGTAAGGAGTATTGATATCCGAAGTAGGGGTATCGATACCCAATTAAATTCACAAAACATCGAAGCAAAATCTAGTATATCACTCCCCTACGAGTATCGATATCGTCTAGTCATCTCAAATTCCAATATACTATTTTGGTATCGATAGCAAGGGTTGGTATCGATACTGAAGCGTCAGTATCGATACTACATTTGCGAGTATCGATATTCCTGAGCAGATTTAGGCACGAGCCTAGCTTGGAATGGATAATGGGGACAGGGTCAAGGATTGTTAATATTTCATCAATAAAACTATAAGTAAGAACAACTAATAACTACATCAAAAATACAAGAAACTCTTATGAGTTAACATGTCATAAAATTAGCCTTTGTGTGATACTCGGGAAACACCAAGGATACCCAAGTTACTCTTGCATATGACAATCATCTGGTTAGAATATAATATTTGAATATGCTTTATTTAGTGCGCAAGGCACTTTTCTTGCTAACCAAGCGTAAGGCCCTGAATACTCACAAGGAGTGGGTTAGTTTGGTGTAGCTTCCGATGAAGAAAATTCGAAACCTACCCCAAGTAGGCTAGAGGGGTATGAGTCCCAAGATGCAACGAACCCTCCAACCATACCATGATTCCTTGTATTGTCGAGCATAACACAAGTGCATGCTTACTTACTTCCATACTTGCTAGTTTAACCATGATGATTACCTATATTATGATTTAGTTGTTAGTGTGGCACTGGACTAGTGAGCTCAGCGTTCTGAATATGTTTCTATGCACAAGTCCTTAGGAGGAGCGTTCAAGGAGCTTATCACGCAATTAGCTTTCCAGAAAACTAGAGCATATCATAGTACGTCTTTAGTCGTTTCGAGGGCATGTACCCATCATAGACCTTCTTGTAATTGAGTTGTAACTCTATTTTTAAATACTCGGATTGTATTATTTTGAATTATATTTTTGGAGCTCCTCATAGTTGTAAACTTAAACAATATGCTTTTGTTTTATAACTGGATTGATGAATTTAAATGTGGTTTTACACATGTTTTAAAAGAAAGATTTTTGGGTTAGCCATTTCGATGGTTCAATGTAATATCTTAATTAGTCGACTTTCGAGTCGTATAGGATTAGGGTGTTACAATCGTTTTTGTTTTTAGAGGTAACGGGTTCAAGCACCAGTGACTGTAGCAGAGTGATTGAGCGTTCATTGTCAAATGATTGAGAATATATTTAGAACAAATACTACTTGTAATCACCTTAGCTTAATAAAAAACGTTTTCAATTCATATACACTTTCTAAATAATGCTTCTTTTTTAACAGATCAAAAGAGAAGATATCTCCCTTTGCCAAATGTCAATCTTGTTGCTAATATATTACATGTAAATTGTTTAAAAGTTAATTTTTAATATGGCTTAATGTAAAAATAAGTGTTAAAATATACATTTTTTCATTTAGGTGCCTAAACTATTTTTCGTTCAATCCATGTGTCTAACGTTTTCAACGTTACACTTCTAGGTGACTATATCGTCACGATCATTAAATGGCGCGTGTCGTCTTTATAAAATTTTAAAAATTTATATTTTTTATAAAACTTAAAATTATATATTTTTATAGAAAAACCCAAATGTTTCTTGACTCTTAAAAAACCCCAAAACCAAATCTTAATTCCAGTCTCTATATCCACGTTTGTTGTCTCTGTTTGCTGTTGTTGCCATCGACCGAATCTCCACTTGACAAACAGCTAAACACGACAACTCGAAACCCATAAACCTGACAAACAATCTATGAATAAAACGACAAAGCTAAATCCCAAACGACAAAGCTAAATCCCAAACGACAAATCTAAATCCCAAACGACAAAATCACGATACCCAGACAACCTGACGGCGCATGTGACAACAAAGAAGATGACGACCAACAAAGGAGATGCTAAGGGTGGTGATGGTGATAGTTATGGCCGGTAATAGCGATGATAGGGGTAGGGCTAGGGTTAGGGATTTGATTTTATTTTTGTAATTTTAGAGAAATTATGGGTTTTTAATATAATTTTTTTAAATTTTTACAACAAAATTTTTAAAATTACATAAACACCACACATGTCACTTAAAGATATAATTTAACGCTCGTTACAGCTAAGATACCCAAAACTGTAATGTTGGAAATGTTAAGTACTTGAATTGACCGGAAAAAAATTTAGACACCTAAATATGCAAAAAAAGTATAATTTAAACATTTGTTTGTATTAAACCTTTTATTAATTTCTTATATACAATAACATAAATTGTGTTAACTGTTACTAATTTCTTACATACAAATTTTTAAACGTCCGATCATCCAAATTAGCAATTTAACATAAAATTCGATAGTGCTATTCTCAACCTATAATATTTACCGTCCATTACGGTCGAAACACTTAAAAGTATAACGTGAAAAAAGTTGGACACTTAAATTGATCGGAAAAAATTTAGACTCCTAAATATTAAAAAAATGTATAATTTGAACACTTTATTTGTATTAAGCCTTTTATTACTTTGTTATATACGATAACATAAATTGTGTTAACTGTTGACTTTTACTAATTTCTCGCATACAAATTTTTGACCGGCAGATCATCCAAATTAGCACCTAAATGAGAAAAAGGTATAATTTGGACATTTTTTATATTAAGTCTTTTTATTAATTTCTTATATACTAATTTCTATTATTAATTTCTGGCGTCTCTCAGTATCATCATGCTGCTTTTAAGTGGATTACGAATGCGACGACGGTTTTTTATGTGGGTTTTAATGGTCATCATGTGGGCTGCCATTACTGCAATGGCATTGGCATTGGCATTGGCATTGGCATAGGCATATCTAGTATGTCTCATAGCTTTAACACCTGATCATCAAGAATCTTTACTGATCATTACTGTACCAATTACTACGCTGGTTTGGATCGGCTTGCTCATACTCTTATTGGACACGATCGACTCATCTTCAGATTGTTGAAGTGAATCTCCACACGCCCTGCTTGAGTGTAAACCGTACAATTTACTCCCTCATTCCTTTTCTATTCCTTTAATTTGAAGTGTTACATGTTACTTTAAAAATTTATTCAATCAATTAGAATTTATGTTATAATCGAAAATATCATATAAACTTTTTTTACGATAATATTTTAGATTACAATCAGAATAATTATGTAATTTACAAGATTTATTATGTAAAATATTGTCGTAACCGCCCCCGGAATCGGGTTCCGACTTAATTTGGTGTGATGGAGTCGCTACCGATCGCTTTAATTTGGTCGATCGGATACCATAATTTATCGTTATCTAATCTACAACTTACCAGAAGTATGTCGGATTTGAGAGTCAATTACAGTCAGAGAATGATTAGCACCCCCGTACTGCCCTTTCGGTACCAATTTGATTTCTCGATTGTCTTAATTACGAAAATTAAAAGTTAAATTAAAATTTAGAAGTTCGATCCAAATTACTTACCTTTGACAAATTTAGAATAGCCTAAAAAAATATGAAATTAATGTTAAAAAAGGATAAATTAAAAATATAAAATAAGAATGAAATAAATAATAAATAAAGATAAAAAATGAAATAAAGAAAATGTTAAATTAAAAAATATAAATATTAAAGAGGATTAAACTGAAATAAATTGAAATTTATGAGTCAAATTGATTCTAAAGTGAGCTGCAAGAAAGAAAATAAAAAGGTTAGGGGCCGATTTACAAAATATGAAAAATATAAACATGGATTAAATTGAATAAATTCAAAACTCCAAGGCAAAATTACAAAAGGTGACCAAAATGAATTACCCGTCAAAACTGTAGGGTCTGCGAAAATAATTTAACTATTTGGTAATTACATAAAGGCCTTCCCTATAAATAGCCCAAAAATCACAAATTCTATTCATTTTAACCATTTCACTCAAATCTCTCATCTCCCTTTTCTTAAAATTCTCTCAACTTACCACCAACCGGCCAAGTGTCGGCCACCCATCTGCCGCCCGGCCACCACCTCCGGTGGCAAAAAAAATCCAAACTAGCCTAAAACACTCTCCTCGACTCGATATATGCAAAATCGGAGCCTATTCGTCCTAAAAAGGACCCTTCTAGCGTAGTTCTACAGTTAGAGTTTTGGTTTTACCATAGTCCAACAATGTCTCTTCAACTTCCGGTGGCTTTCCTTTCCAGACAAGGCTTCTACGCGTCCCGACGACCTTCAAGGAAACAAAGCTTTAAGCTTTGATTTTTCTGTTTTTGATTTCGAATGTTGTTGCTTTTTACTTTGGCTTGGGTTTTCGTATATTGGTTGTGTATTGTTTTGTTTCTTGGTTGCTTGATGCTCGATTTTCCTTGTGTTTTTCATAGTGCCTCACCGGAGGCTTTTATAGCACACAAAAAGGGTGAATCAGGTCACCAAAATCCCGATTTTACTGGGATTTTACTTGTGTGTTCGTATTCCCGTTGAACTCATTGTCATATTCCTGAGAAAATCGGGGGAAATATTCTGATTTGGTCACCAAAAAATTGCCCCGAGATTATCGGTTTGGCGAGTTCTAGCGTGTGATGCCGGCGCGTGGTCCTCACACACCATTCGAGCCCCTCGTGCAGCGCCACTAGAGTTTGGAACCCTAGTTGACTTGGGATGGGTCATACCCTCTCCTCCTAACCGGGCTTGCTTTGCTGAGTCAGGCTGGCATGGTTCAGTTGGACTCTGTTTTTAAACCCAATTATAATGTAAATAACATAATACTATCACATATATATAATACTTACTATATAATATACATAACATAATATATATACTATATAATATAAATATATAATATATACTATATAATATAAAATATAATTATAATATATAATATACTATATCATATATACTATATAATATACCATATTATATAATATATACTACATAATATAAAAAGAAATCCGAATAAAAATGAGTGTCTATAAATATAATATTTTTTTTATTTTTGATAAAAGAAAATCTTATCCAAATTACTTTAAAGAATAATATTTTGAAATAAATTTCACTTACAGTCTATTACAATTTTCTTTTAACATAATATTAATAGATGTTATTTTAAAGAGAAAATAATCTCATTGACAAAAAATGCCTTATAATATACGATTGTAACCAATTTTTTTTGGATTTGCCAAAATGATCAAGTAAATCGCAATGCGATCGATAATTCGCAACGCGATCTTCGGTATCGAAAATCAGTTTACATATTCGCAACGCGAACTTTGACTATCGCAATGCGAATATGTAAATCGAAGTTCGCGCGGACGTGTCGAAGACACGTATTACCACGACCACGACATGACACAGGACGGGACGGACGGAGGCGGCGGCAGCGGCGGCGCGCAAGAGTCCCCCTTGTTTTCTATCACTCAACAAGGAAGTGGGAAAGCCAAGCCTTAAATACTATTCCCAATAGTGTTTTCAATACTATGTGGGATTGAGCATTACCAACACTTGTTTCCATATTTATAATACAGATAAACTCCAGTGAGAAAGTCTTGGTCATTTTGGCAAATTCAAAAAAAATTAGTTAAAATTATATATTATAAGACATTTTTGATCAATGAGATTATTTTCTCTATTTTAAATTCCCATATTTATAATACAGTGAGAAAGTCTTGGTCTTCAGTAATATTTTAACTTTTACTTATCAACTGGAGCAAAGTCGAAGTCCACTAAGTTTAAGTCAAGTACTCCCATCCATTTTAAAATTCCAATACGTCTCCTCATTGCTATAACCCACGAGTTTCAAATATTTATCCAACTGTTCTCCAATACAACGCATGTTTATTGAAGTTTCTTTAGAAGTTTATAATTAATATACAAAAATCACTATTTTGATGAATTTTCAATATGAGTTTTTAATATATTGGTGATGGGATATCTCTACTCTAGACAATGGCTGAAAGCCATTGAGACCACCCAAAAAATATTAAAAAATAATATATATTAAATTGTTAAATTTAACCTCTTAAAAATATTTATAATAAATTATTAAATTTAGTTATTTCTTAAAATATGTATATTATTTTAATATTTAAAAACTATATAAATAAAAATGAAAAAAACATTCTCAGTTGTATGTATAGTCAATTTATTGAAGTTTCTTAGAAAGTTTATAATTAATGAATAAAAATTACGATGAATTCTAATTATGAAAGTAAAACAAAATTTTAAAAAGAACTATAATATTAAAATATGTTAATTTCATTAACTAGTTATCTCTCTTAAAATCATTAGCACCGGAGTTGCACACTTTGTTTAAGATGGACAAGTGTTAATCATGAAATTCAAATATTTTTATTAATTATTTATTTTATTAAATGTATCTACTTTAAGATTGTATTTGTATATACCTTGTATAAAAATTATATTATTAATATATATATATATTCACCTTAAAAATATTTTGGATCCAACACTGATCAATAGAATGCATAAACTTACAATTAAATAATGAAATGGGATCTTTCCCTGAAGGTCTCAGGATCGATCATCTTAAAAGTTATGTATTGTATATGCTATTAATTTAACAAAAAGTAACATGTTAAACCAACAACCAGATGGTCTAGCGAGAGTAGACTCTATACCCCTTAAGCAAATTGAGTTGGGAGGGTCGTCCTTGCTAATTATAATGCAAAAAAAATGTAGTCTAAAAAAATACAAGTAATTGTGATAAATTTATTCACTGATATAATAATGCCGGAGTTATTGCTAATAGTATTGAACATTTGGCTAGTAAAAAAATACTTAGTTGTAACAATATTGATGGTCACAAAATTGATCGGAAAAATTTAGACTTCTAAATATGAAAAAAATGTATAATTTGAACACTTTATTTGTATTAAGCCTTTGATTAATTTGTTATATACAATAACATAAATTGTGTTAACTGTTGACCTTTTCTAATTTCTCGCATACAAATTTTTGACCTGCAGATCATCCAAATTAGCACCTAAATGAGAAAAAGGTATAATTTGGACATTTTTTATATCAAGTCTTTTTATTAATTTCTTATATACTAATTTCTATTATTAATTTTTTATATACTAATTTCTATTATTAATTTCTGGCGTCTCTCAGTATCATGATGTTGCTTATAAGTGGATTACGAATGCGACGACGGTTTTTTATGTGGGTTTTAATGGTCATCATGTGGGTTGCCATTACTGCAATGGCATTGGCATTGGCATTGGCATAACTAGTATGTCTCATAGCTTTAACACCTGGTCATCAAGAATCTTTACTGATCATTACTGTAGCAATTACTACGCTGGTTGGATCGGCTTGCTCATACTCTTTATTGGACACGATCGACTCATCTTCAGATTGACGAAGTGAATCTCCACACGCCCTGCTTGAGTGTAAACCGTACAATTTACTCCCTTATTCCTTTAATTTAAAGTGTTACATGTTACTTTAAAAATTTATACAATCAATTAGAATTTATGTTATAATCGAAAATATCATATAAACTTTTTTACGATAATATTTTAGATTACAATCAAAATAATTGTATAATTTACAAGATTTATTATGTAAAATATTGTCCTAAACGTCATTCGGGTGGTATTGGAATTGGGTTCCAACTTAATTTGGTGCGATGGAGTCGCCACCGATCGTTTTAATTTGGTCGATCGGATACCATAACTTACCGTTATCTGATCTGCAAATACCAGAAATATGTCGGATTCGGGAGTCGATTACAGTCAAGGAATGATTAGCACCCTCGTACTGCCATATCGGAACCAATTTGATTTCCCAATTGTCTTAATTACAAAAATTAAAAATTAAAAATTAAAAATTAAAAATTAAAAATTAAATTAAATTTTAGAAGTTCGATCTGCATTACTTACCTTTGATAAATTTAGAATAGTCTAAAAATGTGAAATTAATATTAAAAAAGGTTAAATTAAAAATATAAAATAAGAATAAAACAAATAATAAAGATAAAGATAAAAATAAAAATAAAAATAAAAATAAAAATAAAAAATAAAAAAAAATAAAAAATAAAAATAAATGTTAAATTAAAAAATATAAATATTAAATAGGATTAAACTGAAATAAATTGAAATTTATGGGTCAAATTGATTATAAAGTGAGCCGCAAGAAAGAAAATAAAAAGGTTAGGGGCCGATTTGCAAAATATGAAAAATATAAACATGGATTAAATTGAATAAATCCAAAATTCCAAGGTAAAATTACAATAGGTGACCAAAATGAATTACGCATCAAACCTGCAGGGACTGCGAAAATAATTTAACTATTTGGTAATTTCACAAAAGTCCTCCCTATAAATAGCCCAAAACCCACAAATTCCATTCATTTTAACCATTTCACTCAAATCTCTCATCTCCCCTTTCTTAAAATTATCTCAACTTACCCCAACCGGCCAAGTGTCGGCCATCCACCGGTGACCCCATCCGCAGCCTGACTACTGCTAAAAAAAATCCAAACTAGCCTAAAACATTCTCCCGACCCGATAAACGTAAAATCAGAGTCTATTCGTCCCAAAAAGAACCATACTAGCGTAGTTCTACACTTGGAGTTTCGGTTTTACCTTAGTCCGACGATGTCCCTTCAACTTCCGGTGGCTTTCCTTTCCCGACGAGGTTTCTACGCGCCCCGACGACCTTCGATGAAACAAAGCTTTAATCTTTGATTTTTCCGTTTTTGATTTCGAATGTTGTTGCTTTTTACTTTGGCTTGGGTTTTTCTATTGCTTTGTTTCTTGGTTGCTTGATGCTTGATTTTCCTTGTGTTTTTCGTGGTGCCTAACTGGAGGCTTTTATAGGACACAAAAAGGGTGAATCAGGTCACCGAAATCCCAATTTTATTGGGATTTTACTTGTGTGTTCGTATTCTCATTGAACTCATCTCCATATTCTCGAGAAAATCGAGGGAAATATTCTGATTTGGTCACCAGAAAATTACCCTGGGATTCTTGGTTTGGCGAGTTCTAGCGTGTACTGCCGGCGCGTGGTCCTCACATGTTATTCGAGCGCCCCCCCTCGTGTGGCGCCTTTACTAAATGTTGGAACCTTAGTTGACTTGTGCTAG
This sequence comes from Hibiscus syriacus, assembly GCF_006381635.1. Lineage (NCBI taxonomy): Eukaryota > Viridiplantae > Streptophyta > Magnoliopsida > Malvales > Malvaceae > Hibiscus > Hibiscus syriacus. The sequence goes on along the minus strand of NW_024061952.1, from coordinate 244,108 downwards.
GTCAGACCCTTTCCTCCTAACCAGGCTTGCTTTGCTGAGTCAGGATGGCATGGTTCGGTTGGGCTCCGTTTTTAAACTCGATTGGACTTTCGGACTTGGACCTAAAAAAATAAAAAAAATTATTAAAAACAAATAAATAATATTAAAATAATATATAATATATTATAATATATTTTATATATAATACATACTATATAATATATATACTGTAGGATCGAATCATTCATATCTGAACAACTTCCCAGTGGGTCACCCATCCTTGGATTTCCCTGATCCAAGCACGCTTAACTATAGAGTTCTGAAGCGAATGGTCACCATTCCTTCTTAAAACCAATTGGTGATAAGTAGGTGGATCATTTTAATCTCATATCTTTATAGTGGGTGATCACTGGGTTCCCCCAAGCCAAGGTAGATTCTTGTGGGGCACCCCCCCACAGTTCACCACGGCATTACAGAGCCCCGCATCTATAGCGTGTTGCGGGCGGGCCTAGGGGCTTCGCAAGGCACACGTGGGCCTCGGCAGGTTGGGCAGTCATGCACTGATATCGTGCCCATACTCGATAGAATCCCTAAGGGTGATCGCTGGACCCCATAACCTAACAATCACCCCCAGTGACACCTGGGGGATTCGAACCTGCAACCTGCTATGATACCAATTGTTGAGTTAATCGATCGACGAATATGACCAAGAGGGGGTGAATTGACAATTAAAATTTCGGTGGAAGTTTTTGTAGAAAATTGAAAATATTTGCACATCGATTTAGAGTGGTTCGACTTTCTCAACCAAAGTCTACGTCTACTACCTTAGCTATCCACACTAAGGATTTTTCACAAATTCACAAATTTACAAATTTGTCTTTCTTTTGAAGACAAAGAGTAACCTTAGAAATCCCTCAAGAATTATACCCCAAATTCTTGAGAACACTCTCTCCCAAAGAGAACAATACAAATTTTTCAAACTTACAAGAAAATCCTCACAAAGCAAGATGTTTGCATAATTCTAGAAAAAATAAAGAACACTCAAGAATAATACAATTGAGCACAATAAGTGTTCTTGAAAGCAAAAATGAATATTGAATGAAATAGGCTTGAAAATGCTCAAACTTGAGGTTTGATGTTTTTCTTTGATTCTCTCTTGATTCTTGTTGATTGTTGTTTCTTGTTATTGATCAATGGCTTCTAAGCTTGTTTAAATACTCCTTCAATTGATTATGAACGTTGGGGATGATTAGTGGAGTCAATAGAGTCATTATTGTGTGAAAACAATTAATAAAACAGCTTGGAGCGTGGGGGGAATCAGTTCCCCTCATATGGAATCAGTTCCCTAAGTGAAAATTCAAATATTTTGACCGTTAAACAGGGGGAATCGGTACCCCCTTGAGGGGGAATCGGTTCCCTTCGAGTAATCTGTTATTTCTCGGAGTCAAGCCATTCAGGGGGAATCAGTACCCCCTTGGGGGAAATCGATTCCCTCTAGACAATTTGGAATTTTTGGCTTTGGAAAGGTTCGAAATACTTTGTAAAATTATTTTGAAAATGGTTTAAGTATAAAACATAATTTTACACTTTAGTAAGGTTTAAAAATGATCTTTGAAAGACTCTGAGTAATATTTTGATATTCGAATAATTATATCGAATATACTTATAAAATCAATTGTAAAATCTTAAAATTTATTTATACTTAGTTTGTTATATCGAAACATCAAAATGTTTTCAACAATCTCCCCCTTTTTGATATAACAAAACATTTAGTAATTTTAAGAGTTTCTAATTGAAAATATATATCAAGTTTTGAAATTACTCCCCCTGACTATAACACACTTCTCCCTCTTATTAAACTTCTCCCCCTTTTTGTTAAATCAAAAAGACTCTAAAATGTTTTTAAACAAGGTTTTGAAAAACATTAGCCAATTTATTTAGAAATATAAAACTTTAAGATGCTAAGATCACAATCAAGAGAAGACGTTAGCCATTAGTTTCATAATCCAATATTCATAAACAAATGTAAAGTGGTAAAATTGGCCATACTCATCTAAATGTAAATGATGCAATGATGAATTAAAATTCAACCAAACAATATATATATATATATAAATATAAGTTCAACCATCCATAAAACATAAATCCAAACATATAAGCATCAAAAGTCAAACAATCCACAAATTCAATCAAACATCCAAAATGTTAAAACAATAATGTTGAGTTAATCGATCGACGGAATCGGCCAAGAGGGGGTGAATTGGCAATAAAAATTTCGGTGGAAGCTTTTGCAGAAAATTGAAAAGATTTGCACATCGATTTAGAGTGGTTCGACTTTCTCAATCAAAGTCTACGTCCACTACCTTAGCTATCCACACTAAGGATTTTCCACAAATTCACTAATTTGTCTTTCTTTTGAGGACAAATAGTAACCTTACAAACCCTCAAGAATTATACCCCAAATTCTTGAGAAAACTCTCTCCCAAAGAGAACAATACAAATTTGCAAACTTACAAGGAAATCCTCACAAGGTAGATTGTTTGCACAATTCTAGAACAAAGAAAAGAACACTCAAAGATGGATACAATTGAGCACAATATGTGTTCTTGAAAGCAAAATAAATATTGAATGAAAATAGGCTTGAAATGCTTAAACTTGAGGTTTGATGCTTTCTCTTTGATTCTCTCTTGATTCTAGTTGCTTGATATTTCTTGTTATTTATCAATGGCTCCTAAGCTTGCTTAAATACACCTTGAATCACTTCTGAACGTTGGGGATGATTAGTGAAGATAATATAGCCGTTTAAGTGTGAAAACATTTAATAAAAATGCTTGGAGCGTGGGGGGAATCGGTACCCCCTCATAGGGAATCGGTTCCCTAAGTGTAAAATTCAAATATTTCGACCGTTGAAGAGGGGGGAATCGGTACCCCCTATGGGGGAATCGGTTCCCTCCGAGAATTCTGGAAATCTCGGAGCCAAACCATTCAAGGGGGAATCAGTACCTCCTTGGGGGGGGAATCGGTTCCCTCTGAGCAATCTGGAATTTTTGGCTTTGAAATGGTTCAAAATACTTTGTAAAATTATTTTGAAATTGTTTTAAGATTAAAACTTAATTTTACACTTAAGTAAGGATTAAAAATGACTTTTGAAAGATTTAGAATAATGTTTTGATATTCGAATAATTATATCGAATATACTTAGAAAATCATTTGGAAAATCTTAAAATTCATTTAACTTAATTTGTTATATCGAAATATCAAAAATGTTTTCAACAAATATGTTTTAAATCTCATCAAAGAAAACTAAAGCACGACAACACTCAAGCATCCGTAGGAGGATCGGGAGGAGGAAAATGAGCTCGCATAGCGTCCATCTCATGTGTGTGCGCATCAATACGTTCATTTATAGTTGTGTTGTTCGCGCGCATCTCCCGAAGAATTTCCAATTATTGAGCTCCCATTGTGGATAAATGAGACTCTATGGAAGTGAAGCGTGAATCCATGGATGCATACCGGAAATCAAATGTCTCCATAAAGGATTGAAAATATGGAGGCATTTGATCATCTGGTCGTGCTTGTTCCTCGTGCTGCTCGGCTCATAGTCGGCTTCGTCAGCTTCTGGAGGTTGTTCACTGGTACGAACCCATTGACCAGTATCTTCATTGAGCTTCCATCCCGATTTATTTAAAGAGAAGAGGTTGATTTGGTTTTTGAGTGGAAAAAAGGCTTCAAGACCAACTCTAAGCTCGACCTTTTTAAACAAATTACTTAGAATACAACCGTACACTAGAGATGAACATAGTTTCTTATTGGGAACAAGATTTACGGTTTCGATAAGTTTAGAAAAGATAATCTCTGGTAGGTTGATTTTAAGATTATTTTGGACACAATGTAGCCAAAATAGATCTAAGGCTCGAAGAGTAGAGTAACGGCCTCCGGATGGTCGAAACCACCAAGAGATCATTAGATGAAGAAAACGGTCATGAAGATCTAGAACGTTTGTGAGACATGATGTAAGATAATCGGAATGAAAAGAATAACCTGCACTTTTAAAACACGTGTATGCAACAAATATCAATCCCAAAACTCAAATGAGTCCTCAATATTTCAAGGTTCTCTAAAACAATCCTAATGGGAAAAGTTTTGAAATAAAGTTTGAAAGTCTTAATACGTATATTTTTCATGAAAGATAACATAAGTAAATCAAAACACAACAATTACAAGAAAAGTTTTTTTTATTTCGAAAATCACAGAATCAATTGAACAATTATGAGTTTTGATGAAATTAGTTGTAAAATTTAGTTTAGAAACATCAAATAATCAATGCCATATATATAGTTCAACCTAGAACTAATTAAAACTATTTCTATGTTCAAAATCAATAAAATAGTGGGTTTAGAAAAATTACCTTGAAAATTGAAGATTGAGTATATTTTGATGTTGTTTTCACTATTTTAATGATTCTAGCAGGTTTAGGAGATGAAATATGAAGTGATTCCGACTTGAAAATGTTGTTTTGAAGCAAAGTAGAGATTTAGGGAGATGAAGAGAGTGAATGACGGCAAAGAGAGAAGAAAGAGTTTGAGGCAAAAGGGTTTTTTTGGGCGTATATCAACCAGACCCCGTGGGGGGTATCAATTCCCTCAAAGGGGAATCGATTCCCCTTTAAAGGGGGAATTGGTTACCCTTCAACGGGGTATCAATTCCTCCTGCACTAAAATGCTAAAAATCTGATTTTAAACACTTAGAATGCTAAATTAATTTGCTCTAGTGGTATTGGCAACTCATATAATGAAAATTAATCATGTTCAATCAATCAATTTTATCCTTAAACTACATTTGAAAATAAAATTAATTTTTCACAAAGAATCATAAACTCCCCCTAACTAATAGCAAAGAATGCAATCAAAAGTGTTATTTTTATAAGCATTTTCCAAAAACTAATTAAAAGTACTAAACTTATTTTAATCACTAAGTAAAGGTAGGTTGGTCAAACCTAATTCTCTCCTAAGTGTCCAAAATATTTCTTTATTTAAAGGTTTTGTAAAGATATCCGCTAATTGGTGCAAAGTATCAACAAATTCTAGAACTATATATTCCTTAGCGACATGGTCTACAATGAAGTGATGTCTAATTTCAATATGCTTAGTTCTAGAGTGTTGGATGAGATTTTTAGTGAGACAAATAGCACTAGTATTGTCACACTTGATAGGAATGGTACCTACTTCAATTCCATAATCAAAAAGTTGTTGTTTCATCCATAAAACTTGTGCACAACAACTACCGGCTAAAATGTATTCCGATTCAGTGGTAGATAATGCAACACAATTTTGTTTATTTGAAAACCAAGAAATCAGCATATTTCCAAGGAATTGGCAAGTACCAGAGGTGTTTTTCCTATCTAATTTGCATCCTCCATAATCCGCATCAGAGAAGGCATGCAAGCTAAAGCTAGAGTCTCTAGGATACCAAAGTCCTAAACTAGGAGTGTCCTTAAGGTATCTAAAGATTCTCTTAACAGCTAGTAAATGTGATTCCTTAGGACATGATTGAAATCTAGCACATGAGCAAATACTAAACATAATGTCCAGTCTACTTGCGGTTAGATAAAGCAAAGAGCCAATCATTGACCTATATAATTTAACATCCATACATTTACCTCCTTCATCTTTGTCAAGATTTGTTGATGAGCTCATTGGAGTGTCATGAGGTTTCCTATTTTCCAGTCCAAATTTCTTGAGCATATCCTTGAAGTACTTAGCTTTATTGATGAAGATGCCATCTTTTCTTTGCTTGATTTAGAGTCCCAAGAAAAATGAGAGCTCCCCCATCATGCTCATCTCGAATTCACTTTGCATTAGCTTAGAAAATTCTTGGCAAAGAACATCATTAGTAGAACCAAATATTATATCATCAACATAAATTTGAACTACTAATAAATCTTTACATTTATGCTTTAAAAACAATGTAGTGTCAACCTTCCCTTTTGAAAAACCTTTTTCAATTAAAAAGTTTGACAATCTTTCATACCAAGCTATGAGCTTGTTTTAACCCATAAAGCGTTTTTGTCAATTTAAGAACATGATTTGGAAATTTTGAATCTTCAAAACCAGGAGGTTGTCCCACATACACTTCTTCTTTTATAAAACCATTTAAAAATACACTTTTAACATCTATTTGATATAATTTAAATTCATTCAAACATGTAAATGCTAATAACATTCTAATTGCTTCCATCCTAGCTACGGGAGCATATGTTTCATCATAGTCTATGCCTTCTTCTTGAGTATATCATTGAGCAACAAGTCTAGCCTTGTTTCTCACTATATTACCACTTTCATCAAGCTTATTCCTAAATACTCATCTAGTACCTACAGTAGACTTATTACTAGGCCTTTCAACTAATGTCCATACTTTACTTCTCTCAAATTGATTTAACTCTTCTTGCATAGCCATAATCCAATGCTCATAATTTAATGTTTCTTTAATATTCTTAGGCTCTATGCATGAGATATATGCAACATAATTAAAAATATTTCTAAGAGAAGATCGAGTTGTTACCCCTTTGGATGGATCACCTATAATCTCACCATCCTTGACATAGTTGTATTCCCTTGGGTAAGAGACTTCCCTTTCTTCAATGGTTGGATTCTCGAGAGGATCTTGAGTTTCCTCATCTTTCATTTCTTCCTTTGATGATGGTTCTCCAACGTCATATCCAACTTCATTTATATTTATAATACCTACATCATCATTCATACAAGAATCCTTCCTTGGAAGGGGATTATCATCGAAAACAACATGTATAGACTCTTCTACAACTAAAGTTCTTTTATTAAATACTCTATAAGCTTTAGAATTTAAGGAATAACCCAGAAAAATTCCTTCATCACTTTTAGCATCAAATTTGCAAATATTGTCTTTACCGTTGTTTAAAACAAAACATTTGCATCCAAACGGATTAAAATAGCTAATGTTAGGCTTTTTATTTTTGAAAAGTTCATATGGCGTTTTCTTCAAAATAGGCCTAATCATTACTCAATTAATAACATAACAAGCGGTATTTGTGGCCTCTGCCCAAAAATATTTTGGCAAATTGTTTTCACAAAGCATGGTTCTAGCCATTTCTTCTAAAGTTCGATTTTTCCTCTCAACAACTCCATTTTGTTGAGGGGTTCTAGGTGCTGAAAAATTATGGCTAATACCATTAGAATTATGAAATTCAGTAAATCCAAGATTTTCAAATTCAGTTCCATGATCAATCCTAACACTAGTTATAGAGTAGCCTTTTTCGTTTTGGATTACTTTTGAAAACGTGATGAATTTTTCTAATGCTTCATCTTTAGTACTTAAAAATAGAACCCAAGTATATCTAGAATAATCATCTACCAATACAAATGCATATTGTTTTCCACCCAAGCTAGTAGTTCTAGATGGCCCAAAAAGATCTAAATTGATCAATTGTAATACTCTAGTAGTGGATGCGTCATTAATGGATTTAAAAGAAATTCGCTTTTGTTTTTCTTTAGCACAAGCATCACAGATTTTATCATTATCAAATTTTAGTTTAGGCAACCCTCGAAATAAATCTCCTTAAATTAACCGTTGTAAAACACTCATACTAGCATGTCCTAGTCTCCTATGCCATAACCAACTATCATGCTCATCTCTAGCAACCAGGCATAAATTAGTCATATCTATGGAATCTAAATGCACCATGTAAATGTTTCTTATTCTATGACCAACAAGCATAATCCGATTAGATGCAATGCCAATGACTTTACAACCATTTGTTTCAAACATGACATTGAATCCCTTATCACACAATTGACTAATACTCAAGATATTATGCTTTAATCCATTCACATACAAAACATTCTTAATTTGTATGGAAGAGGTATTACCTATAGTGCTTATACCTTCAATGTGACCTTTTGAGTTATCACCAAACGTCACCTCTCCTCCATTTTTGGCGTTGAGCTCTATAAACCGGCTTTTGTCTCCGGTCATGTGTCTTGAGCATCCACTATCAAGGTACCATGAATTTGAATTTGTTTCCCTTGCCTTGTAGCAATGCTCATTTTCCTACAAACATAGATTAATTTCTAATTTTTGGTACCCAAATTCTTTTGGGTCTATATTATTAGTTTCCAAAATCCTAGTCCCTTTAGGTATCCACTTGTGAAGGATATCCTTATCTTTAGTAGTAATGAGTTCTTTAGGAACCCATATACTTCTAACGATTTTTCCATTAGAGGTTCTTCGGGGACCTCTATGATTGTAGTTTTTAAAACTTTTTCTAACAAAGTTGGTTTTTGAATTTTCAAAACGTTTTGTTCCAACTTTATCAAAAGAAGCTTTAAGATCATCAATTTTCTTTTGATGATCATCATTGACTTTTGAAAGTAAATTATGCAAATCAGAATTTTTCTTTTCAAACTCTTCTAGTTTGATTTGAAAATTTTTTATTCTACTTTCAAGATCATTGTTGGTATTGGATATGAGATTATTTTCATTTTTCAATTTCGAAATATCATTTTTATATTTTAAAAACAATTTCTCATAATCCGAAGCCAACCCTTTATATTCCTCTAATAACTCATCATAAGATAAATCATCTAAATCAAATGAGTTAGAGGTTACCTTAGAATCTTCCCCGAATGCCATCAAGCACAAGTTTGCTACTTCTTGTTCCTCTTCATCAGAACCTTCTTCATCACTCCATGTAGCCACGTGAGCCTTGTGCTTAATCTTTGATTGACCTTTTCTCTTCAATTGTGGGCAATCGTATTTGACATGCCCCGGTTTTTTGCATTCATAGCAAATGATCGGGTCCTTCTCTTTTGGTTCATTTTTGAAGCCTTCATTTCGGTTGAATTTTTTTCCTCGGTTAGGCCTCATCATTTTTTTGAACCGTTTGGCAAACAATGTCATTTCCTCGTTAACGTCATCGTCATCTTCATCCTAATCACTCTCATCTTTTGTTGATTTGAGAGCAACTCCCACGTTATTCTTCTTCTCCGTCCCTTTATTTGGCTCGTCTCTTTTCTCATGGTCTTCCTCTTCTTTAAACATCATTTCATGCGTGAGGAGAGAGCCAATAAGTTCATCGAGGGTCAAGGATTTTAAGTTCTTAGCCTCGATGATCGTCGTCTTCTTTGATTGCCAAGCTTTTGGAAGAGAGTAAACTAACTTCCTTACAAGCTTGTCATTTGGAATGATTTCTCCATATGATTTGAGACTGTTGACAATCGTGGAGAATCTATCCGTCATAGCTTTGACATCTTCATCCGGTTTCATCCTGAAATTTTCATAGCTATGAGTTAGAAGACTAATTTTAGATTTTTTTTTCCTCGTTTGTGCCTTCATGAGTGACTTGTAGTTTGTCCCATATCTCCTTGGCGATTGTGCAAGATGAAACTCTCCCGTATTCATCTGGTCCAAGAGCATAAAAGATGATATGGATAGCTTTGGAGTTGAGCTGGAACATTATTGTCTCTCATTCACTCCACAATCTTGGGTGAGTTGAAGGTTTGATATATCTGTCTTCTATAATATTTCATGCTCTCATGTCACTTGCTTGAATGAAATACATCATCATATTCTTCCAATAAGCATAATTAGCTCAATTGAAGAAATGAGGCTTGTTGACGGGCAATGAATCAAGACCGAAGTCGGAGTTTGAAGTAGAGGCCATTGATGACTTGATTATCGATGTAACTCTTCCCGAATCGACTCAAGAGGCGATTAAACCTTCAAATGAGTGAGACTTTGATACCAATTATAGGATCGAGTAATTTATTTCTGAACAACTTCCCAGTGGGTCATCCATCCTTGGATTTCCTTGGTCCAAGCACGCTTAACTACAGAGTTCTGAAGCGAATGATCACCATTCCTTCTTAAAACCAATTGGTGATAAGTAGGTGGGCTATTTTAACCTCATTTCTTTGTAGTGGGTGATCACTGGGTTCCCCCAAGCCAAGGTGGATTCTTGTAGGACACCCCCCACAGTTCACCACGGCATTGCAGAGCCCCGCATCTATAGCGTGCTACGGGTGGGCCTAGGGCTTCGCAAGGCACACATAGGCCTCGGCAGATTAGGCAGTCACGCACCGATATCGCGCCCATACACAATAGAATCCCTAAGGGTGATCGTTGGACCCCATAACCCAACATATACTCTATGATATAATACTATTATAATATATATAACATAATATAATATATATATATATATATATATATATATATACTATATAACATAATATATATATACTATATAATATATTATATAATTATAATATACTACAATATATAATACTATAAACCATGTAAAAACTATAACATATATACTATATAATATATACTATATAAAATAATATATACTACATAATATAAAAAGAAATTCAGACGAAGATGAGTGTTTACAAATATAATATTTTTTATTTTGATTAAAAAATCTTATCCAGATTATTTTAAAGAATAATATTTTGATAAAATTTTCACTTACAGCCGATTACAATTTTCTTTTAACTTAATATTAATAGATGTTATTTTAAATTCCCATATTTATCATACAGATAAACTCCAGTGAGAAAATCTTGGTCTTCAGTAATATTTTAACTTTTATTTATCAACTAGAGCGAAGACGAAGTCCACTAAGTTTAAGTCAAGTACTCCGATTCATTTTAAAATTCCAATACGTCTCCTTGTGCTATAACCCACGAGCTTCAAATATTTATCCAACTGTTCTCCAATACAACGCATGTTTATTGAAGTTTCTTTGGAAGTTTATAATTAATATACAAAAAGCACTCTTTTGATCAAATTTCAATATGAGTTATTAATATATTGGTGGTCGGATATCTCTACTCTAGACAATGGCTGACCGCTAGGCCTGTAAACGAACCGAACGCAAACAAACGGAGGTATGTTCATGTTCGTTCATTTAAAAAATAAACGAACATAAACGAACAAATTTTTTTTGTTCATGTTCGTTTATTAAGGAATATAACTTGTTCATGTTCGTTCATTTAATAAATAAACGAACATAAACGAACACGAACATAAACGAACACGAATATAAATGAACACGAACATAAACGAACATGAACATAAATGTTGGAGACCCTACATTCCATTGTTCTTTCATGAAAAATAGTCGACAATGCAAATCAACCAAATCTACAGTGATAAATAGCGTAAGAGCTGATTAGCAGTGATGAAATGTTTGAAGATATCAAATATTTTGATCGATCTTTCAAAGATATTAAATGATTCACACGACTTTAATTTAACGCTATAACATTTATCTTAGTGGTCCATGATTACATATGAACAATCATTTTCCACTACGTTATTCTAATAAATTCGCCGGCTAAAAGTTTTGTGACATCAATGTCAGACTTTAGTGAGGTTTGTTAATAATGGTCCTTTCCGTTGGCAGAGTAGAAAATTTAACAGCATGAAGATTTCGAACAGTACAAATTGGACTACAAGACAATAACATATATCTGAAATCTCTTCGATGCTACATATCATAACTGATATTATTGCTAAACCACCATTCAAAATTTTAACGTACCTAAAGTTTACTCCACAACTAAAGGTCACACAAGAACTATGAAAACAAAAGTTCATTGTCAAAGTGTATTTTCTACTTATTAATGGGTTCTTCCTGGAAAACCCATTACTTCCGCTATTACACTCTTTTTCAGAAATCGCATAGAAACCTTTGTTTTGTTTTCTGGCAAATTCTATATATTTTTCTCTTTACTGATGCTAATATACTTCTGATTGTTACATTTATCTTCCCATCTATTTCTAGAAAGAAGTATGATGTTTTCTTGAGTTTTAGATGTGAAGTTACCGCAATAACTTTACATATCAACTATTAAGCCAAATAAAATAGAGAAAGAGATGAAAACAGACATGTAAAACTTCAGATTGCACTATAATATAACTTGTTTTGAAGCTTTCAGCGATCGTCTCCACTCTCCAGTGAACACTAGGGTTTGGGAAAAAAGGGGGAAAATGAATATAGGTGCGAGGCGCCTCACGGGTTAACATATTGGATTTAATCTCCAAATAAAATTGGGTAAATTATGGAGTTTGTCATCAGAATATCAAATTAATTAATATTTTTAAGATACTTACAAATTGGTCACCAAAATTGATTTAAGAAGATTGGGTTAAACATAAATGAATGAACATAAACGAACATAACCGAACGAACATAAACGAACATAACCGAACGTTCACAAACGTAAATGAACAAACAAGATCTATGTTCATGTTCGTTCATTTAATTAAACGAACACAAAATCTTGTTCATGTTCGTTCATTTAATAAATAAACGCACATAAACGAACTTCCCACCGCACGGTTCATGAACGGTTCGCTGAACGTTCAGTTCATTTACAGGCCTACTGACCGCCATTGAGACCACCCAAAAAATATTAAAAAATAATATATATTAGATTATTAAATTTAACCTCTTAAAAAATATTTATAATAAATTATTAACTTTGGTTATTTCTTAAAATATGTATATTATTTTAAAATTTAAAAACTACATAAATAAAAATAAAATAGAACATTCTCAGTTGTCGGATTCTTACAAGAATCAAGTCGTCTCACCTTATAAGAGTTTCGTAAATGAATATGAACTTCATTAAATTCCAATGCTATATGTATAGTCCATTTATTGAAGTTTCTTAGAAAGTTTATAATTAGTAAATAAAAATTACCTCTCTTAAAACCATTAGCATTAAACCTTACACGTTTTATTTAGGGTAGATAAGTATCTATCTTAAAATTTAACTCCTTTTAATTATTTATTTTATTAAATGTGTTAATTTTAAAAATTTTACATGTACTATCTCGTATAAAAATTGTGTTATGATAGTGACAATAACATTTTTTCACTAATGACTATTAGTATTTTTGTCATAAATATTAAACTTTTGGTGATAAAATTTTTGTACAATACTATCATAAAAATCAGTGTGATGTATTTTTATTTCATCACTATTATAGAAATATCTATGATGATTATATTTTTCTCACAATTAAATTCTCACTATAATTATATAATTATGATACGAATTTCATCGTAACAAAAATTTTGACACAATTAAAATACACAAATTGACACAATTCTTTCCTTGGCGAGAAATGATATGATAGTGATGATATATAAAGTGATCACTATTATTTGATATTTATTGTGACAATAAAATTGCTTGTCACTTAAAATTTTACTTTTTGTTGTGATAAATATTGACATCAATAATAATTAAAATTGTTGTTAAGATAAACTAGTTTGTCAAACGGTAAAATTTTGTTATTAGTTTTATGCTCTAATTTGATCAATGTTAGTTTGTATACATTTTAAAATTTTAAATTTCAATAACCATCCAAATTGTACAAATAATAAATGACTAATAAAATTACTTAAATCTTTTAAATATATTATTTTATATTATTATGAATTTTATTTTTATTAATGAAATAAATGACCAATGATACTATAAGCTTTGATAGTGTCATTTTCAATATGATTTATTAATATATTGGTGGTGGGATATCTCTACTCTAGACAATGGCTGGCCGTCATTGAGACCGCCCAAAAAATATTAAAAATAATATATATTAAAAATAATATATTGGTGGTGGGATATCTCTACTCTAGACAAGTGGAGGGTTAAAAACTCAATCAAATAACTTTAAAAAAATAATAGATACAAACAAACGTCATTGATGAAGATAGAGTATAAGCACCATCATCACTAACATATAAAATACATATAATAATAATAATATATTAACAAACTGATTTACAACTCAATCACTAGACTGAGATATATATTTAGTGATTGTGGATGTTTATCAATAAAATAAATCAATGTGAAGGTCTAAAATAATGATATATCAATAAAATAATTAGATAAATGTCAATTGAATAACGGCCAAATCAAACATTAAAAATAAGAACAAACATGCTAAGAAAATAATATTGACAATTTTCATAAATCAAAAATACTTATAAAAATTAAATAACATAAAAATTTAAATATAAAAATAATCAATATATATATATATATATATATATATATATATATATATATATATATATATATATATATATATATATATTCATCAACTAAAGGTATATATGTCGCACAAAAACGCAAATCAATTTGAATTAATTAAAGTGATCCTTAAAAATTTAAGAGAATAACCGAAAAAAATAATAAAAGTTACGATAAAATTATGGGTGACAGTCACTTCACCAAAGAATGACGACGCTACCCTTTTAGACAATTAAAAAGAAAGAAAGAAAAAATATATGGATAAACGATGGCCAAGTTCATCCAATTTAATTTATGAAGTTAAAATTTAAAATTGTATCACTAATATATCGAATAACTATTTTTTTTATTAATTTAAGATATTTATAAGTGGCAGTATTTTTTTTAAAAGCTCTCAATTATTTAATAATGAATGTTCAAAAACTCTCGTATAGTCTTTGGTGCTTGAACTTTAAACCTCTAGAAATAACAATCATTCTTTTAACTATTAAGATAACTTAGTTCCTGCCTATTGAATATTTTTTTAATATAAAAGATAAATTAGATTTATATATAATGTATCGACAATATATAATTTTTTATAAACATCGATATATAATTAAAAATTATTCACTTTTATTTTTAATAATACATATCATCTTTTAATTTAGTGATAAAATATTAACCTAGTATAAATTAATGCACCAAAAAATAAATGATATTATTTCCTTTATAAAAAATAAATAATCTTATCATTTTTAAAGTTTTATATTTTACTTATTAATGATAGAATCTTAAGTGGTTGGTTTTTGTGTTAATGGTTATAAAAAAATTTCTTAATCACGTAGTTAGTTTATGTTTATATTCGTAGACATTCATTATAATTTTGAATATTTTATATTTTAATATTTTATTTATTAATATGATTTGACGGCTTATAAACTATTTTTTAATGTAAACGTTTATGTTTGAACTTATAATATTTAAGAATAACTATAATTCCTTTAACTACTTAATTAACTTGATTTTTATGACGAAATATAAACTTTTTTTTTGGATAAATAAAAGATTTTATTCATCCAAAAAGGAAGCAGATTAGCTGCTACAAAACATACTCCCTTAGATAATTAAATCAATCCTCAAACTATAAACAATTGCCTATTTACATCATCTAATCTATTCATATAGCACCTATACAATTTAATTCTCACAGCATCTTTAATTCTACTAACAATAGTATCAACCGAATGAACCAACCCTCTAAAGTGCCTGTGGTTTCGTTCCTCCCAAATGTAATAAACAAATCCGGTCCAAGCTAACTTTAGGATACGCACCAAAAGAAATTTACCTTTTAAATTCACTAACATCCATTGAAGACCTTCATTCCAGCATTGCGATTTCTGATAAAGCCCACAGGAGTGCATAACAGCACCCTACACTTCCCTTGCATAAGCATAATCAGAGAAGAGATGATTTCGAGATTCTATTCCAGAACTACACATCCCACACACATTGTCTGTAGCCATTCCAAATCTTACAAGTCTGTCCTTCTTAGGTAATCTGTCCAAAATGGCCATCCATGAAATCAATGAGAATTTTGGAATATGAGCAGGGAACTAAACAAGGCGATGTCGACTGACCTTCTCCATCCTACTACGAGTATTTTCCCATATCCAACTAACTTTTATTTGAGTCCAGTTATTGCTAGAACATAACTACCTCCTAGCCTCATTCCTCAATTTAACCAACTTAGCCAAAATTCAGCTGAAATGAGCCTTACACTCAACATTCCAGAAATCATTAGATCTGAAACAATAAGCATTTACCCAAGCAATCTAGAGTGAGCCTTCACCTGCCAGAATTTTCTTAATAAGCATAAAGCAAGAAGCTCTGCTCCAGTCTGCTAAGTTTCTTAACCCCAAGCCACCCTAAGATTTCAAAGAAAAAATCTGGCTCCAGCTCACCCGAGCTCCTCTAGCCGGGGTGTCACTTCATTTCCAAAAGAATCTCATGTATAATCTCTCAATGTCCCTAATAACCCCTTTAGGGAGAATGAGTTGTATGCTCCAGTAACTGAAAATGCTGAACATAACAGATTTTAGAAGCTGCAATCTGCCACCAAAACTCAGATTCTTATTTGACCATTGATTGAGTTTTCCTTTAATTTTTATCACCAAAGCTGAACAATCCTTCCCTGTAAGCTTCCTGGTTACCAAAGGTACCCCAAGGTACCTAACAGGGAGTTGCCCCACTCTGAATTTTGTATCAGTCTGGATCTACTCAAGTACATGTTCAGTCAATCCACAAGTATATAATTCAGTTTTCAGGGCATTAAGCCTAAGTCCCAAAAGCTCATAGAAAGCCTCTAGAGTGCTCAGGACTCCCATCACAACATCAAGAGAACCATGGCAGATACCAACAAATCATCAGCAAAACAAATATGGGTAAGGGAAATCCTCTTGCACTTAGGATGATATTTGAAAACTCCTCATTTTACAGCAGTATCCAATAGAGAAGAGAGAACATTCATAACCATGACAAAGAGGTAAGGGGATAGTGGATCTCATTGTCCAACCCCTCTAGCACCCTTAAAGTACCCCCCCACCAAACTTCCATTCGAAGAGACTGAGTACTTAGGGGTGGTTACACAAGCCCTTATCCAACCACAGAATTTATCAGGGAGGCTCATAGCTTCAAGCACAACCATCAAGAAGTCTCAGTTTACAGAGTCAAAAGCTTTTTGCAAATCAATCTTAATAGCACATCTAAGTAAAAGACTCTTCCTAGAATATCCTTTAACTATCTCCTGAGCTAGCAGTGTATTGCCTACGATATTTCTACCTTTAACAAAAGTTTTCTGACTGGTAGAGATCATACCAGGGAAAATATGAGAAAGTCTAGTAGTGATAATTCTGGTAATGGTTTTGTAAACCACAGAGCAGCAGGAGATTGGCCTAAAGTTCTTTTCCATACAAGCATTCAATGACTTAGGAACTAAGACAATGGTAGTGGCATTAAAAGCTGGCAGTAAGGAGGAAGAATGGAAGAAGTACCTTACTGCAGCTAGGAAGTCCCTGCCAACCACATCCCAAGCAGCCTTGAAAAACCAAGAAGAATATCCATCAGGACCTAGACTTTTACCATTTCCTTGCCTAAACAAAGCTTCTTTGATTTCTTTATCATCCACCTCCTTTGTGAGCATTTCCCCAGCACCTTCAGGCAGAAAGTAATTCAGCAGATTTCTCAAACACTCTACAGAAGAACCCTTTACTAAAAGGTCAACAATACCAATGAGATTAGTGAAGAAATTACTCAACAACCATATCATCAAAAGAATCCAAGTACTGCCATTTTCATATTTTAAAACTTTGATGGTATTCATTTTTATTGGATTCAACCCTCTGGTGAAAAATTTTAGTATTGAGGTCTCCCTGATTTAGCCAATGCACCTTTTCCTTTTGCCTATAAAACTCAGACTCTGTAACTTCCAAATCCACCAGATTTGCATGAATGCTTCTCTCCTCATCTATACTTCTTTGATCAGTATGGCTCAGATTGTGCAATTGAATCTCTATCTATATATAGACACTACAGTAGTTAGGAATCATACCATTTCGTTTTTGTGAATTTCAAAGTAAAAAATGGACAAGAAGCTTTATGATGCAACTGTGGAACGCAATCAGAGATCCTTGTTGAATTTGCTTCAAGAGGATGCAATTCTTCTTGACAAATTCATCACTGGTCGTTAACCTGAAACACCTTTACATGTTGCTTCCATACTTGGACATATCGAATTCGCCGACTAAGTTCTTACTTGTAAGCCTGAGCTAGCTAGAGAATTCGATTCTCGCAAGTCATTGCCGCTTCACTTAGCTGCAGCAAAAGGGCACCTGCAAGTTGCAAAAAGGTTCATGCAGGTTGATTAATCTTGATATGTGAATTGTATGTGACATTGATAAGAGGAACCCTATTCATATTACAGCCATTAAAGGTCACATTGGTTTGTTGAGATAGTTGGTTGATGCTAGACCATGGGCAGTTCGAGTGCTGATGGACCAAGGTGAGACCATTTTACATGCATGCGTGAAGTACAACCAGTTGGACGCATTGTGATTGTTGATGGAAAGGGTTTCGGATCATGTCTTCTTGAATTCTAAGAATGATGACTGTTCGCGTGTTGTGAGTACTATAAAATATACGCAAATAATGTGCAAGTATACACAATCGCTCAAGTAATATAATGATGAGTGAGTATCGTCTCCACAGGGATTGGGTGAAATTATGAAAGCCTAACCAAAGCAACGCACTAAATTATCTAAGTATAGTTAGTCTTGATATATACAAATGTCACGGCAATGGATATGTGTATGCTGGTGGATGCGGATTGATGGTGTGATCGTGTAGCAAATTAAAATGCAGTGGCAATGATGGATGTTTAATATTGAGTATGGTGAAATGTCAAGGCAATGAGAAATGGTAAAAACAGTAACTAAAAAGATAAATAAAATAAGAAGAAAATAATCCTCACGTGACAAGCTTCCAATGAAATGAATGGTAAGGATTGGTCTAAGGTTGCTAAACTTATTTCTCAAGTATATTTAAGCTATCTTGTCTTTACTTACTCGACAGGGCTTTCCTAAGGTGTTCAAAAGAACCTAACAGAATAGGATGCCAAGGCATCTGCTCTCACTCAACGATGTTGGACAACCTACCCTATTGATGAAGACACCCTTTTTAGTCGTTGAAATCCTAACCTAGTCTCTTCCGAGATCTAAGGGATTAAGTTATAATATTCCTAGGCCGGTTAAAAGCCCCTTGAAAATACCATAACCCATTGCTTATGAGGATCTTATCTTGCATTTCTTCCGAATACTTACAAGTATTTTTAGTTTAGGATTCTTCCGAATACCTAACCTTCATCTAAGAGATGGACATTTCCATGCCTCTTACAAGCCTAGATGGTGAAGCATTCATAAGCAAAGCAAATAATAAACCAAAATAAACTTAAATATACCATTAAAAATAAAGTTTAAACAACATTTCAACCAACCACCACCAAATAAGTTAGTTTATGGTGGGGTTCGAAATATCCAAACACAAAGTCATGAAAATATTCGTTCCAACAACCCACAAAATAATATAAAAATAGCAGCAAAAAGGGAAGTGAGAAGAAGCCTTCGTCGCGCCACCGGATGTCTCCTCTCGGCCACCACGAACCACCTAGCTCGCTAGCTCCTTTCGGCGCCTAGCTTGCCACTCCTTGGAGCTTTATCAATGGAGGAATATCCCAAGGAAGAAGAAAAGAAAAAATAAAAATCTGATTTTTCTGCTCTATGCGTGTGCCCTCCGTCCTTTTTTTCTCCCCCATGAGGTGTCATATATAATAAATAAAATATCTAGGGGTAATGATGAGTTTGTTGGGTGTGAAATACCCCTCATACCTCTAGAATCACATTTTGTGCATGAACCTTATCCTCCAAGTGGCAGTGGTCCATTGGTAGCTCTTGCAGGCGGTTACAGCAGTCCTCCACGTGCAGGGACAGCTGTCCAGTGCCAGCTGTCCTTATGCAGAAATATCTTTTTGCCTTTTTCTGCGCCAGAAATGCCAAGGCATTTCAATCTGCTTTAGCAACGTGTGATGCTGCGGCATTACTTCCCAAAGAATCCTTTTCCTTGCTATTCCCTGCACACCATAGACAAACTGCACCTTTCCCTCAAACAGCACCATTGAGAAATAAAATAGTACAACCACCATAAATGCAACTATATGCAACTACATGATCCTAAAATGACTAAAATGAGCTTTTAAACAAACAATAACTTAAGTGAAAAAGGCTTTAAAAGTAGCCTTTTTAGGAAGTTAACACACCCCCAAACTTAAGCTATTGCTTGTCCTCAAGCAATGGATAGCAGTTACATAAGCATAATGTCATGGCAAAGTTCGATAGTAAGACAATAGGAAAAAATTGAATTTCAACCCTCAGAACGATAGGCTTCAACATGCTAGACTTATCAAGAATTCAAGTACTTTTCTCTAGGTCAAAATCATTTGTGGTAGTGTGTGTACGTGATTGTATCCAATCTATACTTAGCGAATTTCGACAATTTCTAATCAAGTCCTCTAGTTTTTGTCAAGGCATTTACTTATCATTAAGCACATTTTTACTCTCTTTTCTTTGATTTTTTTTAAACTGTTACGAAGGGAGTCAGCTCATCACACCTACTCTCCCACACTCTAGATGAAAGGGAGCATACCTTCCATCCTCGAGCTAGTTAAGTAGAGTCATCCTGTGACTTCTTTCATTCAGTCATATGCACAAGGCTTCCATTTATTAAAGAAAGTTCCAGGAAATGCCACGGCAAAGAGGAGTGTCCCTCTACATCTATGCTTAAGCATTTATTCACAGTTTCATTTCTAAGAGAGTTTGTTTTTGATTTTTCTTTTAAACACCATACTATATTTCAATGCCAAGGCTAACTAAAGTTCCTTCATAAAAATTTCCTAAATTTTCTAAGTATAGAGAACATACAAATCGTGTAAATATTTTTCACCAAGCATCAAGCCCTAGAGTGAGTTCTATCATTCTCAACAGTCATTTACATTCAGATTCTATCCTAACAAAATTATCATCATCGGGTATCCTCAAAACATTTTATCTAACTGTCCTACCATTTACTGATGCCATGGCATAATACTATGCTAATGCTATCATGCATATGACCTACCAAGAATAATACCTCCCCCAAACTTAAGGGAAGCATTATCCTCAATGCTTTAAAGAGAACTAAACTATCTATAAACTATATGTTATGCAATGAAATGAAACTAAATGAAAATGGATGCAAAAAAGGTACCTCAATGTTTACGCGGTGGTGGTGCTTTGGAGGTGCTAGGAGCTCCTCGTCGGGTGCGCTTTCGGATAGGTGCTGGGCTGGACTCGGAAGAATTGGAGTAATAGTGCGCAATGCGTCCAGCCATGGTCTTGGTACGGTGACCACTACGTTGTGCATGAGAAGGATTGGGTGCTGGGACGGGGCTGGGTGTTTCTTCGACAGGGACAGTGGGCGGATATTCAGGAGTCTTGGACCAGTGTGTATCAGGAGTAGGGTCATCAGCAGGAGGATCAGGTGCATCGTGCTCAAGCTCTGGAGATGCCTCGGCATTGAATGCCGGCAGAATTTCGTCTGGGAATCCAGGAAAATTCCGTTGTCCGTGGGGAATGATTTCTTGAAAGAATGATTCCACCACATCATCTCTATGCTTCACATATCCAAAGAAGTTACGGATGTCACCGTGTAAAGCACGCATTTGAGCTTGAGTCTGCGTCACAGCTTCCTCGAAAGCAAGTAACCTTGCCTCGGCATTCAATTCTGTAGCACCTGCAGATTGCTCATGAACAGGGTCGTTAGACTTGGGATTTTCAATTCCCAACAACAGTGGAAGTCTAGCCCTAGTGATGCCCGATAATCCAGGTAAAATTTCATCAAAAGCATTCTCCTCAACCTTTTTCTTACGACATAAAGTGGTAATTAAATTAGGAAACACCAAAGCACTTGCCTTTTTACCCAAACAGTCGTGAACTTGCTGAACAATGATATGACCCACATCGATCGAACGGGATACCATTATAGAATGCAAAAGCAATAAGCGTGAAAGTGATACCGTAGTGTTGTGGGAGGTGGGCATTAGTTTATGCTTGAGAAAGTGATTCCATAGCTTTGCGCGCGGCTGAAGACGTTCCCGGTTGACCGAGTATCTACTCGTCTGGCGACCATTCCACTCAGTGTTTTCGAGACAAAGGTCCTCCAAGATCCCATCGTATGTGTTGCTATCTGCTTCCTCTTCGAACGTGGCATGGTTATCCACAACATCCTGCAAATGAAAATAACGATTAATAGCAGTGGATGTAAAACGGATTTGCTTACCTCGAACGAAGATGGAGTATTGATTGGGCTTGGAAATGTTCGCATAGAACTCCTTAACTAATGAGGCGTTCACCGAACCAGGATGATGGGCAAACTTCTGCCACTTGAGCGGCGTCACGATGTCCATAACATCGGGTCCAAAACCACCATCGGTTTCCTCGGTAAAAATAAATCCTAACTCAAAAAAGAGTTTTCGGTTCTTGAAGTTTTGGAACCGAGCCTTAGCCTCATCGTTCTCAAACTGTTGCCAAGAAGTCGTGTCGGTTGGATCCGGTCTTGAGCGCACCATTTTCAGTGTTTTAGATGTAAGAAAAATGGAAAAGAAAGAAGCTTTTGAAAGCTTTAAAAACTTGGATGTATTTCGGATATGGAGAAATAACAAAGAAAGAAGATGAATGAAAGAAAGAGAAAAGGTAAAAGTTAAAATGAAAGAAAAAAATTAATAATGAAAGATAAAAGAAAAAGTTAAAAATTTGGGAGGGAAAAAGGGTGATAAGACGGTTAAGAGAGAAATTAGTGGGTGGGGGTTGTGCGTGTATGGGGAAGGAAAAACTGCCAAAAAGCAATGATGATGATGGGACAAAAACTGTGGAAAGAGAAAAGTAAATGTCAGAAATTAAATTAAATAAAAAGAAACAAATCAAAAGAATATCTCTCCAATTGATGCTTTGTCCTTTCCTCCCTTTGGTAACCGCTCCTTGTACGGTTTGCAGCAGTGTGGTCCCTACAAATCAGATCAAAAATTAATTACAAAATAAAATAAAATAAAACTAAAGAAAAAAAACTTGAATGTTAAATTTTATTTATGCACAGACACAAATTCCATGCTGAGGCATCGAATTTTGGTTCTCCTCTCGGCACGCTTCAGTATCGTGCAGCCGTAACACGTCCTTGTTGTGCGGTGGTGGAATTCCATTGTAGGCTTTCAGACGCTGGCCATTGACCTTGAAGATCTTCTCATTGTCTATTCTCTTGATGTCAACAGCTTCATGGGGATAGACATAATGCACCTCAAATGGCCCTGACCATCGAGATTTTAGCTTCCCAGGAAAGAGTTTAAGTCTGGAGTTGTAAAGCAAGACTTGTTGCCCCACATGAAAATGCTGTGGCATCAGTTTTTGGTCATGCCACTTCTTGGTTTTCTCCTTGTATATCCGAGCATTCTCATATGCTTGTGCTATAAACTCTTCCATTTCATTAAGTTCTAATAATCTCTACTCCCCAGCTAGTTGAGCATCGAAATTCAATCGCTTGATAGCCCAATAAGCTTTATGTTCAAGCTCAACCGGGAGATGACAAGCTTTACCATACACTAACTTGAAGGGTGACATCCCCAAAGGAGTTTTGAATGCTGTTATGTACGCCCAAAGTGCTTCATCCAACTTTGGCGACCAATCCTTTCGCTTTGGGTTCACCACTTTCTCTAAAATCTGCTTGATCTCTCGATTAGATATCTCAGCTTGGCCATTTGTCTGCGGATGATATGCCGTGGCAATCTTGTGTCGAACTCCATATCTCAGCAATGCCTTGGCAATCAACTTGTTATCAAAATGGGTTCATTCATCACTGATGATAGCACGAGGTACTCCAAACCGAGTGAAAATATACTTGTGCAAAAACTTGAGTACGGTCTTGGAGTCATTCCTTGATGTTGCTATTGCTTCCACCCACTTTGACACATAATCCACAACAAGCAATATATATAATTTTCCTTCAGAAGATGGGAATGGTCCCATGAAGTCGATGCCCCATACATCAAACAGCTCTATCTCCAAAATATTTTGCAGCGGCATCTCATGTCGTCTGGAGATGTTTCCAGTCCGTTGGCATCGATCACATCCTTTGTAAAATGCTTGGGCATCTCTAAACAAAGTTGGCCAGTAAAAGCCTGATTGCAGGACCTTAGCAGCAGTCCTTGCTCCACCAAAATGGCCTCCACTTGGGGCCGAATGACAATGGTACAAAATATCACTTTGCTCCTCTTCAGGTACACATCGTCTAATGAACTGATCGGCACAATGTTTGAACAGATATGGCTCATCCCAAAAATAGTGCCTTGCATCGTGCTTGAACTTCTTTTTAGCCTGACTATTCAAATCAAAAGGCACAATTCCACTAACAAGAAAATTAACAAGGTCAGCGTACCACGGGATTGCCGCGGCATATAAAATTTTCTCATCAGGAAATTCCTCTTGGATATCTACAGTGTCATGGCATTCAGAATTGTTCTCTAGCCTAGATAAGTGATCAGCAATTTGATTTTCAGTTCCTTTTCTATCTACCACCTCTAAGTCAAATTCTTGCAAAAGTAAGATCCACCTAATAAGTCTAGGCTTGGCATCCTTTTTGTTCACTAAGTATTTTATAGCCGAATGATCAGTGTGAACAATAACTTTAGTGCCTATTAGGTAAGGTCTAAATTTTTCAAAAGCAAATACCACGGCAAGTAATTCTTTCTCAGTGGTGGTGTAGTTCAATTGTGCTTCATTTAAAGTGCGGCTAGAGTAATAAATAACATGAAAAATTTTACCTCGACGTTACCCCAAAACAGCTCCTACGGCATAGTCGCTTGCATCACACATCAGCTCAAATGGTGATGTCCAGTCGGGAGGGACTACAATGGGTGCCGAGATCAGTTGTCATTTCAGCTCAGTAAATGCGCCGAGGCATAATTCGTCAAACACAAAGGGTTGGTTTTGTTGAAGCAATGTGCACAAGGGCTTAGAAATCTTGGAGAAGTCTTTGATAAATCTTCTATAAAATCCAGCATGTCCAAGAAAACTTCTTATTCCCTTGACCGAAGTTGGTGGTGGCAATTTTTCAATCACTTCAATTTTCACCTTGTCTACCTCAATACCCTTGTGCGAAATTTTGTGGCCTAATACAATGCCTTCAGTCACCATGAAGTGACATTTTTTCCAGTTTAAGACCAACTCAGCCTCCTCGCATCTCTTGAGAACTTTTGCTAAATTGCCGAGGCATCATTCAAAATCATCCCCACAAACAGAAAAATCGTCCATGAAGATCTCCAGAAAATCCTCAACCATATCTGAAAATATAGCTTGCATACAGCGCTGAAACGTTGTCGGGGCATTACAGAGTCCAAAAGGCATCCTCCTAAAGGCAAAAGTGCCATAGGGACAAGTAAATGTAGTCTTCTCCTGGTCCTCTGGTGCGATGGCAATTTGATTGTACCCCGAGTACCCATCCAAAAAGCAATAGAATGCGTTGCCGGCCAATCGATCCAACATTTGGTCGATGAAAGGTAGAGGAAAGTGGTCCTTCTTCGTAGCTTTGTTGAGTTTTCGATAGTCCATGCATATCCTCCATCCGGTCACAGTGCGAGTGGGTAATAGCTCATTATCCTCATTCGTAACCACCGTCGTGCCTCCTTTCTTTGGAACACATTAGACAGGGCTCACCCATGAGCTATTGGAGATAGGGTAGATCACTCCAGCATCAAGCCATTTCAGAATTTCTTTCATCACCACTTGCTTCATAACAGGGTTGAGTCTTCTTTGTGGTTCAATTCAATTGCCGTGGCAATCTTCTAGCAGAATCTTGTGCATGCAGATCGTGGGACTAATGCCTTTCAAATCGGCCATAGTCCAACCAATTGCTTTCTTATGCTGCATCAAAATACTTAACAAACTTTGCTCTTGTTTAGCAGTAAGGTTAGCGGAAATAATCACCGGTAAAGTCTCATTGCTACCTAAGTAAACATATTTAAGATGCCCTGGCAAAGTCTTAAGCTCTAGATTGGGGCATGAAATAATGAAGGCTTAGGAGAAATGAATTCAACAAAATTCAGAGGTTCAAAATTCATACCTGATCTAACTTGTACTAAGCTAGATTGCTCCTCCAAAATTGGAAAGTCGTCGGACTCCACTAAGCTTTCATCATCCACCCAATATTCATTTTCTGCTAGCTGAATGAAGTTGTTCTGGCAAAGATGTTCAGTCTCTTCTTCAATCACTGAGTTCAATTCAGAAATGCCTTGGCATTCTTTAGTGTCATCAACATATTTGAGCGTTCTAAAAACATTGACAGTCACACACTGATCAGCCACTCTCATGGTGAGTTCACCTTTTTCACAGTGTATCAAGATACGTCCAGTGGCTAGGAAAGGTCTTCCCAGAATGATTGGTGCCTTGGCATCAACTTCGTAGTCCAGAATTAAGAAATCGACTGGAAACACAAACTTGTCCACCCTTACTATGACATCATCGACTCTCCCTTCAGGTTTAACATGGGATTTGTTGGCAAGTTGTAAAATAACTGAGGTGGGTCTTGCATCTCCTATGCCAAGCTTCAAGAATATCGATTTCGGCATTAAATTGACACTTGAACCAAGATCACATAAAGCCTTTCCAACGAAATTAGCTCCAATTGAACAAGGAATAATGAAGCTGCCCGGATCATTTCTCTTTGGCGGTAACTTACTCAATGAAGAACAAAATTCTGTTGCCGTGGCAACAGTCTCTACTTTCCTCTTCTTGGTACAGATGTCCTTCAGAAATTTGGCATACATCGGCATCTGTTCAACAGCTTCCAAGAGAGGTATATTGATGTGGAGCTGATCAACAATGTCTACGAACTTCTTGAACTGAACTTCATCATTGTGCTTCTTCAATCTTTGCGGGAAGGGTGGGGGAGGTCTAGCTTCCTTAGCTGTAGGAATAGAATTTTCTTTTGCCTTGGCATCAGAATCTGGTACCTTGGCAGAATCCTCCTCCTTGTCCTTCTCAGAAACTCTATCATCTTGTAATTCAGCTTCAGTAGTGGGATTAGAATCATCTTGTTGTGGCCCACTATCCTTGACTTGTCGATTGATTTGTGTTCCACTCCTAAGAGTTAACACATTGCAATGCTCTTTTCCAGGCCCTTTAATGACTTCAGTATCACTTGGAAAACGTCCTTGCTGACGCTCTTGCAATGCCGTAGCAATCTGACCAACTTGACCTTCCAAAGCTCTCAGAGACGAGCTATGGCTTTGAAGTAAGGCGCCTTGACTATGAAGTAAAGCTCCTTGATTCTTAATTGAAGTAGAATGGTCTTGCAGCATTGTCTTTGTAGTAGATATGAATTCTTGAATTGTAGCTTCTAAGGAACTTATGCTCGCTGAAGATGAAGCTCATTTGTTAGCATTATGCCATGGCATAGCATTTTGGTAACCTTGAGGCTCATTGTGATTCTGTTGCCTGGTAGGTTGATTAACATTGTGAGCTCCTTGATTTCCCCATAAAATTTAGGATGCTGACGCCATCCAGCATTATAAGTGTTTGAGTAAGGATTGTTGCTGCCTCGATTGTAATTGCCTACAAAGTTGATGGACTCATGGTTGGTTGGGCATTCGCTCTCGTGATGATTGCCTTGGCATAACAGACATGCCAGACTAGTTGTTTTCACTTCCTTCACATCAGTGGAACATTGTAAGTTCTTCAACATATTAGTAATAGCGGAGAGTTGAGCGGACACCGAATCTTTGGCTTCTAACTCGAATGCTCCAGGTGCTCTCCTCCCACTCCCAAGTCTTGAGGAAGGAAATTGATAATCATTGTTAGCAATTCTGTCTAAGATAGCAAACGCCTCCGTAGGTGATTTATCCAGCAATGTCCCATTTGCCGAGGCATCCAGTAACATCCTCGTGGGTGCATTGACTCCATTATAGAACATGACTACTTGAGTCCAATCATAAAACCATGATTTGAACACTTTCAAAGCAAACTCTTGTAACGATCCCAACACTCATACATGGATTCGTCGTCGCCCTGGCGAAAAGATGATATTTCATTCCTTAGCTGCGCATTCATATTCGGTGGGTTGTACCTCAATAAGAAGCTCTTGCAAAGATCGGCCCATGATTCCATCGAACTGGCTGGTACACCACTCAACCAAGCCCTTGCTCGGTCACACAATGAATACGAAAAAAGCTTTAATTTCAGAAAATCCTCATGCACTCCTTCTTGGCGGAAAGAATCACAAACTTCCAGACAATTGCGAATGTGCTGCCTGGCATCTTCAGTTGGCATCCCCCCAAACTGCCCAATGGAATTCAACATGTTGAACATGAATGGTTTCAGCTCGAAATGTGCAGCTTGAATTTCGGGTGCCACAATCCCAAGATTCAGATCATCCAGCATCGGATTTAAATGATCTCGAATAACACGAGGCCTGATAGCAGGTTCAGCATTGTTTAATGCCGCGGTATTCTGATTTCCGTCATCTTGACCAATGCCTTGGTTTCCAATCTGATACATATTTCCTTGAGCACGTCTTCTTCTTCTAAAGAGTCTTTCAATCTCAGGTTCTATTGGTTCCAAAGGCTCTTCAGAATTTCTTCTAGGCATACACTAAATAAACCTAAAAAATAAAACAAAAATATCAAGTAAACTATACAAAAATAAAAATACAAAACAAAATAAAATGCTCTGGCAAAACTAAATAACTTCAGGCTGCCAATCCCCGGCAACGGCGCCAAAAACTTGTTCGTGTGTTGTGAGTACTATAAAATATACGCAAATAATGTGCAAGTATACACAATCGCTCAAGTAATATAATGATGAGTGAGTATCGTCTCCACAGGGATTGGGTGAAATTACGAAAGCCTAACCAAAGCAACGCACTAAATTATCTAAGTATAGTTAGTCTTGATATATACAAATGTCACGGCAATGGATATGTGTATGCTGGTGGATGCGGATTGATGGTGTGATCGTGTAGCAAATGGAAATGCAGTGGCAATGATGGATGTTTAATATTGAGTATGGTGAAATGTCAAGGCAATGAGAAATGGTAAAAACAGTAACTAAAAAGATAAATAAAATAAGAAGAAAATAATCCTCACGTGACAAGCTTCCAATGAAATGAATGGTAAGGATTGGTCTAAGGTTGCTAAACTTATTTCTCAAGTATATTTAAGCTATCTTGTCTTTACTTACTCGACAGGGCTTTCCTAAGGTGTTCAAAAGAACCTAACAGAATAGGATGCCAAGGCATCTGCTCTCACTCAACGATGTTGGACAGCCTACCCTATTGATGAAGACACCCTTTTTAGTCGTTGAAATCCTAACCTAGTCTCTTCCGAGATCTAAGGGATTAAGTTATAATATTCCTAGTCCGGTTCAAAACCCCTTGAAAATACCATAACCCATTGCTTATGAGGATCTTATCTTGCATTTCTTCCGAATACTTACAAGTATTTTTAGTTTAGGATTCTTCCGAATACCTAACCTTCATCTAAGAGATGGACATTTCCATGCCTCTTACAAGCCTAGATGGTGAAGCATTCATAAGCAAAGCAAATAATGAACCAAAATAAACTTAAATATACCATTAAAAATAAAGTTTAAACAACCATTCAACCAACCACCACCAAATAAGTTAGTTCATGGTGGGGTTCGAAATATCCAAACATAAAGTCATGAAAATATTCGTTCCAACAACCTACAAAATAATATAAAAATAGCAGCAAAAAGGGAAGTGAGAAGAAGCCTTCGTCGCGCCACCGGAGGTCTCCTCTCGGTCACCACGAACCACCTAGCTCGCTAGCTCCTTTCGGCGCCTAGCTTGCCACTCCTTGGAGCTTTATCAATGGAGGAATATCCCAAGGAAGAAGAAAGGAAAAAATAAAAATCTGATTTTTCTGCTCTATGCGTGTGCTCTCCGTCCTTTTTTTCTCCCCCATGAGGTGTCATATATAATAAATAAAATATCTAGGGGTAATGATGAGTTTGTTGGGTGCGAAATACCTCTCATACCCCTAGAATCACATTTTGTGCATGAACCTTATCCTCCAAGTGGCAGTGGTCCATTGGTAGCTCTGGCCGGCGGTTACAGCAGTCCTCCACGTGCAGGGACAGCTGTCCAGTGCCAGCTGTCCTTATGCAGAAATATCTTTTTGTCTTTTTCTGCGCCAGAAATGCCAAGGCATTTCTATCTGCTTTAGTAACGTGTGATGCCGCGGCATTACTTCCCAAAGAATCCTTTTCCTTGCTATTCCCTGCACACCATAGACAAACTGCACCTTTCCCTTAAACAGCACCATTGAGAAATAAAATAGTACAACCACCACAAATACAACTACATGATCCTAAAATGAGCTTTTAAACAAACAATAACTTAAGTGAAAAGGGCTTTAAAAGTAGCCTTTTTAGGAAGTTAACAATGACGGTAACACCACCTTGAATCTTGCAATAGTTGCTAAGAAAATAGAGGTGAGTACTCAGTACTGATCACTATCTCCTATTAATTAATTACACTTCATAAATTTATATTCAAATAGCATGATCTAGCCCTTAATTAATACCTTTAAACTTTTGTTTGACATAAGCTTTTTTAACCCATTATAATATAAGATAATTTTTATATATTATAAGTTTCATAAACTTCTTATGCAGACCATAAACTTCTTGATTTCTAGTACAACGTTAGACGTGAATTGTTTGAATGAAAATGGCTTCACGACACTTGATCCTTTATCACAAAGCTAAAGAGATGTGTTTGATAAGGAGATTGTGGAATCACTTCGAAGGATGTGAGCTACACATAAACAAGACAAACCTCTGTCAAATTCTCAACTCAAGGCAATAAGGACCAAAATTTTGTTGTCCACGTAGGATCAATCACACGCAACATCAAAACCAAAGAAGAGAAAAGATGGGAATAGATTATATAAGAATAAGTATGGTGCTTGGCTAGAAAGAGAACGCAATATCCTAATACTGGTGGCTTCCTTGCTAGCTGCCATGGCATTTCAAGTGGGCGTCAATCCTCCTAATGGTATTTGGCAAGATAATGGCCTAAACAGTGGAAATCATGATGTAATGTGACACCCCAGACCAATACGGATAGTCCGATCTGATCTACGATGTCAAATTAGGGTCACTAGAGCGACATACAATAAAAATACAAAAAATATAAAACTTTTATTAAAACATTTTAAACCGAAAAATAACTTTATAAATAAAATACAAGTACACAAATCATTCAAATATTAAAATCAGAATTTAATCATACACAATATCATAGAGTTTCAGGCTTTGTATAAAAACAAATATGACATACATGCCCCCTAATTATACTGATATCGTACTCGCACGTGATGCCAGAGGAACCCCTATACTGATGTTGATACTGGATCATGTATAGGGATGGCAAAAAAACCCGAACCCGACGGGGAAAACCAAAAACTGAATTAAACGGGGACGAGAAAAAACCATTTATGCTAAACGGGGACGGGGAAAAACCGTTTATGTTAAACAGGGACAGGGACGGGGACGGGTTTGGTAATCCCCGCCCCGATTACCCGATTACCCGGCCCGATACCCTACCCGATTCCCGGCCCGATAAATATTAAAAATAATTATTTTATATATATATATATATATATAATATTAATAAATTTAATTTAAATTAAAAATATATATAATATTTATATATTTAATTTAAATATATATATATACCCGGCTCGATACCCGTTTAAATAATCGTTTATGCTAAACGGGGATATCCGTTTCCCCACAGTTTTCCCCGATTACCCGATGGGGATCCCCGTTTAAATCCCCGTGGTTTTTTAAGCGGGGACAGGTACGGGTTTTTTAAACGGGGATGGGGATAGGGGACCAATACCCGACCCGAACCCGACTCGTTACCATCCCTAATCATGTATGTAACAGATATATATAAAACTACCAGATGATGCTAAAGGATAGACAAATATATGGTGCAAGATGAAGTTTTCCCTTAGTCATCCAGGCATATACATGTCATAGCGATAAATTGAGGTCTCATTAATTATTTCTTCAGATAACAATCAGGAAGCTTACAATTCAAATGAAATGTTCATAGATACAAATTCAGAAGATGTAGTTGGGGAATCTAGTGTGTTCCAATAAAAAGCAAAATAATTGTTCATTTCAATAAAATAGGTTTTTTTAAAACACATTAATACCCTCCAACCAAACACTCCATACGCAACTCCCCTGAATTGCATCCATAAGTACTAACCCTAGGCCCATTGGGCATAGGAGCTAACCTAAGGGAACACCTATGGTCCATAAGGACTTACCCTAGTTGAAGCATAGACGCCACCTGAGGAGAGTTACCTCAGGTCTATAAGGAATTACCCTAAGCACAAAGCAAATGAGCCACCCTAAAGGGGGTGCCTTAGGGTCCAAAAGGTCTTACCACTAGGCCCATTGGTCCAGAAGCCCACCCAAAGGTTGCCTTAGGTCCATAAGGACTACCAGTTTGATTGGAGTTGGGCCTGTAGAACTCCATAACATATCTCGGATAGTACCCCCAGTATAAAACATGTTAACCAGTGAAAAGAAATATCATAATCAGGGTCGGATGTATCCAGTAGCAGAAACTAGAGATCAGAAATCAAAGATCAGAAATCATGTTTTTTATTTAAATATCATAGTCATACTTTTAAAACCAGAGAAAAATATTTATTTGCATAAGGAACACACTAGAGGATTCATATATCATTTCAGAGGCGCTTGATAGTAATCAGGAGGGAAACATGAAACTTCTATACATTGATCGGATTTCGAAAACAATATCTATATAAAAAGGGTTCGACTATTAACATAACAAATCGAACATCTAGAAAATGACGTTTTAGAACCATTTAAGATTTCAGGTGCATTAGAAAGGAATTCATGAACTTTACATTAGAATTATGTTGAGTTAATCGATCGATGGAATCGGCCAAGTGGGGGTGAATTGGCAATTAAAATTTTGGTGGAAGCTTTTACAGAAAATTGAAAGTAATTGTACATCGATTTAGAGTGGTTCGACTTTCTTAACCAAAGTCTACGTCCACTACCTTAGCTATCCACACTAAGGATTTTCCAACAAATTCACTAATTTGTTCTTTCTTTTGAGGCCAAAGAGATAACCTTACAACTCCCTCAATAATATACCCCAATTATTGAGCACACTCTTTTTCAAAGAGAAAAACACAAATTTGCAAACTTACAAGGAAAACCTCACAAGGTATATTGTTTACACAATTCTTAGAACAAAGAAAGAACACTCAAGAATAAGTACAATTGAGTACAAGTAGTGTTCTTGAAAGCAAAATGAATATTGAATGAATAATAGGTTTGAAGTGCTCAAACAATGAGTTTGATGTTTTCTCTTTGATTCTATCTTGATTCTTGTTTCTTGTTGTTGATCAATGGGCTCTAAGCTTGTTTAAATGCTCCTTCAATTGATTCTGAACGTTGGGAATGATTAGTAGAGTCAATAGAGCCGTTTAAGTGTGAAAACAATTAATAAAATCAGTTGGGAGCGTGTGTACATCGATGCATATTCAAGGTGCATCGATGCATCAAGTGTAAAATTCAAATATTTCGACCGTTGGAATATTTAGTGCATCGGTGCACTAAGAGTGCATCGATGCATAAAACGCATTCGATGTTTCAAACAAACCTGCGTGCATCGATGCATGGTCTGTGCATCGATGCATAAAATTCATTCGATGTTTTCATAAAACCCGAGTGTATCGATGCATGGTAGTGCATCGATGCATAAAATGCATTTGATATGGTGAGTGCATCGGTGCATCATTGAGTGCATCGGTGCATCCCTTCACAAATTTGATTTTTGGCTCATTTTTTGTTCGAAATACTTTGTAAAAATTGTTTCAAAAATATTTTAAGTATAAAACATAACTTTACACTTTAGTAAGGATTGAAATTGAACTTTGAAAGACTTGGAGTAATATTTTGATATTCGAATAATTATATCGAATAAAATTTATAAAATCTTTTATAAAATCTTAAAATTCATTTAAACTTAGTTTGTTATATCGAAACATCAAAATGTTTTCAACAATCTCCCCCTTTTTGATATAACAAAACATTTGTGTAATATTAAGATTTTCTTTGAAAATAAATTTTGAAATTACTCCCCCTTACTATGATACATCTTCCCCCCCTTTTTGTTAAATCAAAAAGACTCTAATAAAAACATCTGAAGAAATTTTTTTGAAACATAGCCAATTGATATTTATAAATATAGCTTAAGCTGCTAAGATCACAAACAAAAGAGATATTAGCCATTAGTTTCATAATCAATATTCATAAATAGATATGTAATGGAAAATTGGTCATATATGGTAAATGATGCAAAAACTAATAAACCAATATAAGTTCAACAGCCAAATATATATAATAAGTTCTAAAACATAAATCCAAACAAATAATCATTCAAAATCAAAAATAATCCAAGAACATCAAAATGTTTATCAATCCAAGGTCTAAGTTCTAGAAAGCATGGCAAGTAAAGATCTACTCCATCGGAGGGTCGAGAGGAGGAGGATAATGTGCTCGTACTTCAAGAGTGAGAGCGTCCATACGTTCACGCATCTCCCGTTGAAATTCAGTTAGCTGAGATTCCATGGAGGCAAACCTTAGATCAAATGACTCCATAAATGTTCGAAAATATGGAGGCATTTGGTCCTCATGCCGTGCTGGTTGCGATGCCGGCGGATCATTGTCGGGAATTTCCTTGTCAATATTTTGCATAAGCTGTTGAAGCTCGGGATCGTCGTCAGCAGCCGGTGCAGGAGGAGCAGGAGCATGAGAAGAGCTAGGAGCAGAAGGAGCTCGTGAAGAACTGGCTCCCAGAGTTTGCTTATTGGGTCGATAAACCCATTGGCCAGTCTCCTCATCATGTTTCCAGTCAGCTTTCTTCAAGGAAGTGAGATTGATTTGATTTTGAAGAGGGATGGGATTGTCGAGAGAAACTCTAAGACCGAGCTTGATAAAAATATTACTAAGTAGACACCCATAAACTAAAGTTTCTACGTGTTTGGATGGGATTACATTTATGGTATCTACTAGTTCACTAAAAATGATATGTGGCAAATTTATCTTTCTATTATGCTGGATACAATGTATCCACCATAAATCTCTGACATGAAGAGTGAAGTACCTACCTCCGGATGGTCGAAACCACCAAGAGATCATTAAATGCAGAAAACGATCGTGATGTGTACGTAAGGTACTAACACTAGCATTAGGAAAATAGGGATATGCCATATTCTCTTTCTCATTATATAAACCATTGTCATCTAGCCCAAATTGTTTAGCTATAGTTTCGGATTCAATATGAATATATTGTCCTAAAAGGTAGGATTTAATTCCTATAGTCCCACATTGACTCTCATTTTGAATACATACTGCATTAGAGTAGAAAATGCGGACTAAGTGATGATAGACAATTGGTTTAAGGTGAAACAGTTTATCAAACTTCTATTTTTAAATACTCAGATTGTATTATTTTGAATTATATTTTTGGAGCTCCTCATAGTTGTAAACTTAAACAATATGCTTTTGTTTTATAATTGGATTGATGAATTTAAATGTGGTTTTACAAGTGTTTTAAAATAAATATTTTTAGGTTAGCCCCTTCGGTGGTCCAATGTAATATCTTAATTGGTTGACTTTCGAGTCGTATCGAATTAGGGTGTTACAATCAATTTTATTTTTAGAGGTCACGGGTTCAAGGACCAACGACTGTAGCAGAGTTATTGAGTGTTCATTGTCAAATGATTGAGAATATATTTAGAACAGATACTTATAATCACCTTAGTTTAATAAAAATAAAGTTTTCAATTCACATACACTTTCTAAATAATGCTTCTCGAACAGATCAAAAGAGAAGACATCTCTCTTTGCCAAATGTCAATCTTGTTGTTAATATATTAAATATAAATTGTTTAACAATTAATTTTTAATATGGCTTAATATAAAAATAAGTGTTTAAAATATACATTTTTTTTCATTTATGTGCCTAAACTATTTCTTGGTCAATCTAGGTGTCTAACATTTTCAACGTTACACTTCTAGGTGACTATATCGTCACGATCATTAAATGACACGTGTCGTCTTTATAAAATTTTAAAATTTTATATTTTTTTAAAAAAAATTAAGATTATATTTTTTTATAGAAAACCCAAATGTTTCTTGACTCTTAAAAACCCCAAAACCAAATCTTAATTTCAGTCCCTATATCCACGCCTTCCGTCTCTGTTTGTTGTTGTTTCCATTGACCGAATCTCCACCTGACAAACATCTAAACACTACAACTCGAAACCCATAAACCTGACAAACAATCTATGAATAAAACGACAAAGCTAAATCCCAAACGACAAAATTGCGATACAAAGATGACCTGACGACGCATGCAACAACAAAGAAGATGATGAACGACAAAGGAGATGCTAAGGGTGGTGGTGGTGACAGTTATGACTGGTAATGGCGATGATAAGGGTAGGGCTAGGGTTAGGGATTTTATAAATTTTTAAGGATTTGAGTTTTTTTTTTAATTTTAGAGAAATTATGGGTTTTAATATAAATTTTTAATTATTTTTTACAATACTTTTTTAAAAAATACATAAACACCACACATGTCACTTAACGATATAATTTAACGTCCGTTACAGCTGAGGCATCAAAAAGTATAATGTTGGAAATGTTAAGTACTTGAATTGACCGGAAAAAAATTTAGACACCTAAATATGAAAAACAAGTATAATTTAAACATTTGTTTGTATTAAACCTTTTATTAATTTCTTATATACAATAACATAAATTGTGTTAACTGATAACTTTTACTAATTTCTTACATACAAATTTTTAAACGTCCGATCATCCAAATTGGCAATTTAACATAAAATTCGATAGTGCTATTCTCACATATAATATTTATCGTCCGTTACGGTCGAAACACTTAAAAGTGTAACGTGAAAAAAGTTGGACACTTAGATTGATCGGAAAAAATTTAGACTCCTAAATATAAAAAAAATGTATAATTTGAACACTTTATTTGTATTAAGCCTTTTATTAATTTTTTATATAAGATAACATAAATTGTGTTAACTGTTCTTTTACTAATTTCTCGCATACAAATTAGCACCTAAATGAGAAAAAGGTATAATTTGGACATTTTTTTATATTAAGTCTTTTTATTAATTTCTTATATACTAATTTCTATTATTAATTTCTGGTGTCTCTCAGTATCATCATGTTGCTTATAAGTGGATTACGAATGCGACGACGGTTTTTTATGTGGGTTTTAATGGTCATCATGTGGGTTGCCATTACTGCAATGGCATTGGCATTGGCATTGGCATAACTAGTATGTCTCATAGCTTTAACACCTGGTCATCAAGAATCTTTACTGATCATTACTGTAGCAATTACTACGCTGGTTGGATCGGCTTGCTCATACTCTTTATTGGACACGATCGACTCATCTTCAGATTGACGAAGTGAATCTCCACACGCCCTGCTTGAGTGTAAACCGTACAATTTACTCCCTTATTCCTTTAATTTAAAGTGTTACACGTTACTTTAAAAAATTATACAATCAATTAGAATTTATGCTATAATCGAAAATATCATATAATTTTTTTACGATAATATTTTATATTACAATAAGAATAATTGTGTAATTTACAAGATTTATTATGTAAAATATTGTCGTAACCGTCATTCGGGTGGTCCCGGAATCGGGTTCCGACTTAATTTGATGTGATGGAGTCGCCACCGATCGTTTTAATTTGGTCGATCGGATACCATAACTTACAGTTATTTGATTTGCAACTTATCAGAAATATGTCGGATTCGGGAGTATATTACAGTCAAGGAAGGATTAACACCCCCGTACTGCCCTTTCGGTACCAATTTGATTTCCCCTATTGTCTTAATTACGAAAATTAAAAGTTAAATTAAAATTTAGAAGTTCGATCCAAATTAGTTACCTTTGACAAATTTAGAATAGCCTAAAAAATATGAAATTAATGTTAAAAAAGGTTAAATTAAAAATATAAAATAAGAATAAAATAAATAATAAAATAAAGAAAAAAATGAAATAAAGAAAATGTTAAATTAAAAAATATAAATATTAAAGAGGATTAAACTGAAATAAATTGAAATTTATGGGTCAAATTGATTCTAAATTGAGCCGCAAGAAAGAAAATAAAAAGGTTAGGGGACGATTTGCAAAATATGAAAAATATAAACATATATTAAATTGAATAAATTCAAAATTTCAAGGTAAAATTAAAATAGGTGACCAAAATGAATTACGCATCAAACCTGCAGGGATTGCGGAAATAATTTAACTATTTGGTAATTTCACAAAAGCCCTCCCTATAAATAGCCCAAAAATCACAAATTTCATTCATTTTAACCATTTCACTCAAATCTCTCATCTCCCTTTTCTTAAAATTATCTCAACTTACCCCAACCGGCCAAGTGCCAGCCATCAACCGGTGACCCCATCCGCAGCCCGACTGCTGCTCCGATCACCGTCTCCGATGGTCGAAAAAAATCCAAATTAGCCTAAAACACTCTCCCCAACCCGATAAACGTAAAATTGGAGCCTATTCGCCCTAAAAAGAACCCTACTAGCGTAGTTCTACACTTAGAGTTTCGATTTTACCTTAGTCCGACGAAGTCCCTTCAACTTCTGGTGGCTTTGCTTTCCCGACGAGGCTTCTATGCGTCCCGACGACCTTCGATGAAACAAAGCTTTAAGTTTTGATTTTTCTATTTTTTATTTCAAATGTTGTTGCTTTTTACTTTGGCTTGGGTTTTCATATATTGGTCGTGTATTGCATTGTTTCTTGGTTGCTTGATGCTAGATTTTCCTTGTGTTTTTTGTGGTGCCTCACCGGAGGCTTTTATAGCACACAAAAAGGGTGAATCAGGTCACCGAAATCCCGATTTTACTGGGATCTTACTTGTGCGTTCGTATTCCCGTTGAACTCATCGTCATATTCATGAGAAAATCGGGGGAAATATTCTGATTTGGTCATCAGAAAATTGCCCTGTTATTATTGGTTTGGCGAGTTATAGCGCGTGCTATCGGCACGTGGTCTTCACGCGCCATTCGAGCCCCCGTGCGACACCTTTACTAGATGTTGGAAACCTAGTTGACTTGGGTTGGGTCAGGCCCTCTCCTCCTAACCATGTTTGCTTTGTCGAGTCAGACTGGCATGGATCAGTTGAGCTCCATTTTTAAACCCAATTGTTGGACCTAAAAAAGTAAAAACATTATTAAAATAAATAAATAATATAATATATACTATACAATACAATATATTAATATAATATAATATATATGGAATACATTTTGTATATATATACAATATATCACATGTATATAATACTTACTATATAATATATATATAACATCATATATATACTATATAATATAAATATATAATATATACTATATAATATAATATATAATTATAATATATAATATACTGCAATATATAATACTATAGACTATGTAAAGACTATAACATATATACTATATAATATACCATATTATATAATATATACTACATAATATAAAAAGAAATCCGAATGAAAATGAGTGTCTACAAATATAATATTTTTTTAATTTTGATAAAAGAAAATCTTATCCAGATTACTTTAAAAATAATATTTTGAAATAAATTTCACTTACAGTCGATTACAATTTTCTTTTAACTTTATATTAATAGATGTTATTTTAAATTCCCATATTTATCATACAGATAAACTCCAGTGAGAAAGTCTTGGTCTTCAGTAATATTTTAACTTTTATTTATCAACTAGAGCGAAGACGAAGTCCACTAAGTTTAAGTCAAGTACTCCGATTCATTTTAAATTTCCAATACGTCTCCTTGTGCTATAACCCACGAGCTTCAAATATTTATCCAACTGTTCTCCAATACAACGCATGTTTATTGAAGTTTCTTTGGAAGTTTATAATTAATCTACAAAAAGCCCTCTTTTGATCAATTTTCAATATGAGTTATTAATATATTGGTGGTCGGATATCTCTACTCTAGACAATGGCTGACCGCCATTGAGACCACCCAAAAAATATTAAAAAATAATATATATTAAATTGTTAAATTTAACCTCTTAAAAATATTTATAATAAATTATTAAATTTGGTTATTTCTTAAAATATGTATATTATTTTAATATTTAAAAACTATATAAATGAAAATGAAAATGAACATTCTCAGTTGTCGGCTTCTTACAAGAGTTAAGTCGTCTCACCTTATAAGAGTTTCGTAAATGAATACTAACTTCATTAAATTCCAATGCTGTATGTATAGTCAATTTATTGAAGTTTCTTAGAAAGTTTATAATTAATGAATAAAAATTAAGATGAATTCTAATTATGAAAGTAAAACAAAATTTAAAAAAAGAACTATAATATTAAAACATGTTAATTTCATTAACTACTTATCTCTCTTAAAATCATTAGCACCGGAGTTGCACACTTTGTTTAAGATGGACAAGTGTTAATCATGAAATTCAAATATTTTTATTAATTATTTATTTTATTAAATGTATCTACTTTAAAATTGTATTTGTATATACCTTGTATAAAAATTATATTATTAATATATATATATTCACCTTAAAAATATTTTGGATCCAACACTGATCAATAGAATGCATAAACTTACAATTAAATAATGAAATGGGATCTTTCCCTGAAGGTCTCAGGATCGATCATCTTAAAAGTTATGTATTGTATATGCTATTAATTTAGCAAAAAGTAACATGTCAAACCAACAACCAGATGGTCTAGCGAGAGTAGACACTATACCCCTTAAGCAAATTGGGTTGGGAGGGTCGTCTTTGCTAATTATAATGCACAAAAAATACAAGTAATTGTGATAATTTATTCACTAATATAATAGTGCCGGAGTTATTGCTAATAGTATTGAACATTTGGCTAGTAAAAAATACTTAGTTGTGACAATATTGATGGTCACAAAATATATTTTTAATTTAAAAAATCGTCACAATTTATATTGATAATTGTGTCACAAAAAATGAACAATTGTGACAAGTTTTAGAATGATTGTCGTAAAAGTGACGACTTGAAATTTTTATCACTATGCATCTTAGTGTCTAAATTTAGGACTTTTAGTGACCATTTGCATTGTCACTAAAAGTGTATTTTCTTGTAGTGAGAAGGCCAGTGGGGCATGACTCCCCCAAAATTTTAAATAGTATAATGTAGACCCTTAAAATAAAAAATAATAATTTGATTCCCCAAAACTTTTAGAAATTCATATTAAACTTTAAATTTTTTTCAATGTTCTTAATTTAAGCCCATTCCATAATTTTAAAAAATTCTTATTAAATCTTTCAAAATTTTAAAAATTTTAATTAGACCCTAGTTTATTTATAAAAATATAAACTAAACTCTTCAAATTTTTAAATTTTTTTAATTTAAACCACTTACTTTTTAAAAAAAAAATAAGTTGGTCATCCTAAATTTTATCATCTTCTACCACTGTTTGGGAAGTAAAGATTCATCATATTAAACGTGACCTTAATAAAATTACAGACTTTTTAACGGCTTTAAGTCGAAATAAATCAAATAAAAAAAACTCTTCTTGACTGATTCCTAGAATATCACTTTTATATTTAAATGTAAAGCTTTAAACCTTTAATCTACTAAATATTGCTGAAAAAGACATTCATCTGGCGACTCTTTATTCATCAGACTATTCGACGAGTGAGAAAATCTTGATCTTCGGGCCTTTGGTTGTGGAAATTTGGACTTTTATTTATTAGACAAATCAACTCGGCTAATAATATTATTCCACGAATAATGTCCTTTTTCCACGAACCGCAGGTTCGAGAGATGTAGACTGTCTGTAATTATTCGTGACTAAACTTGATATAACAATATTCTCAGTTGTTTCTTACAAGAAGACAAGTCTGCTCACCTATAAGAATTACGTACTTACGTTAACGCTTTTACGAAATGAATGAATATAGAAGTTCATTAAATTCCAATACGTTGATGGTAACATCTCCTCGTATTATAATCCACAAGCTTCAAATCTTTAACTTTTCTCAAATACAACGCATGCATGTATAGTCAATTTATTGAAGTTATTTTTGGAAGTTTATAAATAAAAACTACGACGAATTTTAATTATGAATTGTTATTTAATATATTATGGTGGTCGGTGACGAATTCAGAAATATTTTTAGGATAGATATACAAATATTAACAATATAAATTTTTTTGAATGGGGTAGAACAAATAAAATTTCTAGATGAACAATATCGTTAAAATAAATAACTAACCGAAAAAAATTTCAAATTTTAGTGTAGACACATACTCACTTTCAACGACATGCGACTCCACCACCAGCGGTGGTATATCTTTATTCTAGAGTAGAATAAAAAGTTATTTTAATGTTTTGATTATTTTTTACCTTTAAATATTAGTTGAAATATATCATACATGACCATTTTTAAAGTTTTTTTTTTAAAATTAATAATAATAGATAATTTTATAAAATAAAGATAAAATATAACTAAAAATTATAAAACTAGAGACTAATTTCATTAACAAATTTTTTTTTGAAGAGCGCACAAACTAATTACTAAAGAGTAAAATAGGATCCTACAATGGAATTAAAAATTAATCAAACAATTAAAAGAAAATGATAGACATAAAGAAAAAAATTATTGATGATAGAAGATAAACATTATTAACACTAATATTAAAATACATATTAAAATAATGACA
Source organism: Hibiscus syriacus (assembly GCF_006381635.1). Lineage (NCBI taxonomy): Eukaryota > Viridiplantae > Streptophyta > Magnoliopsida > Malvales > Malvaceae > Hibiscus > Hibiscus syriacus. The sequence continues at coordinate 201,539 of NW_024061952.1, read as the reverse complement.
TATTGATAAACTTATTTTATTAAAACTTAATCACTCAATCATGATATACCTTTGGTGAGTGTGAGTTCATATCCATAAAATATAATTAACGTGGGTTTAAAACAATGATAAATCAATAAAATGATGTAATGAATGTCTATTAAAAGATGAGCATCAAATCAGACCTTGAAAAGAAAAAATGTGGTATAAGAGAAAAAAATTCATAATTTTGATTAGAAATTAAAAATATTTATTAAAATAAATAATATAAAAAGTTAAATATAAAAAACATTAAATAGATTAAAAAAAGAGAAAATAAAATGAAATGTGATAAGGTATGGGTGATAGTAGCTTCACTAAAGGTTGACGATACAATCCTCTTAGTCAATAAAAAAATTAAAAGAAAAATAAAAAAAATCTAGAGATGCGAGGACTAAATTCATCTAATTTCATTTATGGAATTAAAATTTAAAACTCCATCACTAATATAATAAATATTTACTTTTTAATATAATATATAAATTAGATTTATATTTAATATTTTGATAAGATGTAATTCTATATCGATAATATTATATTAGTAAAAAAATTATATAGATTCTTTTTTTAATAATATATATCATCTTTTAATTTACAGAAAAAATATTAATCTAATATAAATTAATGCACCAACAAATAGAATTAACGTGATTTGACGGCTTGTAAACTTTCATACACATAAACCTAAATTACTTTTTAATTTTCTTTTACGCTAATTATTACAACTGAACCTCTATCTATATATATATGGACACTACAGTAGTTATGAATCATACCGTTTCGTTTTTGTGAATTTCAAAGTAAAAAATGGAGAATAAGCTTTATAATGCATGTTTGGAAGGCAACAAGAGTGAGTTGTTGAATTTGCTTCAAGAGGATGCACTTCTTCTTGACAGATTCATCACTGGACGTTACCCTGAAACCCCTCTACACGTTGCTTCCATGCTCGGCCATCTCGAATTCGTCGATGAAATTCTTACTCGTAAGCCTGAGCTAGCCAAAGAAGTTGATTCTCGAAACTCATCGCCGCTTCACTTAGCTTCGGCAAAAGGGTACCTGCAAATTGTGAAAAGGTTACTGCAGGTTGATCCTGATATGTGTCTTGTTAGTGACATTGATGGGAGGAACCCTCTTCATACTGCTGCCATGAAAGGTCACTTTGATGTGTTGAAAGAGTTGGTCCAAGCCAGACCCTGGGCAGCTCGTGTGTTGATGGACCAAAGTGAGACCATTTTACATGCGTGCGTGAGGTGCAACCAGTTGGAAGCGTTGACGTTGCTCGTGGAAAGAGTTTCGGATCATGAGTTCTTGAATTGTAAGAATCATGACGGTAACACTATCTTGCATCTGGCGATAGCTGCTAAACAAACAAAGGTTTGTAATTTTAATTCAAGTGAATTAAATTAGTTTTTCGAATTTAGACTACAATTAATCCGTCTAACTTTAATTGATATAAACATACGCAGATCATAAACTTGTTGATTTCTAGCACAACGATAGACGTAAATTGTGTGAATGAAGATGGCTTCACTGCACTTGATCTTTTATCACGAAACCAACGAGACGCGATTGATAAAGAGATTGTGGAATCACTTAGAAGGATGGGAGCTACACATGGACAAGACAAACCTCTGTCAAATTCTCAACTCAAGGCAATAAGGACCAAAATCTTGTCGTCCACATGGGATCAGCCAAACGCAGCATCAAAATCAAAGAAGAGAAAAGATGGAAAGAGGTCAGTTAAAAATAAGAATGGTGATTGGCTAGAAAGAAAACGCAACACCTTAATGCTGGTGGCTTCCCTGCTCGCCGCCATGGCATTCCAAGCGGGCATCAACCCTCCCAGTGGCGTTTGGCAAGATAATGGCCCCAGTGGTTTTTCATCGACAGAATCAAACGGTAAAAATCACACGGCGGGGTTTTCTGTATTGGCAGATAATCATCAACGAGTATATACGTTATTCATCGCATGGAATACAACGGGTTTCTTGGCGTCTCTCAGCATCATCCTGATGCTTATAAGTGGATTGCCGTTGCGGCGTCGGTTCTTTATGTGGGTTTTAATGGTCATCATGTGGGTTGCCATTACTGCAATGGCATTAACATATCTAGAATGTCTCGTAGCATTAACACCTGATCATCAAAACTCTTTGCTGATCACTATATTAGGAATTGCTGTGCTGGTTTGGATCGGCTTGATGCTCATACTCCTCCTCGGACACATGATTCGAGTCCTATTCAGATTGATCAAGTATCTGAGAAAATCTGTGATGAGATTGATGAGATTGATGAATCCAATCGCCACACGCCCTGCTTTAGTTTAATGCGTACAATTGAGTCGTGTGAGAAGTGAGAACACTTGAACTATAGCAATGGTTGTAAAATATAATGTCTAAGCTTAAAGCCTTAAAGGCAGGGTTTATGAATGGAAAAAGTTGTGTGTTTTATTGTATCTCAGAAATCATTTTTAGTTTAAGATAATTCGTCAGTAAGCTGTTTTATTGATCTCCGTATGCATTACAGTGGACACTTTTTTGTATCTTGTTACAATGATACCTATTGGAACTAATCATAATTCTGCATCCAAAACAACCGAGACAACAACATCCAAGGAATATGGCTCACGGCTTACCGTCGTCACTGCAACGAACGGTTCGTATTCTGGGAAAAGACCTTTCAAGATCATAGCTATCTGTCCAGCTTCAGAAACTGGATTTCCACATGATGCTAGGAGATCACAAATCTTCTTCTTCATCTGTGTGGTATACTCTCCTATTGAGAGAGTTTCTTTCTTCAGAGAGCTTAACCGATAGTGAAGATCCATAAACTTTGTGGTAGAGTGTTTCGAATACATATAACCTGCAGGTGTTGCACTCCAAATAGTTGCTGAAGTTTATGCTCCAACGAGTTGAGAAGGATGTCTAGACTATTAGTGGCTAAAAGCCACAAGCAAACTATCTTTCTTCACCGCACGAAGATAGGTCGGGTTTGTTGAATTTGAATCTATAAGTAAAGAAAAAAAAAAGCAGCAACATCACAAGGAAATGTTGGAGAGAAAACAAATACTTTTAGGTATTATAAAAGAAGGATAAATTCAAAGATAAAATTATAATTCTCTAGACTTGGTAATAATTGATAACCACCCCATCCTCCCTAGTGAATCTTGAACTCGATTTGTCATTCGTCTTTTGGTGTCAGTTTCTTCGACCATTGTTTACCTTACATTTACCTCTTACAAGATGAATGGTTGAAGGCAGATTGTTGGTTGTTGCCTGCAAAGCTGCCTTCTTCTTTTCTTGTTGAGTCATTTTTTTGTTCATGAACTGACATAGATCCCTGTAATTCACCAATAGAAAGAACATCAAGATCTTTGGACTCCTCAATCGACCATACCACTTAATTACGTTTTGACGTCATCGATGGAAGTATCTTTTCAATCAATGTCACGTTGTTTACCATGAACTCACATTTTGTTGATAGTGACCATTGTTCTGGAGAAAAAAATTCAGATACGGACTCTCCGGATTTCATGAGAAGCATTTTAAATTTTGTACGAAGCAATTGTCTTTTGGCTTGGAATTTCTTCTTCATGAAATATCATATTTGTTTCGAAGTTTCTTTACTAAGAATAGTTTCTAAGATGTAACGATTAATGTCTTGAAAAAGATAATTCTTCGATTTAAGATCTTTCAATCCTTCTAACTCAGCTTTTTGAGTCTTTGATAACGTAACCGCTTTTGATACGTTATGCTACTCCAAAATTAACGACTTGTCAATATTCTTTGGACCTCAAGAAATTCTCCATCAACATATTCCAATGATCATCAGGGCCGGCCCTGAGCATAGGCCAGGGGTGCGACCGCCTAGGGCCCCAAGCTTGGAGAGACCCATTTTTAAAAATATTTTTAAGTTTAATAATTAAAAAATATTTTTAAACATATTTTTTTATTTCAAACACTCGAAAATATGATAATTCAGTGGGCCCCAATGATTAAAAAATATTTTTAAACATCATTTTTTATTAAAAAACTCTAAAACATGATGATCCAATGGGTCTCATTTTAATGATTGGAAACATCATTTTTTATTAAAAAAACTCGAAAACATGATGATCCAATGGGTCTCATTTTAATGATTGGAAGGGAAACTAAGTGTGAGCCTCCACTTGTCTTCTTGTCATCACCTCCTGGCCGAGGACCCTTAAAATATCAGGACCGGGCATGATGATCATAATGACCATCAAACCGAGAAAGGGCAGGTTGTACAAATTGTGATGTGGCCTCAAATGATATATTTTTGAAACTGGCTCGAATACAAAATGTTGAATTTGAATCTATAAGTAAAAAAAACATAAAGAAATGTCGAAGAGAAAAACAAATACTTTGTAGGCGTTATAGAAGGAAAAGGCACATCTTATTTAATCATATTTAGCCCCTTTATAAGATAAATTCAAGGTTGAAAATAGCACATAACAACCGGAACAATTAAATTTCTAGTTGAATAAACAAACCAACAGAAAAATTACACGAACAACTAAATAGAAAAACTTCTGGTGAATCTAAGATTTAGTCAATAGAGTTCACAACAGTTAGTGTTAAATTGCGGCTGCAACGTAATTTAACAGGTATTCCGTAATGTTTTTCAAGGTCACTGTGGCATCGCAAACCGTTAGTGTTAATTTGATGTTTTAAGAGCTTTTTTGTTCTGCTGCTGAAGTTGGCATTATTTATTTGGATGAACCCACGGCTTTGAATTCAATGATAGAAACTACTCAAATAGACAATTGAACTAAACCAAAATGAATGGGTCAAATCCATTTATTAGTACATGCACTGTAATGAAGTAATGGATTTAGTTTATGTATTATAATTTAATCATTTTTAGTTTTTGTATATTTTAAATTTTAAAATTTGAATTCTTATCTCAACCGTAGAAGTAAAACATGTTAAATTAAATTATATAATTAGTTTATGTATTATGCTTTACTCGTAGATTTATTTTCAGTCATCAATTTCTCTCTTTCTTTTAACATTTCTTAATAAGGTCTTCAATACAATCCCATGATAGCATATTTCATATTATTTATGTAATAAAATTTAAGATAAAGTATATAAATAACTCTCCGACTATACTATGTTTCATTTGAGTTTATTTATTATTAAAAATTACAAAATAATTCTTCGACTATAGATTATTATTTTGTCAAGTCTCTTAATTATTAAAAGTTACAAAGTTTTCACCTGATCATTCATATATTCTAAACTCGTTCTTTTCTATTAAAAATTGATGATCATCTGAGCTAGATGATAGATTTTAAAATATAAGAAAATTTTAGTTTTTATAAAGTGGGGGATGAAATCTATTATACCAACCCAACCATAGAGCTTGTATATGAAAGTGAACTGAAAGGCAGAGCAACAACCCATTGGAAGGAATGAGTTGGATTTTAAATCCAAAATGAACAAAATCTATGCCGTCTAGACCTCTCTATTCTTCAAATACCAGATGGGGATTATCCACTTGAAGACAATATAAAGCTTGAATCGAAACTACATGATCTCAATTTCACAGGTGTGGACAATCAGCCTCACTACTGAAAAATGAACCCTACATGTGGAAAAATGAAAGAAGCTGAAAACTTATAATCTGAATTGAACTGTGATATCATATATGATACAAATCCTCTAAAAGGATTGTTGATCTATCTGACTAACTACCAACTGTGTGGCGGCCTACTCCGGGTCAAATTCGAAGCCACCCACACAACAATTAGGAGGATTTATTCAACTGTAGACTGCTGGGTACGAATCTGACATGACTACAATGTTTTAACTTGGACAGAGCATCTTGCGACTTACCCAGCATGAGATCGACATAAATTGCGGTCATAGTGGCTTCGCTGCTGTTTGGAACTAGGGACAACGCTCGCTTCACAAAATGGAGAGCCAGGTCAAGTTCACCTCGTATTGCAGACGCAGCGGCAAGATTTGCGTAAAGCGTTCCACGAGCCTCTTCTGGCTTCAGAAACATGTATTCCTGCAAACCCTCATGAGAAGGATTATTGGCAGCTGCTCCTCCACTAGGTTCATCACAATCGACACGTTTTTCCACTTGCCACTGCTCACGGTCCTCTTGACTAAACGGCAATTCAACATTATTGCCCCCAGACAAATAAATGGCCAAATGCTCTGCAGCTTCCTTAGGTTTGTTCAGTAAACATAGTGCCTCTGCCGCATAGACGTGACCTAGAAAAATGTAAATTCTTGAACAACCTGGTAGTTCTAACAGCGATAGCGCAGCAGAGAGGGCCTTCAAAGGATTATCCAGTTCTAACTCTACATATGCTAGGTTAGCAAGAAGAGTTTGCTTAATCATCTGATTTTCTCTTCTGTGGATGTCTTCATAATAGGAGACAGAGTTCTGAAGAACCTCGTGATTAGCTCCTCCCTTTGTCTCTTTCAAATCTCCATTTGAGTTAACTAGACCAGCTAACATGGTTGAAGCCAAGGAATTGATACCGGGTAACTTCTTATGGATTGGGTTCTTGGAAGATGGTCCATCACTCGTTTCTCTCTCCTCCAAGGATGAATTGGAGGGTAAAACAGATTTAGAATTACTCCACTCAGAACAGTTCAGCAAGTGTAGCGCGTTATAGAGACATTGCCTAGCAAGGGGTAATGAAAGCTTAGGCTGCCCATCACTGCCTAAAGCCCAATCATTCTTTTCAACAGAATCTACATGTCCACTTCTTGAAGTCCCATAGTCAATCAGAAGTTTCCTCCACCTACCCTTGCCAATAACATTGACTCTAATTTCTGATCTGTCTGATGGAGTTTGCCTTTCTTTTACAAGCCCTTTCGCTACAGCCATTATACAACATTCGGCGAGCCGAAGCCACAAGAGGGGTCTTCTGTAGAAAATTAAGCATGCCTTCTGTAAACAACGAGCGGCAAGTATTGGTTTCCCACATGCCAAGTACTGCAACCCACAGTTATATGTTATGAGGAGAGATTTATCCTGTGAGAGTGTTAATAGCTTTAAAGGCTTCTCCTTTTGAAGAGATGAACAAATACCGAGTGCCTTGGAAAAGAAAACTGCAGACGAATGATACTTCCCAAGTTTATAGTAAATGCAGCCTAGATTGTTGTTAAACATGCTTGAAATTGCTGCATCTGTCCGATTACTTGACGCCATCAACAACTTGATGGCTTTTCGATGGTTTCCACGAGTATACTCAAGCTGAGCCTTCAAGAGCAGAGCCATAGATGAATCTCTACCACGAGCAATGTTCATAGCATGCTTGACTTCACGCTTTGCTAGCTTTAGATTTCTAGTTAGCAGTAAAACCCGAACCTTGTGAAGTTGCAACCTGAGTTTCAAATCAACACCAGAGATAGATCCATCAACTGTGATCCGGGGATGATCATTTACAGATGTAAGACCCGCAGGCCGTGTTAAGTTATGTCCACCAATATCCAGTGTTGAAAACATTTCATCCAGTCGGTCATCCAATAAATTTCTAGATACAGGATTCTCAGAAGCATTTACAATACCAGCTAAATCTGGACTAGATGCATCAGAGACGAAAGGGCTGCTAGGAACTGAGGAAGATTCTACAACTAGATTCGTGGATTGTTGACTGGCCGTGTTACCAATTTCTCCTTGGCTCACATTGCTGATGCCAAATGCTTTTTCCAAATAATTTAAAACATCCTGCGCATAACTAAAGCTATTTAGTGTCAATGTATAAGATACAGACACTACTTTTAAATAAAACATAACATGATAAAACCCTAGTAACATATAGACCAACAGTGGAGTAAATGATATTTTCAAAAGTTCAGCGAAGATGCTAGGAATTATCTCCTATTTACATTTCCAAACCAAGTATGACCTACAAAGTCCTTTCAAACAATAAGCAATGTTTCTATTATGAAGGACTCTCTCATTTCTTATCCTACTCTTGGGGACTATTGCTTCTCTTCAAGGTCTTCGATCATCAAAACTGTGTCTTGGTCTCCTCCTCCAAAGGGTTTTATAAAACTGAATGTGGATGCAGCAGTGAGTGGTGATTGGAGGATGGCTCGGTGAAGGGCTCTTTCCTAGAGGCTGCTGGTCCAGGTCCTCCGCTGTTGGTGGAGATTTTGGCAATTAAGAAGGGCTTATCTTTCTTTGCCTCTTTTCTTCCGAGGGTTCAGGATCGTTTAATTGTTGAATCTGATAGTAAACTAGCAGTGGAGTGGGTCAAGAACTATGATCGATGTCCTGTTGTCTACAGAGTTTTAGTGAGAGATATTGGTCTTTTGTTAAGAGATTTAAATGGTATTATTAGATGGGTTTATTATGTAACTTTTCATTATTAATGGTTATTAAGGCACTCTTTTCCTCCTTCCGCTGACTAAGGAACATTTTCTGTTCCATTAATCATGAAGGGGGTTTTTAACGAGGCCTAACTTCTTATCAAAAAAAAAACAATAAGCAATGTAAGGGGTATTCCATTAGAACTGAAGTACAGAGTACAAACTGGGTTTAGAGTTATCTGAATTCTGAACAGAGCTATAATGCCATATGAAAATGAAAACATCAAATGTGAAAGAAATCCAAAAATCAATACCATGTAATAAAAATTTAGCACGAAAATATCAAAATAAATAACCAACGAAAGAAGTACTGCCATAGAATCCTAAATTCACAACCAGAAAAGAGGTTTAGCAATTTCCATGGGACAAGGGAATTTAAAACAAATCAACTTTTCTTGGGACATTCAAAAGCATGATCAAGGGAAAAAAGAAAGGTAAGCATAAACAGTGCCAATTGAAAGAAGTGAGGGCTAATCAAAATTACGCAATGAAATAAGAGCATTGTGCATATCATTTAAGCCATGCTAATACAAACATAAATAAATAGTGCAAAAAATAAATAAAGGTCAGAAGCTGTGTTTTTCTAATGAATTGAGATAAGTTCATGCTAGCCTCATCACAAGACACAGAACACTGAATTACAATTAACTAAAGAGACATTAGCAGACAGTTTAGGGTATTCAAGTTTCAACAAAAGAAAATGCTCACCGGCTTCCTACATAAAATGCAAGACGAAAATACAATGACCACAAAATGATAAGGATGTGTGATTGAATGAACATGTCCTCCAAAAACAAGCTTATCAAAATTTTTAAGGCAGACAAACTCGCATATCACTGAAAACAAGCTAGCTTTTCATCGTTATTTTTTCTTTCTCCAACCTCGAAGTACAAGGCTAACAGTTAGTCATATCCATTTCTCAGTGGTCATTCTTAACAAGCAAGCACTTCAATGTCCTCTAAAAGCGTGATTATCAAAATTGTAAGGTAGAAAACTCAAAAATCACCATATACAAGCTAGCTTTTTATCGTTTTTTACTTTCCTCAACCCCCAAGTACAAAGCTAACAGTTAGTCATATCCATCTTACAATGGTCTCTAAAGTGTTTCAAGGGATATTAGCAAGGAATTTTCAAATTGGGAGGAACTCCAAGTAATAACACCACAAATATTTAGAACTTACAGCAGATTTCGAAGCAACATGGCAAGCTAGCACAACATCCAGCAACAAAAGGCAGATATGAAGGGATATTGTCTGCGTATAAATAAAAAGGGAAACGATTAAAACAAACCAACAAATGCCGAAACAAAATGACAATTATACAAAGATAAAATACCGCATCTATTGGCTCAATGTTTTTATACAGAGGTTCAAGAATTGATAAAGCCTTTGAATATTCATGAAGGTGGAACCAGATGACTGCCTACATCAGATCAATTCAAAAGAAAAATGTTACTACAAGCTATTGATGAAAAGATTATTGTTCCTGGGCTCTTGAAATTACAAAAAAAAGGCATACTATGTTTAGAGCAGCCACAGAGGTATCAAATTCATCTGAGTAAATAACACCAGCACTATCTGAAGAAAACTGCTGTATAGTTGTGCCACTTCCTTTTGAGTCCGAAGTAAATTTATTACCAGAACTGCTACCAGACTCCTGTTCCCGAGATGCATGAGCAAGCTCTTCACATCTCTTCTGAATCAGCAGAAATGGGAAAGGATGTTAACAAAATAATCTAAGAGTAACTTAAATCGTGAACATAACAATGCAATTTTCTCTCCATATAACAATAAATCTCCTACTCAAAAACAGTTTTACAAGTTAGAGTGACTAGATCAAAGGAAAGCGGGTGTTTTTAATATTCTGAAGAATGCCAAATGTGCAATCAAGAAGTGGGCTGGGAAGAGAGATCAGTATCTAAGAGCTTTGATTTCCGAATTAGAAGAGAAAATTCATAAGTTAGAGGTCGACCTACAGCAGCAGCAAGGTGTTATAGACAGTGAAGTATTAGCAGAATTGAACAATCATAGAGCAGAATTGTGGAGACTGTATAAAATTCAGGAGCAGATCGGTTTCCAGTATTCTAGATCAAGATGGATAAAAGATGGGGACCGTAATACAAGATACTTCCATACTTGTGCTACAATAAGAAAAAAGAGGAATGCATTAAATGCACTGAACATTAGGGGAAAGACTATTCAAGATTTGAATGCAATAAAGGCAACAGTAAGGGATTACTTCTTCAAAATATACAATGAGCGTTCCACACTGGAAATTGATGACATAAGGCTGGATTTTAGCAGAATTACTTTGGAACAGAGTCAGTTGTTAGAGAAAGAATTTTCTGAGGATGAGATATGGGAAACCTTGAAGTCTTGTGATTGTAAAAAAGCCCCAGGGCCGGATGGTTTAAATTTGGGTTTTTTCAAGAGGTTTTGGCATGTTCTTAAGGAAGATATTATGAAATTCTTTCGTAATTTCTATATGGGGAAAGAATGGGAACATGGTGTAAACTATACTTTTATCACTCTTATTCCAAAGAATTTGAATGTTGGATGGCTTGAAGATTATAGACCCATATGCTTAGTAGGTGGCCTATATAAGATTTTGTCGAAGTGCCTATCAAGGAGGTTAAGGAGCTGCATTTCAGACATTATCAGTCCTTCTCAATTTGCTTTCATCCCTGTTCGACAAATTTTGGACTGCTCTTTAATTGCTAATGAGGGAATTGACTTTTGGAGGAAGAATGGTTTAAAGGGCTGTGTTTTTAAAGTGGATTTTAAGAAGGCATATGACACAATCGAGTGGCCTATTTTATTCAAAGTAATGGGGAAAATGGGCTTTGGTTCTACATGGATTGGTTGGATCTCGAAATGTGTCACAACAGCTTATGTATCAGTTTTGGTTAATGGGGTCCTTCAGAGGAATTCCCAATGGCAAAGGGTATTCGTCAAGGTTGTTCCTTGTCTCCTCTGTTATTCAACATAGTAGGGGAACTTCTTAATCTAATGATTCTTAAGGCTGTTTCAGAGGGGTTATTTTCGGGTATGGTTATAAGCAGGGAAGAGGGGACTTTCAAATTATCTCACCTTCAATTTGCTGATGACCTTATAATCTTCTGTGGTGCATCTAAGCAGCAGGTTATGAATGTGAAGAGGGTACTTCGAGTCTTCGAAGTTATGTCTGGTCTCCAGTTGAACTTAAAGAAGTCTAAACTATTTGAGGTTAATTCGAATGAAGAGGAAGTAAGAGAATGGGCAAAGGCTGTTGGATGTTCAGTTGGTAGCTTTCCTTCAGAGTACTTGGGACTTCCTCTTGGAGCACAGAGAAATTCTTCTCTTTTGTGGGATCCAGTGGTTCACAGTTTCAACAAGAAGTTGGCGGGTTGGAAGGCATCCTCACTTTCTATGGCAGGGAGATTGGTATTAATTAAATCAGTCTTATGCTTGCTTCCTACATACTATTTATCATTGTTTAAGGTTCCGGCTTCGGTCTACAAGTCACTAAATTCAATCATGTCCAACTTTTTATGGGGCGGAGGAAATGGAAAAACAAGATTCATTGGGTGGGTTGGTCCACTGTGTGCAAACCGAAATTTGAAGGTGGGTTGGGGGTTCCGAACATTGACATCGTAAACAGAGCTCTTTTAGAAAAATGGTCTTGGAGGTTTGCAAATGAAAGGAATACGGATTGGAGGAAATTGATTTGTTCTAAATACAATATAGACTCTTCATTACTACTGTTTGACAGTAAGGTTACGTCAAAATTTTCTTGGATATGGAGATCTTTGGTGAACAATCATTTCAAAAAAGATCCTATTGGCTGTAAAATCAGAAGAAACTACAGTTTACTAGTTGGTGATGGGAGTATCATTCGATTTTGGCAAGATGTTTGGGCTATGGATCAACCATTAATGATCATTTTTCCAAGATTGTTTTCCATTTCCTTAAACAAGTCTGGAAAATTATCTGAGTTTGGTGAATTTAGCTCGTGCGACTGGTTTTGGGATATACAATTAAGGGAATTGAATGATTGGGAATATGAGCAATGGTCTAATTTGATGACAATCATTTCAAACTTTTCCCTTTCAGTTGATTCATCTGATGGGCTGGTCTGGAAGGGCACTGGAGACGGGGTTTTTACTGTCAAATCTTGTGTTAGTCAGTGTTATTCAGGGACCTCAAGTCCAGAAGAGGTTCATTTCTGGAAGAATGTTATTTGGAGGGGATTGTTGCCTCCAAGAGTGGAGACATTTGTCTGGCAAGTTATTCTACAGAAGCTGACAGTGAAGACAGTTTTGGTTAAAAGAGGTATGAAGGGTATAGATGACGTGTTGTGTCCTTTGTGCAAGCAGATTGATGAGACCCCCTCACATTTATTTTTTAATTGTTCGGTGGCTTGGACTATTTGGAATAAATTCATGAGGTTCTGGAATATACAGTCTGTCTTTCATGTTGATGCAAAAATATTTCTCCTAGCATGGGCTGATTTGAGGATTAATTCACTCATATGGTTATTTATTCCAGGGGTTTTCCTATGGACCATTTGGAAATTCAGGAACTATGTTGTGTTTGAAGGAGGAAAGGTAGATCAAGCTAAACTTTTCTTTTTAGCTAGGTTCAGGCTAGCTTCATGGTATTTAGCAAAGTACAAACAAGTTTTGATCTCTAAGGATTCGCTTATTTCATATCCTTCCTTAGGGGATTCTTGTTTTCATTACTCTAACCCCATTACAACTGTGATTAATTGGTCCCCTCCTCCAAAGGGCTTCATTAAATTAAATGGCGATGCTGCTACTACTACTGATTGGAAGAGAAGTGGGTTAGATGGTGTTTTGAAAGATGACTCTGGGTCGATCATAAGATCTTATAAGGAGTCTGCAAATCCTCGGCCTCCTACTTTGATGGAATTGAAAGCTATCCTTAAGGGCTTATCTTTCTTTCACTCTATTCGACATAGGTTCAAGGATCGCTTAATCATTGAGAGTGACTGCAGGGTGACAGTTGACTAGGTTAAGGATTTTGTTTCATGTCCTGATGTTTATGTTTATATTGTTAAAGATATTATTGAAAAACTAGAGTTTGTGAAGATGTTTGTTTTTTTTTATAGAAGTTGGAGGTCTCATTAAAAACTTCCTTCGTATTCGTTCACATACTAAGAAGTATGTTAACGAACATTGGAAGGAAGAAAAGAGTACCTCAAAGTTTATTAATAATAATACCCAATACAAAAGATAACACCGGATTATCCTCCTATGGTGATATACACCATTACAACAAAACACCTTAACCTCATATAACCTCATCCAAAATCACAGTCGAATCACCTATTTCTAATTACACCTCCATCAATAGGATTAAAACAACGCAAGAGAACATAATAAAAAGAGAAGCAACACCTACAACCATATAAACTAAATCAAACCACAATTGGAGAGACGAGATCTATTGGGATTCGTCTTCTTCAGGAGCCCAAGAGTTTGGCTTGAATGAAGGCTCTATCTCATGCACCATGATCTTGAAGGAGTTGTCACCAACCTTCAATTCCAACGTCGCATCAATTCTCGCTCCAGCCTTTGCGAGGACTTGAATTTTTGCCCGATCAAAGGATGATGGTGACTGACAGCTTTCATCGATTGCTAGCAACTGACCCCAACTATCAGCAATGTTCTTGAAAGTATCCCAATTCCATGCGTGAAACGGAACACCCTCGCAAACTAACCATACTCGGCGACACTCCAATAGCAAACTCTCTGACCAAGCTTCTACTATGGAGAACCACTCTGCGAGAGTCTCTGAATTATCGTTCTTCACACTTCTCAGTGAAGGTGTTATTAGATGGGTTAATAGGGTAGCTAATCTAGAGGCAGGTGCCCTAGCTAAGGCTGGAATTGGTTGATCCTTATGTTGTATTTAAGGGTTGTAACTATTTAGGTTGTCTATCTCCTTAAGGGAACTATAGGGTATTGTATTCTTGTGTTCTAATCTTATTATTAATGAATTCCAAGTCACTATTTTCCTCCTTCCGCTGATTAAGGAACTTTTTCTGAGTTTCATTAATCATGAAGGGGGTTTTTAATGAGGCCTACTATTCTTATCAAAAAAAAAGTTAGAGTGACTAGAAAAAGGAAAATGAATTCATTACAGACTCAAATGCATGAAACAAACTCAGGCTCAAAAAGTCTTTGGCACAAATTAAATCTGATCAAATGCACAGATCATTTCCAAGAGCAAATACTAACTAGTAGTGGTTTCACAATTGTAATTACGGTTTATGCTGCCATATACCTAACCAATTATGATTGCAATTAAAAAAACAAAATACAAACAATTTTCATTTAAGCTGAGGAGAATTGCTGCACCAAAAAATAATTCAATTGAATATTAGAAGATAAAATTAAATTTTCCACGTTAGTTTAAAATTTTGATTAATATCTGCAGCAGTTGATGCTCCACTGACCTTCCTTTTGGAGAAAACAAGACTTCAAAGTTTCTTGATGAATAGGCAAGAACAATCATTCATAAAAGAGGTACATAAGTCATAACTCGATTAATAATGACAAATTTTGTGGGAGTGCACAGCCATGGAAACCAGGAGGTAATAAGATAATGTGTACCTTGACATTCTTAAGGACCTCAAGCAACTTCTTTGGATCTGAGCAACCATCCCAAAAAAACTCCGCAATTGCAATATTATGAAGAATCTGTTGAATAATCCATTGGTTCAAAATATTTTATTGGCATCAATAAAAAGGACAAACTTATTAAAGAAGTAAAAAGCTATTCAAGTGGAGTTATTGGTGAACATATTCATGCTGACAAATCCTGCAGCAGCTGAACTCATTTGTGCTGAAAAACTTGATAAACTTAAAAAATGCTTTCTGATAACTAAATATTCAACTTCACTACAGCATGTTATAAGTACCAGCTAGCACTACAAAAACTATTTTGACATGCTACAAAAAGTTTCATCCTGGAAAACATAAAGTCGAGTGTGAAAGTTGTATAACAATTATTTCAGCCTTGCAGCAATCAAATCTTGCACTATAGAGATCCTAGCACTTTTTTGTATCAAATTATTATCCATTCTTTTACTCGGTTTGGTTTTTGAATTAAGACACTTGGTTTTGGCTTCGATAAAAACTAAAATAATCTTTCAAAAAATCCTAAAATTGAAAGATAACTTGAAGCAATTCTAAACCAAAAAAATGCATTTTGAAAGTCATTAATTTTTAATTTAAAAATAGTACAGAAATTTTTACTAAATTAATATATTGCTAGGCACTGGAACCTGAAATATTTTAAAAGATAAAAGCATCTCAATTTAATATAATATAAATACTTACCAGTTAAGATTTTCATCACTCTTTTCATTGAAATGTTTATTAAAGTGGCCACAATATGAGTAGCCAAACATTGAAATTTATGATATAGAACAATTTAAGAGGTCATCAAACATCATTGTACACAGAAACTCCTTAAAAATTTGAGGAACTGCAACTGCCCTAGTCCACTCAACCTTAACATTGGCTTTTCTCATGCATTACAATAAATATCCATATCATGCTAGTATTAACAAAAACACTCAACTTGAAAATAAAATTTTAACCATTTCCTTTTTGGAAGAGATATCCCATAACAACATATCAAACCACATTAAACAAATGTCAGTGTATAGTTCTCCAGCCTAACAATTAAACAATGACAGCAATTTAACCAACTAGGAATTCCATCTTTGATGACTACCCTATAGTCCAACTTCATCGTGTATATCGATTAGATTTTACTCAATTAAGCTCAGTTGGTAAATTGAATTTGCACTTTTATTAAACTAAACAGCTTAACTCAACTATCCAATATTCATTTGCAGGAGATTACAACCATTTGGTAGTATGGAAACATAAAAGAATATATCATTGTCATGATCCCCCAAGCAAGTTAATTATCAGAAAGTCAATTATTGAGCTAATTTATATAGTGAAAACATAATACGGCAATAACTAAACTAGTTATGGGGTGGTAATGTATAGAATGATCATCATTAAAGACAACATGTGAGTTTTAGGTTTAATTGGTTTAAGAAATTCCAACAACTGTAATCAGCTGATTATCAAGTTTTAGTGAGTCAGAGAATTACACACAAAACATTAGAAAATGAACTTCAAATTCCATCTTTAAAAAATGAATGAAATGAATAAAAAGGAGAAGAGCTAATAAATGAATCGGTTCAATCACATCCATTAACGAAACAATCGCGTCCATATGCGAATCAATTTGAAATAATTTACCTTCGGATCGCCTTCTTTCTTAACCTTTAGCTGATTCAGCACATCAACGCACTCAGCGAACTTTCTAGATTGGAAATGAAGAGCTGCTTCTTTAGCGAGTGCGACAGTGACGGGAAGGCCTCCCACATCGTCACCGGCGGAGCCATCCCGATTCGGAGCCAACGGCGATAACGAATCTCGCGAATCCATGACCAGATCAGACCAACTGAACTGGATAAGAAATTGAAATTTTTAAAAAAAATAAAGAAATCAGTCGTAACGATTAAAAAAAACTAGCTTCTCCTAACACGCAAACTGTGGTATAGTTTTTTAACAAAAAAAAATCATTTGGGGATTTTCGCAATGAGTCCTCAAAGGTATTTTGAGAAATTGCAAAAGAGGACAATCGGCGAGCGTTATATTGCCGCTTGAATTGCAAAATTGAGAAAAATGTAAAAAAACTGTAAAAACCTACGGCGACCGAATTCGGGGAGAAATACTTGATAGAGACTTGAGAAGGAAAGAGTAGCGTTTCCCTTTTTTCAGTTGTTTCAAGTCCAATCCGAGTTGAAGTATTAAGGCTCTTTTATCTTAATTGCAGCATTCCCAAATTTATTTACACAAATACCTTCCTATCCAATTATTTATGAAAATGGCATTATTTTAATAGTTAAAACCAAAGGAGTGGCTAAGCGCCTTAGTTCATCTTCAATCCTCATCTTTATTCTATCGCATCTCTATCTATTCTAGAGATGAAATAATAATTCATCTTCAGTGTTATCTCTACATTACCACTAACTCTATCTTATTCACAATATTTGACTATTATAATATTAATTTTATAGATATAAAAAAATTAGAAAAAATATAAAAAATCCGAAAAATTACAAAAAAATTAGTATGATTATTTATCTAATTTTAATATATTTTTATCTATGTTATAATTTAATATATTTTAATTTTTTTTAAAAAACGGTTGTAGCGTCAGTTACAGTACCGCGCTAGATATAGCGCGGTACTGTAGCAAATCGTTACTGTGGCGATTGGGATGGCGCAGCACTGGAACGCTTGTTTAACTCTACTTTGGAGAAAATCTCCAATGCAGCGCAGCATTGGAGATGCCCTTAGACCATCTCCAACGCTACTCTACTGTAGCGTTTTTGGCACTGTAGCATCTCCAGTGCTACGCCACATCCTGCGCCACAGTGAAGATGTGCTACAGTGCCGCACCACATCTAGCGCGGCACTTTAGTTTGCGCTACATTTACTTTTTTTTTACTTAAAATATATTAAATTATAAAATAAATAAAAATATATTAAAATTAAATAAATAATCATATTAATTTTTTTGTAATTTTTTGGATTTTTTTGTATTTTTTCTGATTTTTTTATATTTGTAAAATTAATATTATAATAGTTAAATATTGTGAATAAAGTAGAGTTAGTGGTAATGTAGAGATAGCGCTGGAGATGAATTATTGTTTCATCTCTAAAGTAGAGATAGAGATACGCTAGAATAGAGATAATTACCGGAGATGGTCTTAGTGGAATCCTAAAATTTTTGTAAGTATGGGTTCTGCTTTTTAATATTTTAGGGTCTTGTTTTTTATAAAAATGGGGTCGTATATTTTAAATTTTAGAGTTTGATTACTTTAAATATTTTATACATTGATTAAATGAATACTAGTATAAATTAATTAAAATATAGTGATCTTTTTGTATATAAACGTAAATATTGATTTAGTTTTAATAAAATATGCATTAAAAATATATTATTCACGTGCAAAAATATTCTGAATATTCTGATTCTAGATTAAAAAATATCTGCTGATGTCTTGAAGACAACTAGTGGAGCTTTCATGGATGTCTTGAAAGATTGAAAAATATTTACATAACCTAGCGTTTGATTCGAACTCCACATGTCCAGTGTAAGACAAAAGCGTCCGGGAATACCCTCGATAAACTTCACGAGGCTTTGCTTTTCCCTCAGGTACGTCGCCACAAAATCCCCCTGAACGGTGTTGAAACTCGTTTTATCAAACTGAGGCTGAAGACTTCGAACAATAGCGATGAAACCCAGATGCTCGACCATGTGAAGAGGGTACTCATGCATGATGATCGTTCTGGCAATTTCATGACGGCGTTTGTCCTGATCATACGGGATAAAAGGTGTACTAGGAGACCTGTAGCGTCGATTCGGAGGTTCACTTCCACCCATCTTATTGTTATCTTGGCCTCGTAACAGTGCGGACAGGTTCCTTTGGCAATGTGGCGCGTTTCAGATGGCTGGTACCGGCTACCTTGGAATCGGTGCTGTAAGCAAAACTTTGCTTGCACCGCTTACAATATGCTCTTCTACATCCAGCACTCACATTTTCAATGGTGAAATACTCCCAAACCATGGACTTCTTTTTCCTACGCTTTATAGGCTGTGTTTCGGGAGTGATCAACGCCAGCTGATTCTTATTCCCCCCGGGGGTTATTTCCATATCTATCATTTCTGCCTACAAGTAAACCCTGCTACTAAAAAGCAAAAGAAATTTTAGAAAAGGAACAATCTCAAAAAAAAAATGACTATTTGTATGCTAATCTCAATTCTAAAGACCTGACAAGAGTATATTTATAAGAGACGAAAATATATTTTCAATGATATATCTAAAGTAATCTCAATCGCGATATAGACCGTACCCCTGGGTCCATCCCTGGGTATGGGTATGATGTTAATTAAGCTTGGCTGCCCTTGCCAAAGCAATCAATCACGGTATAGACCATAGGCGATCGGGTCAAGGAACAATCGGGCTCGGGTCATCACTCGGTGGGTCCATCCAGAAAACGAATCATATAATAACGGATGACGTTACATAAATAGATAAGAACTCAAATAAACCAACTTTGTGGAGCAGGGGTAAAATAGATATTTTATCAAAATGGTATAACAAGGGCTTACAATGGGAAAGAAAGAAAACTAGATCTAGGCTTAAAAACATATTCTTTTACAAAAATTAAAATACCATAATGCAAACAAATACCCCTAATGTTTGACAGTATATGTAAATTTGCCCCTTTTGTTTTTTTTTTTTAATATTTGACCCCACAACGTTTAATTCTGATTCAAAAGTCTCCCCGTTTGATGGAAATCGTCAGTCAACTGACGATCAACGGCTCTAGCTGACTAAGCAAGCACATGTGGACAGAGATAATGACATGGCGTGTCCATGTCACTAATATATGTTGACGTGGAATTGACACGTCAGCCTTTTTTGTTTAAAAAATAAATTTCAATTAGAATTTTGTACCAATAAGAGAGCGACAGGTGTCACTCTCCTATTGGTGCATATTGGCAAGAATGAATAAAAGGCTACTAAATGCGGGAAAGGGGACTCAAACTTGGGGCAAGGGCGGGAAATGGGATGGCCCTTGCCACCAGGCTAAGCATGCTATTCAGTTATTTTGTTTAACAAATTTTTATTTAACCCATAATAAATGTTCAGTTTAATAAAACAAAATGAAACGCGCGCTTCAAATATCTCAGAGGTTTCAAACTGATTTCCCCCCTGATCTCTTCCTTCCATTCCCATTGTACTACAAAATTTTCTTATTCATATCATAAAAATGAAAGTCTTGAGATCGATTTACTTCACTCATAATCTCTTCCTCCACCGCAATCTCTCAAGAACCCATGTTCCCTTCTCCTTTTTCCGCCATTTCCACTCCCCAACCCCAAGTTTGCTCTAAATTCTCTAGAGACGGATGGAACCTAAAGAACCTCGCGTCTGGACCGCCTACTAGGGACTCACCGGCGATATTTCTACGCCTAGCAGGCGAGAGAAAGGCATTACCCAGGGTAACGACTCGGGTTCAGGAGACGATACCACGCCCATGATTGGAGTAAAACTAAACAACCCGCTACATCCGCTTTTTTTTCTCTAAAGACTATTGTCGCCTTACATAGTTCACGATACAAAAACGCCAAAATTGCAGAACCCCAACTATATTGGCGACATACAACGAAATCCTCCATTACCAGAAGATATTGGGTGTGCACCAAATTGCCCGATTTATCCGGTAGCAAGATCCCTCCAATCAACGTCAAAAGATATGCTCGAGTTGTATATATCACCTCTTGCTCCATTGATTGTTTATCTACTCTAAATTCTCTTTCCAACCATGTCTTTCGTCCCGCAACCCATCAATGACATCGGTTGGAGCCTTCTTTCCCAATAAATTTGAAATAACATTATTTACCTTATAAGTGTTGCGAAGCACAAATGGCATACCATTAATCGGAACACCAAGTTGATATGCGACATCTTCCAAAGTTATCGTCACTTCACCAAAAGGTAAATGAAACGTAATTTCGGGCCTCCAACACTCAATCAACGTCAATATCAATGTCGTCATCACCTTAAATCCGCGAAGAAACGTCGTTCCATATAATCTGGATTGTGAAAGATATATCAACATTCGCTGATGTGGCTCTTCATTCGTCATTCCTCGATGACGAATGGTTTGTTCTTCTCACTACAATTTGAAAATAAGTTATTTAATACAATTACATAAATAATTATTATTAATACTATAATTTTGTCAAAACTAAAATGAAATAAAACAAAATTAAACTTATCATTGCCAACTCGATCAACGAAATATGAACTTCATCAAGACGTAACATTTCAGATCTTGAGGCCATTTCAACACAAATTCTTCAACACAAAAGTTTTTGCTCTCGGTAGAATGTTTGATTACAAGTGAAAAATCTATCCAACCCAAACCTCTATTTATATTACTCTACCCAACGACTAGTTCTTTCAAACTGAAAATAGCCGTTAGAACTCGTCACGCCGGTGTGACGAGTTCCATGGCAATAAAATATTTTTTTTATTTTAATACAATTACATAAATAATTATTATTAATACTATAATTTTGTCAAAACTAAAATGAAATAAAACAAATTAAACTTATCATTGTCAACTCGATCAACGAAATATGAACTTCATCAAGACGTAACATTTCTGATCTTGAGGCCATTTCAACACAAATTCTTCAACACAAAAGTTTTTGCTCTCGGTAGAATGTTTGATTACAAGTGAAAAATCTATCCAACACAAACCTCTATTTATATTACTCTACCCAACGACTAGTTTTTTCAAACTGAAAATAGTCGTTGGAACTCGTCACACCGGCCATTGAATTTTTTTAAAAAAATCGACTGTTTAACAATGGTCAAAAAATTGAAAATTATACCCGTGACGAGTTCCATGGCAATAATTATTTTTTATTTTCTTTTAAAAAAAACAAAATAAAATAAATATTTTTTATTAGGATTCGTCACGTCAATGTGACGAGTACCTCAAGAATTTTTTTAATCTGCCTATAGGACCCACCTGACATATCACATTAAAAAATATATCCCATGGGTGTGACGAGTTCCATTGAGACTATTCAATTTACCGTATTTCCCAAATTAAATGTTTGGGTGCCCTAATGGGCTAAAGTTTTTGCCCGGCTGTCGTAATGGGCCAATTTGACCCCGAAAAGCTAACTGGACCTTAAAGAAGAAAAAGGGGCGAAGGTAAAAAAAAATAGGATTCGAGATATTAAAAGATTTGTAGGGTTAGAGTCTTGACTTTGGGTATTCAAAGTATTGGGGTTAGATGTCTAGCTGGGGAACTGGTAAGAGGGTCCACTCGGTTCATCCTCGGCTTACCAAAAACGAACCACAAGGCTGGCCAACTCACGGCTTGTTCAGTCATTTCCAATTTATTTGTCATTCTTTATTCCTTTTTGTTTAGGGTTAGGAGAAGAAACGTGTAGAATACCCAAAATTATATTAATGGACCGTTCTCTTTTGTTTATTGGTGAGTGTCTACACTTAGGGGGTTCTTATTTTTTTTAGCCCAATGGCATGGCCACTCACTTTATTCAAACCATGATTTTCAACCTATCCATTTGTGAATCAGTTGGTCAATCACTTCACCTCCCTTGCCCATCTCTCTTTTCATGTGAGAATGAGTTAGCCTCTCTTGTTTAGGGTTTTGATCGTGTATCAACTATCATGATACTCCATCACTAATAATACTATATTAAGGAAATGAAATAAAGAATAGAAAAGCAAAAGTAGTGGGATAAGGGAGACACAAAGTTGTGGGTTAAATCGAAAGGACACAAGGAGTTTCAATTGTGTAGGGCATGTGTGATTTATTTATTTTATATCAGCCTTGGAACAATTAGACAGACAGCGTCAGTGATACACTGACATCTCACTCACTACACCCAGTTTTCATGCAATTGTCATGTTGTGCTTCGCTTCTTGGAGAATTAACCGTTGAAAACACACACACACACATACACCAATTCAATTCAATACTTCACTAATTTTAACAACAATTATCATTTTTATACGTGGCTAAATTACTTGTTTAGTATCTAAAATATTAATTTTGATCTGATTTAATACTTAAACTTTTAATTTTTTTCAAAAATATATTTAATGTTTAGTTTTTGTTTTATTTTAGTACCTCGTTGTTAAAAACTTAAATGCACTTCAATTTTTTATGGGTAAATTACATCATTTATCGTTCAACTATCTTCTCATTCCTATTTTGGTATTGAAGCTTAAAATTTTTTAATTTAACTACTCAACTTTCAAATTGCTCCTATTTTAATCACTCTAAGTTAGTTTATTAATAATTTTTATGATATGACATTTTATTATTATTATTTTATTAATATACAATTAAAAATAAAAAATTTAAAAATTAGAGTGATTAAATTAGGAGTAATTTAAAAGTTAAATAAATAAATAAATAAACTTTAGTAACCAAAATAGGAATGAGAAGATAGTTGAGTGATGAATGATGTAATTTACCCATTGTCGTGTCTTTCAGTTGGGCCCCGGAATTGGGCTTCGACAAGAATGAATTAGGTTAGGAGTCACCACCGATCATTTATTTTAAAACAAATGGGTTGATCGGATACCTTATTTCTTACCTGATATGCGTCTTACCAAAGATGTGTCGGATTCGGGAGTCGATTACAGTCAAGGAAGGGTTAGCACCCTTGAACTGCCCTTTCGGTACTACATAATTTTCAGTTGTCTTAAATTACGAAAATTGTAATTTTAAATTAGAAGGTAAAATAACGATCTCAAAACTTACCTCTAATTGATTGAAATAACCTTAAAGGAAAAGAAATGTTAGGGAAAAAATGAAAGTGATTTGAAAATAAAGACAGTGAGAAATAAATAAAATAAGGCAAGCAAATATAAAAAAAATATAATAAATATAATATATGAAGTTAAAAAAAATATGTGTATAATAAATAAATAAATAACAATAATAATAAATAAATAATGAAGAGAACATGCATGATGATAATAATAAAGGAAGAACAAAACAGGAATAAAAAATATATTTATGTTAATAATAATAAATAATAACAATGATAATATATATATATATATATATATATATATATATATATATATATATATATATATATATATATATATATATATACACGTATATAACATAAAAAATGAAGTAAAAAGAATATATATATATATATTAGAATAAAAATACTAAAAAAACAATAAGAAATAAAAACGAAAAGAATAAGAAAAGAAAAAAATAATAAAATATATATAATTGAATACATATAATAATAATAGAGGGCTAAAATAAAAATATTAAAAAAATCGAATTTTTTTAAAGCTCTTCCTCTCCTCTTTCCAAATGTCCGAACGATTTTCACAAAATAGCCTCGGGGTTCCGTAGATCTAAAAAGTTAGTTGTAACACCCCAACCCGTACCCAATCCGGATACGAGTCTGAGATGTCACATTACCTTTTTAAAACACTTTTCCTTACAAAATAACAAAACATTTAAACTTCTTTTAAGAAAATACAATAATATATTATTGAATTATGCTTGTTATAAAATTATGAGATAAAAACATATTTGAGAACAGCAAAATATGTATGAATAGTAATGAACAATACCCTGCTACAGTACCATGAACAGTGCCCTGCTACAGTACCGATTACACAAATTTTCCAGATTACAAATATGGAATCGATACCTTTCTACAGGGAACCGATTCCCCTGCTACAGTACTGCTACAGTAAAATATGTATAACTTTATAAAAATATTAGTTTTCATCCGTATAAAATTTTCAATCATATGATTTTACAAAACCGATTAAAACATATCGGATTCAAATCTTTTATATTACATACCAACTACATTCTATATAACCAAATACATGTAATTCAACTACATTTCTGATCTAATCTTTGGTAAGGAGAACTGACCTGTCTTGTTCCTCTTTACTTCTCTTTTCGCTTTCCAAACCTACGTGTGAAACAATCACACGATAAGTCGATGACTTAGTGAGGCATATAAAACATATAATAAAACCATAAAACATTTCATAAAGAAATGCACTTGATATCATATAATTCATATTAAATGCATGAACATTTATTACGATCATATCATATAAAACATATATTATTTCTATAACAAATACCTACATGTACATATATCCTTATCAACACGTTTAATATTTCATATCCATATCATTAATCCTTATAATTTAACAATATTATACGTAACGTATCATGCATTAACCAAACAATATACCATTATATAAATCATGTGATCTATTCCATATAACAATTCACATATACATATCACATTCAGTATATTTGTTTAATCTTTTTATTAGCCCATGTACACTGTTGAGAACTTAAGGTATGTGTGTACACTGAGGTTGTGCACTAATGCTGTCACCACAACTCGTATAAATTGCACCGAAGTGCCACGTAGAATTTGCACCGAAGTGCCGCGTAGAAATGCACCGTAGTGCCATATAAGATTGTCCATAAGGACCACATATAAATTCCTTAAGAATCATATACATATAACAAGGATCAAGTAAGTGTCTCAAAAGACCTCATACATGTTCCAAAGAATACATATATGTCCCGAAGGACCACGTAGAATTTTATCCCGAAGGACCGCGTAGACCCTCTACTCTTGGCATGCCAACTATACCTCTAGATCTCATGACACATAACATGGGCATTATTTTCATATTTATCACATATCATATCGTCACATAGTTCACTTACACGTAGAACATTTTCATATGATTCATATTCATATGTCACATAGCTTATACTTTGTTCTTATGCCTTCTCATAGATATATTTTTTTCTCACGTAGTCACATAGGTCCATATCATACAACATATATCACATGTGTTCATGTAAACATGCATGCCATATTTTGTTCACATATGGCATATCACATAGAACATATAAGCACATATCAGTTCATATAATCAAGTATACATACCTTTCATGTCATGTACATCCTTATAATCAATACTCCATACACTATAACTATTGGAAATAGACTTATCACAAGTTCAATTCCTTATAATCCTATAAACTAAAATACACTCATAATAATCATATAACAGTTTAGGAGTCATTTCTTACCATAGTAACTCCGTCACTGGCTTCTTGCAAGCCAATGTTTTTCGATAACATAAGTACAATTAAATTGCACTCACCTTAGCCTTGCTTTGATTCAATCCTAATCCTTTGATTATTCCGGAACTTGTTTAGGCTCAATATCTACATAAATAGAACATTTCAAAACAACTATCAAAAGCCTAAACCTTAAACTTGATGTTAATAACTTAAACCGGTTTAATGAACCAAATCCCATTTTTTCATTTAGGGGGAATCGGTACCCCCTGCACAATCTGGAAATTTTCGTTCAAACCCATAAAATCACTGTTCATTACACGAAAATTATCTATTTTCACTTCAATTCTTCATGTTTCATTCCCTTTTTTATTATTAACTCAAATATACATACTTAAACTAATTTATATCCATTTATTTCACCTTAAACCTCAAAATTCTATTCACCATATAGAATTCAATAATCATACCAAATTTTCCATGTTATCCAAACTCAATTCTAACACTTCTAACTTCTTATTCTCATAGATGACAAGTCAAATTCAACTTAAAATTCAACTTATCAACTTTATTTCAAGATTTGATTCAAGAACTCAAAATCTTTAATCTCTCCAATACCTTTCATCTTGTTGTTTTAGAACAAATTAAGCTTTCCTTAAGCTTAATTATCATCTAACAATCAAAACCCAACCTTTAATTGAACCAATAATCAACTAATGAAGAAACTTACTTTTTCCCTTGAGCTCTTACGGGAGGAGGAAGAAGAAAGGAAGAAGAGATGAAATGTTTTCATCTTCCACGTTTTAATCTCCTATTAAAGGGGATAAAAATATCTTTTATTGTCAAATGATAATTTCGCCCTTTAATTCTTTGGATAATTACTAAAAACTCTTAGGAAATATCCTCAAATAAATCATTGAACTATTCAACTATTTTACTTTGACCAACAAATTCTGAAATATTTCAATTTAATCACTAACCCGTAATTTGGGATGTTACAAATCTCCCCTCTTTTTAAGAAAATTCGTTCTCGAATTTTCATTGTACACTTTGACAAGAACATATCTTTTATTTCTTTATTTAATCTTTTCTTTCTTTAGTTCTTCAACTAATTTTTTTTTCTTTATTCATTCATCTACTGTCGTTTATCATATAAACAGTAACCGATAGCCTCAACCATTTCTGTCTTTTATTTCCTTCGATTTTTTTTTTTCATTTTCTTTTGATCTTTCTAAAATTCCATATAATATCACTGATCATGTAAACAGTAACATCCAATCCTTACTACTCAATATTATGAATCGATTGATATCCTTCATCATTCTTTAATTACTTTACACCTTAAACCAAATCTTTACTCATTCCTAAATTCTTGTCTGTATTACCATACACAAAATCTTTTCATATAATCTCATGTATTTGTTCAAGGAATAATCACATTTTTATAACAAAAGGTATTAACTTTAAATCTTCCTCAAACACAATTAGACATATACTTTACAAACTATAACAATCTTTTTCACGTCACCTCGCACATTTCCTTACTTCTATATCGCATTTATCATTAATACTTCCATATGACCTTTATCATATTTGATCTTTTAACCCTTTTCATTTTATTTGTTCCATTATTCCTTTATTTTTTCAAAGTCAAAATCTCCTTATACTCAGATCATCTTTTCCTTCATGTTTACATACTCTTTTCCTATCACTTATGTTCATCCCTAATCACTGATATTTACCACATCTTTATAACTTTGATAATCAGCTTTACTTATACAGAATCTTATTCTTCACCATCTCTTGTACCTGTATATTTTTTCCCTCAACGCTCTCCTTTAAAATTTGTAAATAATCTTCTCTTTGCCTTCATCATATTTATATGATCCAAATACATAACCATATTCAGATCCATATCATACTTGATTAATTTACTTTATCTTTTCTTCCAATCTTATAACTCTATCACCTTTACTCTTACAGCAAATCAATAACAACTGTTCAATTTAGGGCATAAACCCTTATCGATTAATCATATATTTATTTATTATTTTTTCAATCAGAATTATCTCAACCATAGTTTACTTAACTTTTCAAATCCACCTTTATTCCCGAGTACCATGAAATTTATTTGTTCACTCTCAATATTTCAACGTCTCCCATCTTATAAAATAATCACCGACGTATTTATTTCTTGAATTTTTCCTGAAACAATATTCACATCAATGAATCTTCCATTATTCCCATTATAACATTTGTTTACCATATTTTAGTTCAACCGTATAGCGACTACATTATTCCATCTAACTTTTCCACTTTAGGATAGTGGAGATCCTCTAATATTA
Source organism: Hibiscus syriacus (assembly GCF_006381635.1). Classification (NCBI taxonomy): domain Eukaryota; kingdom Viridiplantae; phylum Streptophyta; class Magnoliopsida; order Malvales; family Malvaceae; genus Hibiscus; species Hibiscus syriacus. The sequence continues at coordinate 173,052 of NW_024061952.1, read as the reverse complement.
TTCGGTTGTACATTAAATTTTCTGAACACAATCCTCAACTTTTTAATCTAGGGTACAACCCGTATCAACTTGATCATATAAATTCTTTTCAATCAAAATTTCCCTCAACGATATCTTATTCAACTTTTCAAACTCGGACTCTTATTCACACATAATATTATTCCTCCATTTCAAAATCAAACGTTATAACTTCCTTTATCTTATAAATTGTTAACCGACATACTCATTCTCAAACTTTTCTATTACTATTTATATTCTCTTGAACATTCAAATCCTTATCTCCTTCACTACATCACATTACATAATTAAAATATACATTGTATTCGAATCCACTTCATATTTGGTTATCATAACCTAACAATCTCTTATACTTCCAATACATTTCCATCACATAATTTTGTTAGCCATTACTAACTCTTTTCCATCTATAATGCAAATCCCTTATCATATTCACACTACTTTATTGGTCAACTTATTTCTTTCAATCAAAACGTAAACCTTCATCAAACTATCCATATATGTATTCTTTCCAGTCAAAATAATTCATTCGCTATTTCCATCACTTATCAAACCTTCATTCTCATTCGTCCATAATACAATTCATTTGGTTCGAATTCAACCATTTCATTTACCTTTGTCTTATACATAACTAAACCATATCATATCTTCATACTCTCATGCTCTTTTATATCACATATATTTATCCTTAACTATCACTCCTTATCACATTTTCATGACTTTGGTAGTTAACTTTACTTGCACAAAACTTTATTCTTTATCATTCTTATACTTATGTTTTTTCCACTTGTTTCAACAATCACCAGATTTCAATACTCATCTCATCCCTTTAAAATAATATTCCTGCTTCAATTTTCATAACTTCTAACAGAGCTTTTAACCCAATTCACAAGGGTTGTCTTTAACCCTGACTTATCATCAATTAACTCTTTATTTAATCTTTCAAGATCAAACCTATTGTTGGAGTCTGTCGAACTCTCATCTGATTTGATTCTCTAACGGAGAATACAACTAATTCATGTCTGGTTTAAAGTTGAAAACCATAATCTCTACATTTCTTTGATGGTGCTTAATTCTATGAAGCACTAATTCTCTTAGTCATCTGAGATTTTTTTTCCAATCCTTTTATTCTTAGCTCTCTCTAGAGCTTTAACACGATCAACCATTTCTTGAAATGAGAACAATTTCAAAACCAGTAAAACTCTTTTAATTTAAGGCACAAGCCTTAAACAATCAATCACATGTATCCCTCTCAATCAGAATCAACTCAACAATAAATATGTTTAACTTATTAAACTTATACTCATACATAATGCAATTTTCCTGGGTTCAAACTCAGGCATTATAATTTCCCTTTAGGGGTGAATCGGTTCCCTACTATGGGGGTATCGGTTCCCTCATGACATTCTGGAAATTTTTGTTCGTTTGAAGGGGTATCGGTTCCCCCCTTGAATGGGTACCGATTACACAAATTTTCCAGATTACAAATATGGAATCGATACCTTTCTACAGGGAACCGATTCCCCTGCTACAGTACTGCTACAGTAAAATATGTATAACTTTATAAAAATATTAGTTTTCATCCGTATAAAATTTTCAATCATATGATTTTACAAAACCGATTAAAACATATCGGATTCAAATCTTTTATATTACATACCAACTACATTCTATATAACCAAATACATGTAATTCAACTACATTTCTGATCTAATCTTTGGTAAGGAGAACTGACCTGTCTTGTTCCTCTTTACTTCTCTTTTCGCTTTCCAAACCTACGTGTGAAACAATCACACGCTAAGTCGATGACTTAGTGAGGCATATAAAACATATAATAAAACCATAAAACATTTCATAAAGAAATGCACTTGATATCATATAATTCATATTAAATGCATGAACATTTATTACGATCATATCATATAAAACATATATTATTTCTATAACAAATACCTACATGTACATATATCCTTATCAACACGTTTAATATTTCATATCCATATCATTAATCCTTATAATTTAACAATATTATACGTAACGTATCATGCATTAACCAAACAATATACCATTATATAAATCATGTGATCTATTCCATATAACAATTCACATATACATATCACATTCAGTATATTTGTTTAATCTTTTTATTAGCCCATGTACACTGTTGAGAACTTAAGGTATGTGTGTACACTGAGGTTGTGCACTAATGCTGTCACCACAACTCGTATAAATTGCACCGAAGTGCCACGTAGAATTTGCACCGAAGTGCCGCGTAGAAATGCACCGTAGTGCCATATAAGATTGTCCATAAGGACCACATATAAATTCCTTAAGAATCATATACATATAACAAGGATCAAGTAAGTGTCTCAAAAGACCTCATACATGTTCCAAAGAATACATATATGTCCCGAAGGACCACGTAGAATTTTATCCCGAAGGACCGCGTAGACCCTCTACTCTTGGCATGCCAACTATACCTCTAGATCTCATGACACATAACATGGGCATTATTTTTCATATTTATCACATATCATATCGTCACATAGTTCACTTACACGTAGAACATTTTCATATGATTCATATTCATATGTCACATAGCTTATACTTTGTTCTTATGCCTTCTCATAGATATATATTTTTTTCTCACGTAGTCACATAGGTCCATATCATACAACATATATCACATGTGTTCATGTAAACATGCATGCCATATTTTGTTCACATATGGCATATCACATAGAACATATAAGCACATATCAGTTCATATAATCAAGTATACATACCTTTCATGTCATGTACATCCTTATAATCAATACTCCATACACTATAACTATTGGAAATAGACTTATCACAAGTTCAATTCCTTATAATCCTATAAACTAAAATACACTCATAATAATCATATAACAGTTTAGGAGTCACTTCTTACCATAGTAACTCCGTCACTGGCTTCTTGCAAGCCAATGTTTTTCGATAACATAAGTACAATTAAATTGCACTCACCTTAGCCTTGCTTTGATTCAATCCTAATCCTTTGATTATTCCGGAACTTGTTTAGGCTCAATATCTACATAAATAGAACATTTCAAAACAACTATCAAAAGCCTAAACCTTAAACTTGATGTTAATAACTTAAACCAGTTTAATGAACCAAATCCCATTTTTTCATTTAGGGGGAATCGGTACCCCCTGCACAATCTGGAAATTTTCGTTCAAACCCATAAAATCACTGTTCATTACACGAAAATTATCTATTTTCACTTCAATTCTTCATGTTTCATTCCCTTTTTTATTATTAACTCAAATATACATACTTAAACTAATTTATATCCATTTATTTCACCTTAAACCTCAAAATTCTATTCACCATATAGAATTCAATAATCATACCAAATTTTCCATGTTATCCAAACTCAATTCTAACACTTCTAACTTCTTATTCTCATAGATGACAAGTCAAATTCAACTTAAAATTCAACTTATCAACTTTATTTCAAGATTTGATTCAAGAACTCAAAATCTTTAATCTCTCCAATACCTTTCATCTTGTTGTTTTAGAACAAATTAAGCTTTCCTTAAGCTTAATTATCATCTAACAATCAAAACCCAACCTTTAATTGAACCAATAATCAACTAATGAAGAAACTTACTTTTTCCCTTGAGCTCTTACGGGAGGAGGAAGAAGAAAGGAAGAAGAGATGAAATGTTTTCATCTTCCACGTTTTAATCTCCTATTAAAGGGGATAAAAATATCTTTTATTGTCAAATGATAATTTCGCCCTTTAATTCTTTGGATAATTACTAAAAACTCTTAGGAAATATCCTCAAATAAATCATTGAACTATTCAACTATTTTACTTTGACCAACAAATTCTGAAATATTTCAATTTAATCACTAACCCGTAATTTGGGATGTTACAAATCTCCCCTCTTTTTAAGAAAATTCGTTCTCGAATTTTCATTGTACACTTTGACAAGAACATATCTTTTATTTCTTTATTTAATCTTTTCTTTCTTTAGTTCTTCAACTAATTTTTTTTTTCTTTATTCATTCATCTACTGTCGTTTATCATATAAACAGTAACCGATAGCCTCAACCATTTCTGTCTTTTATTTCCTTCGATTTTTTTTTTTTCATTTTCTTTTGATCTTTCTAAAATTCCATATAATATCACTGATCATGTAAACAGTAACATCCAATCCTTACTACTCAATATTATGAATCGATTGATATCCTTCATCATTCTTTAATTACTTTACACCTTAAACCAAATCTTTACTCATTCCTAAATTCTTGTCTGTATTACCATACACAAAATCTTTTCATATAATCTCATGTATTTGTTCAAGGAATAATCACATTTTTATAACAAAAGGTATTAACTTTAAATCTTCCTCAAACACAATTAGACATATACTTTACAAACTATAACAATCTTTTTCACGTCACCTCGCACATTTCCTTACTTCTATATCGCATTTATCATTAATACTTCCATATGACCTTTATCATATTTGATCTTTTAACCCTTTTCATTTTATTTGTTCCATTATTCCTTTATTTTTTCAAAGTCAAAATCTCCTTATACTCAGATCATCTTTTCCTTCATGTTTACATACTCTTTTCCTATCACTTATGTTCATCCCTAATCACTGATATTTACCACATCTTTATAACTTTGATAATCAGCTTTACTTATACAGAATCTTATTCTTCACCATCTCTTGTACCTGTATATTTTTTCCCTCAACGCTCTCCTTTAAAATTTGTAAATAATCTTCTCTTTGCCTTCATCATATTTATATGATCCAAATACATAACCATATTCAGATCCATATCATACTTGATTAATTTACTTTATCTTTTCTTCCAATCTTATAACTCTATCACCTTTACTCTTACAGCAAATCAATAACAACTGTTCAATTTAGGGCATAAACCCTTATCGATTAATCATATATTTATTTATTATTTTTTCAATCAGAATTATCTCAACCATAGTTTACTTAACTTTTCAAATCCACCTTTATTCCCGAGTACCATGAAATTTATTTGTTCACTCTCAATATTTCAACGTCTCCCATCTTATAAAATAATCACCGACGTATTTATTTCTTGAATTTTTCCTGAAACAATATTCACATCAATGAATCTTCCATTATTCCCATTATAACATTTGTTTACCATATTTTAGTTCAACCGTATAGCGACTACATTATTCCATCTAACTTTTCCACTTTAGGATAGTGGAGATCCTCTAATATTATTCGGTTGTACATTAAATTTTCTGAACACAATCCTCAACTTTTTAATCTAGGGTACAACCCGTATCAACTTGATCATATAAATTCTTTTCAATCAAAATTTCCCTCAACGATATCTTATTCAACTTTTCAAACTCGGACTCTTATTCACACATAATATTATTCCTCCATTTCAAAATCAAACGTTATAACTTCCTTTATCTTATAAATTGTTAACCGACATACTCATTCTCAAACTTTTCTATTACTATTTATATTCTCTTGAACATTCAAATCCTTATCTCCTTCACTACATCACATTACATAATTAAAATATACATTGTATTCGAATCCACTTCATATTTGGTTATCATAACCTAACAATCTCTTATACTTCCAATACATTTCCATCACATAATTTTGTTAGCCATTACTAACTCTTTTCCATCTATAATGCAAATCCCTTATCATATTCACACTACTTTATTGGTCAACTTATTTCTTTCAATCAAAACGTAAACCTTCATCAAACTATCCATATATGTATTCTTTCCAGTCAAAATAATTCATTCGCTATTTCCATCACTTATCAAACCTTCATTCTCATTCGTCCATAATACAATTCATTTGGTTCGAATTCAACCATTTCATTTACCTTTGTCTTATACATAACTAAACCATATCATATCTTCATACTCTCATGCTCTTTTATATCACATATATTTATCCTTAACTATCACTCCTTATCACATTTTCATGACTTTGGTAGTTAACTTTACTTGCACAAAACTTTATTCTTTATCATTCTTATACTTATGTTTTTTCCACTTGTTTCAACAATCACCAGATTTCAATACTCATCTCATCCCTTTAAAATAATATTCCTGCTTCAATTTTCATAACTTCTAACAGAGCTTTTAACCCAATTCACAAGGGTTGTCTTTAACCCTGACTTATCATCAATTAACTCTTTATTTAATCTTTCAAGATCAAACCTATTGTTGGAGTCTGTCGAACTCTCATCTGATTTGATTCTCTAACGGAGAATACAACTAATTCATGTCTGGTTTAAAGTTGAAAACCATAATCTCTACATTTCTTTGATGGTGCTTAATTCTATGAAGCACTAATTCTCTTAGTCATCTGAGATTTTTTTTCCAATCCTTTTATTCTTAGCTCTCTCTAGAGCTTTAACACGATCAACCATTTCTTGAAATGAGAACAATTTCAAAACCAGTAAAACTCTTTTAATTTAAGGCACAAGCCTTAAACAATCAATCACATGTATCCCTCTCAATCAGAATCAACTCAACAATAAATATGTTTAACTTATTAAACTTATACTCATACATAATGCAATTTTCCTGGGTTCAAACTCAGGCATTATAATTTCCCTTTAGGGGTGAATCGGTTCCCTACTATGGGGGTATCGGTTCCCTCATGACATTCTGGAAATTTTTATTCGTTTGAAGGGGTATCGGTTCCCCCCTTGAATGGGTACCGATTCCCCTAGCCCAAAAATCATATTTTTAGCTCGAAAATCACTTCATTTTTAGCTCAACACTTCATACTCCACTTCCTTTAATATTCCTAACTTTCATACACATACTTAAACTCATTTCTACTCCATAATCACTTCTTTAAACTCAAAATTCTATCATTTACATGGCATTAAAGAATCACACTAAATTTCCAACATGTTCTACAAACAATAATCACATCACTTGATCTTTTAACATCCTTATGGTGACATTTGTCTACCATAATCTAGCTTACCCACTTAGTAACGAAACTATTCAATTTAACTTCTTCACTTTGGAGAAATGAACACTTTCTCACATTATCTTCCTATCATTTAATCAAATGTCTATAACAATAGAACATTTCTCAAATTCACCCTTGAACTCGAGTGTTCTCAACTCTTTTCAATACATTCCTTCTATGAAATATATATAATTATAAAATTAAAAACACATCATAATATCATTCAACATTGTGAAACATTCTCTAATCTTGTACAGGCACTCCCTGAGGTTTTTCGCTCTTCTCCCTGCCTGGCCAGGGCAGGTGAATGCTATTAACTTCAGTCTATTGCCTTGTGCTTCACTTTAGAAGCTCTCATTATCATACATATAATATAACATAGCATTTTAATTCTATTTGCAAGACAATACACTCCTTACCCTATCAGATCAGAAAATTTTTCACTTTGTGTTGGCATGTATACTTTTTAAAACACTTTTAACTTCGTTTTTAGCCTAGAATCGGCTAAACCGTAGCTCTGATACCATTAAATGTAACACCCCAACCCGTACCAGACTCGGATACGAGTTTGAGATGTCACATTGCCTTTTTAAAGCACTTTTCCTTACAAAATAACAAAACATTTGAACTTATTTTAAGAAAATACGATAATACATTATTGAATTATGCTTGTTATAAAATTGTGAGATAAAAACGTATTTGTGAACAGCAAAATAGGGAATCGATACCCTGCTACAGTGCCGTGAACAGTGCCCTGCTACAGTGCCGATTACACAAATTTTCCAGATTACAAATAGGAAATCGATACTCTGGTACAGTACTGCTACAGTAAAATACATATAACTTTATAAAAAATATTAGTTTTCATCCGTATAAAATTTTCAATCATATATACACCTTTAAAACATTACAAAATTCAATCATATGATTTTACAAAACCGATTAAAACATATCGGATTCAAATCTTTTATATTACATGCCAACTACATTCTATATAACCAAATACATGTAATTCAACTACATTTCTGATCTGATCTTTGGTAAGGAGAACTAACCTGTCTTGTTCCTCTTTACTTCTCTTTTCGCTTTCCAAACCTACGTGTGAAACAATCACACGCTAAGTCGATGACTTAGTGAGGCATATAAAACATATAATGAAACCATAAAACATTTCATAAAGAAATGCACTTGATATCATATAATTCATATTAAATGCATGAACATTTATTACGATCATATCATATAAAACATATATTATTTCTATAACAAATACCCATATGTACATATATCCTTATCAACACGTTTAACATTTCATATTCATATCATTAATCCTTATAATTTAACAATATTATAATTAACGTATCATGCATTAACCAAACAATATACCATTATATAAATCATGTGATCTATTCCATATAACAATTCACATATACATATCACATTCAGTATATTTGTTTAATCTTTTTATTAGCCCATGTACACTGTTGAGAACTTAAGGTATGTGAGTACACTGAGGTTGTGCACCAATGCTGTCACCACAGCTCGTATAAATTGCACCGAAGTGCCACGTAGAATTTGCACCGAAGTGCCGCGTAGAAATGCACCGTAGTGCCATATAAGATTGTCCATAAGTACCACATATAAATTCCTTAAGAATCATATACATATAACAAGGATCAAGTAAGTGTCTCAAAAGACCTCATACATGTTCCAAAGAATACATATATGTCCCGAAGGACCACGTAGAATTTTGTCCCGAAGGACCGCGTAGACCCTCTACTCTTGGCATGCCAACTATACCTCTAGATCTCATGACACATAACATGGGCATTATTTTTCATATTCATCACACATCATATCGTCACATAGTTCACTTACACGTAGAACATTTGCATATGATTCATATTCAGATGTCACATAGCTTATACTTTGTTCTTATGTCTTCTCATAGACATATATTCTTTCTCACGTAGTCACATAGGTCCATATCATACAACATATATCATATGTGTTCATGTAAACATGCATGTCATATTTTGTTCACATATGGCATATCACATAGCACATATAAGCACATATCAGTTTATATAATCAAGTATACATACATTTCATGTCATGTACATCCTTATAATCAATACTCCATACACTATAACTATTGGAAATAGACTTATCACAAGTTCAATTCCTTATAATCCTATAAACTAAAATACACTCATAATAATCATATAACAGTTTAGGAGTCACTTCTTACCATAGTAACTCCGTCCCTGGCTTATTGCAAGCCAATGTTTTTCGATAACATAAGTACAATTAAATTGCACTCACCTTAGCCTTGCTTTGATTCAATCCTAATCCTTTGATTATTCTGGAACTTGTTTAGGCTCAATATCTACATAAATAGAACATTTCAAAACAACTATCAAAAGCCTAAACCTTAAACTTGATGTTAATAACTTAAACTGGTTTAATGAACCAAATCCCATTTTTTCATTTAGGGAGGAATCGATACCCCCCAGGAGGAATCGGTACCCCCTGCACAATCTGGAAATTTTCATTCAAACCCATAAAATCACTGTTCATTACACGAAAATTATCTATTTTCACTTCAATTCTTCATGTTTCATTCCCTTTTTTATTATTAACTCAAATATACATACTTAAACTAATTTATATCCATTTATTTCACCTTAAACCTCAAAATTCTATTCACCATATAGAATTCAATAATCATACCAAATTTTTCATATTATCCAAACTCAATTCTAACACTTCTAACTTCTTATTCTCATAGATGACAAGTCAAATTCAACTTAAAATTCAACTTATCAACTTTATTTCAAGATTTGATTCAAGAACTCAAAATCTTTAATCTCTCCTATACCTTTCATCTTGTTGTTTTAGAACAAATTAAGCTTTCCTTAAGCTTAATTATCATCTAACAATCAAAATCCAACCTTTAATTGAACCAATAATCAACTAATGAAGAAACTTACCTTTGCCCTTGAGCTCTTACGGGATAAGGAAGAAAAAAGGAAGAAGAGATGAAATGTTTTCATCTTCCACGTTTTAATCTCCTATTAAAGGGGATAAAAATATCTTTTATTGTCAAATGACCATTTTGCCCTTTAATTCTTTGGATAATGACTAAAATCTCTTAGGAAATATCCTCAAATAAATCATTGAACTATTCAACTATTTTACTTTGACCAACAAATTCTGAAATATTTCAATTTAATCACTAACCCGTAATTTGGGATGTTACATTAGTTTCGGGAAAAAAACCTTCTGGTTATCGGCCTTTTGAGTTTTGTGGTTTTACAAATTGAAAACAATAAACAAACAACACATGCAAGCCTAACACCCGAAAAAGTAAGGTTTTTTACCTTTGTTGCCTTCGAAACTTTGCAAAAAAAAAATGCTTTGATTGCTCCAAATTTTATGTTCGTATTTCGTCTATCAATTGTGTGTGTTACAATAGTGAGTTACAATGACTATTTATAATGCTTATGGATCCTATTTTTAGGAGTTTGAATCATAGTAAAACTCTATCATATTTTTAGGAGCTTGAATCATAGTAAAACTCTATCCTATTTTTAGGAGTTTGAATCATAGTAAAATTCTATCCTATTTTTAGGAGTTTAAATTCTAGTAAAACTCTAACGTTATGTTTGTTTTCTGAATCCCACTAAATCGAGGTTGTTGAGAGTGTTGTACCCGAACGAAAATGTGTGTTGACACCCATAAAAAAGTGTGATATGCAAGTACTAAAACGAAATAAAAACTAAACGTTATGTATGGTTTTACAAAAAATCAAAATTTTAAGTACTACAATAAATTAAAATTGATAATTTATATACTAAAGACGTATGATATCATTTTTACAAAGTTAAAAAATAACTTGACCAAAATTACAAGGTGATTTAATAATTAACCATCCAATCGGCTCGTAAGATATTTGTTGAAATATCAAATCAAATCACAATTAAAATAATAATTAATTATCTTCTTAGTGAGAAAAAATGCATACAGTGAAGACCTCTAATTGCCAGCTAATTTAATCATGAATCCACCAATTTGACTTTGTGGTGGGTTACTTAATGTTTCCCCAATATTCCAATGCCCAAAATTAACTCAATTTCGTTTTACTTGATAATATGAAATGGTACAAAAGCTTATTAATTTAAATATATATATTCGCAAACTCATTAAGTAGTTTCTGTCATAAACATTTTTTAAAGTTATTGAATCGAGTACATCTAGAAGGGTGTATACACTTGATAACAGATAAAGAAAATTTTAAATAAATATTATTTTATAATCGTCTTTAATTATTAAAAAATATTTTATCTTATTGTATGTTATTGTTAGTAAATATGTGTAGAGTTTGAGATGATGAAAATATAATATTTAATTTTTAAGTATTTTTATTATTTTAAAGTTATTTGTGGAATTATTGTTTATTGGTGGTGTATATAATTAATTACATGGTTTAAAACACAAATCGCTTAAATATGCTAATTTTGCTCCAATTAGCTCTTAAACTCTCATCATCAAATTAATCCTTAAACTTATAAATTATAATAAAATGATCTTTAAAATTATAAATATTTACTTTTAATGTTTTTTTCATGTGGACCACTAAAATAGTGAACGTTAACATTATTAACGGAGATTGAGGTTTTAAACTTTATTTTTAATTTTATGAGCTATCTTATGTTACTTTTTGAAGTTTAAAGACGATTTGATTGTTTTTTTTGAAAAATAACAATTCGTTTAATTAAAATTATTAAATTTAAGGCTCATTTGAGAATGCATATATAAGTTTTTTTATCCAATTTTTTTAAAATGTAAAATTATTCCCTAACCTTTCATTTTCAACGAAAAAAATATATGTTTAGAACGTGATTATCGACTCAAACTAATAATCTACAAAATTAATATTTTTTATGTATAATAATTGATATTTGATTTGTTTAATGACTAATTTAAATCGGGTACCGTAAAAATAATGACGACCCTCCGATCTTAGTTTAGTCATTCTACTAGACCAATTAGTTATTGGTTAGAAAAATAATATTTTTAATTTGAAAAAAATCACTTGAAAACTCTTTGTCAAATAAAATTAATTGAACAAAAAATTTAGAAAAAACTAGGTGACCAAAATTACGGCGAGATTTGTGTTCTAAGCCTATAAATAAATGTCGGTGCAAATATAAGAAACATCCTTAATGCGCGTAGATTTGAATTTTTTATATATTAAAAAGGCTTAATGCCCAAACTATGACTTTTTGTCAAATAAGTGTATACGTTTTTTTTCGACTCATCCGGGTACCTAACTTATACTTTTAGGTGTCCATGTCATCAACGCTATTAGTTTTTCTCGTTAAGTGTCACGTGTCAGTAGTGGGTAATTTTAATTTTTTTTTATGAAAAATATTAAAAATATTATTATGTTTATTTAAAAAATCTTAACGTTTCTTATATTATAAAACAACCACAAAATACTAAACCCTAACCTTAATCCGTCGCCGTCTCCTTCTCTGGCCACCACCGCTGTCGCCGACGTAGTCCTTGACATCATCATAGTTATATGATGTCGTAGTTATCGCTGATTCACATTCAAAATCGCGTGGGATCACGATTTTTTATCCTAGGGTTCGTGAGATTTAAAACGTTGATATGTGATCGATTTATCATCAATCGGTCACGATTTCATAGGGGTTATGGTCGCCGGGGGAAGGGAGGCCGGGTGGAGCTTCTTCGATGGTAAAGGGTAGCGATCGACTTGGGTTTAGAGGTTGAACAAAAAAATTAAAGTTTGGGGTTATTTCAAAATTTATGTTTTTCCTTTTTAAAAAATATATAATTTTACATTTTAAAATTTTATATAAAATTTTTAAAATTATCAGGTGTTGATATATGTCACTTAAGGAAAAAACTAACGATATTGATGACCTAGGCATCTAAAAGGATAACGTTTATAACGTTAGTCACCCGGATATGAAAAATAACTATAAATAGTTATTTGACACCAAAAAAATAATTTAGTCACTTATTTGGAAATTAATCCTATTAAAACCCGTAATCTAAACATAAAAAGTATATAAAAATATAATTTTTTTTAAAAAGGAGCAGTTGGTCTTTGTTTTTGGTTAGCCAGATGGATAGAAAGAGAAGTGTCCGCGCAAAAGCAGAAGCCGACAAAGCCAGCTCCGTCCCGGGAAAAACGGGCTGTACTCTCTTTGCCCACACCAACGTTCCAACGGTGGGGTCTTTCGCACATGCCCCCACGTGAACATCAATTCTTTTATTTATTGCCCCTTTTCATTTGCCCTTAATTTCTATTTAATTTTGATTTCATTTACGCTTAATCTTTGAACCACTACCGATTCCCCGCCCCCACTTTCATAGTTTATTGAGTGCACTCACGCTCCCCCGTTTCGGTTGTTCTCTTGTTGGTTGCCTACGGTCGTAAGGTTATTTTTTTGAGAAAATAACTTCAGTAACCAAAAATCTCATATAATATACGATTTTAACCAACTTTTTCCGGATTTGCCAAAATGACTAACAAAATCGCAATGCGATCGTTAATTCGCAGCGCGATCTCCATTATCGCAAATCAGTTTCCAGATTCGCAACGCGATTATGACTATCGCAATGCGATTTTCCCAATTCGTAATGCGAATAAGTAAATCGCAACGTGAATTGGGAAAATCGCAATGCGATACTGACTATCGCAACGCGATAATACAAAATCGCAACGCGGTACTGACTTTCGCAACGCGATACTTACTTTCGCAACGCGATTCTGACTTTCGCAACGCAATTCTGACTTTCGCAACGAGATTCTGACTATCGCAACAAGATAATACAGAATCGCAATGCGATTTTCAAAGTTCGCAACAGGTTTTAGTTTCGCAACACAAATATTTTGGGTATATATCTACGCAGCAGCAACAACTCATAACCTAAATCCCTAAATCACAACTCATTCCATCTCCATCTATCACTCTCTCCGGCGACATCCGTTCTTATATCCGTTCCTACATCCTTCCCCATCCGACAACAGGTCTTAGTTTCGCAGCTCATTTGTTTAGTAAATTAATTTACAACCATGAAATCATCTAATGTTGATCATGTTTGGATAGATTTTTGTTTTGGAGGGTCATGGGAGAATGTTCATGGTGTTTTACAATATATGCCTTTACCCATGAATCTTCAACTAAAACTGTCATTAAAAAAGTTAACTTATGAAACTCTAATGTTACGTGTTTCAAAGAAATTGAATTTAGAGCCCCTAAGTGGATTTAGGCTATCTTATCAGAGAAATGGTAAAGTTTATTTGTTAACCGACAATGAAGATGTTGAACGATTCATTGCTTACATTAGTGTTTCAAGTGATGATGTTACATTGTATGTTGTTGAACCTAGAAGTAGTATTGTTGGGTCAGTAGCGGGTAATAATCAACTAAGTTTTTCTCAAAACCCACAACCTTTCTCTAATCCAAATCCCAATCAACTTTCAGCACCAAATTCCGGTTTTCGTATTGACCAATTAGACGATGATGAGCCAACAGAAAAAATTGTGAGTACTAGTCAGTATTCGAAATTTGATCTTGGTCAATACCTGGACTTTGATATTGGTCAATACTCGGATTTTGATGATGTTTCAGAAGAAGAAACAGACTCTGCGTGTAATGATTTTGATATTGGTCAATACCCGAATTTTGATGATGAAACAGCCGTTGCCGAGGAAGATGTTGTTGATGATAATGAGGAGGAAGTTACGACTGTGAATGAACATGTTGAACATCCATTCTGTAATTCATATAATCCTGAAGAAGAAAAAGAAGAAGAAAAAGTCCCCGAAGAAAAGAAAATTCCACAGGAGTATAACTGGAATATGCCAGAATTACTTCAGATACCGGAAGAAGAGTTGGTAAAGAAAGCAGTTGATTGTTACACAAAAGTTATTCGTATCAAAAAAAGATGATTGTTTTGATACAAAGGAAGACTTGAAGATAGCTTTGTATACGAAATGTGTGGAAGATGTCTATCAACTAAAAGTTAATAAATCAAGCAAAGATCGTTTCGAAACAAGGTGTATGATTGACAAAAACTGTACGTGGCGTATGATTGCAAAGAGGATAAAAGATTGCGAAATGTTTCAAGTTAGGACTTTTATTGATAAACATACATGTTCAAGAACCCAAGTTTTTCCTCACCATAGACATGCAAACAAAAAGGTGTTGGGTGGTTTTCTGGCTGAGTTAATGTTTTTGAATGTCAGGGTATATCGGGGACATGAAATTATGACTGACATGAATGCTCGGTTCAAGATTAGTATATATCATATTCTCAAGCTTGGAGAGCCAAATGTTATGCCTTGGAATTGTTGAGGGGGTCGCCAGAAGCATCGTTTGCCCAACTGCCGGCTTATTGTCACAATTTAAAGCTGAAAAATCATGGGTCGGTAACTCATATCAAAACAGATAGAGATGGACGCTTTGAGTTGCTGTTTATCGCCATTGGTGCTGCGGTTAGTAAATCAATATAATTCTGTTGACTCATTTTTGTTAGTTACATGCATTTCACATTTAAATGATTATATTTCTTATGTATATTATTTTGTAGATTCGTTCGTTTATTACTTGCATGCGCCCAGTTATTATAGTTGACGGAGCACATTTGAAAGGTCGATACCTTGGAGTAAACTTATTAGCAGTAGCCATGGATGCTAACAATGGGATATTGCCAATAGCTTACGGGGTTGGCAAATCTGAAACCTCTGATTCATGGACATGGTTTATGGGCATCTTAGGGATTGCATAGGTCCTATTAGCAATCTGACAATCATATCCGATAGGGCAAACTCAATTGACAACGTTGTTAGAAGGTGTTTCCCAGATGCTTTTCATGGACTTTGTGGTGTTCATTTGTATAGAAATCTAAAATCAAGGTCTGCTGGTATAAAAAAGCACAAATGGACATACTGGAAGGCTGTAAAAGCTTATCGGGAAGTGGATTTCAATAAGCATATAAACTGTTTAAGACGTGTTTTGCCTCAGTGTGCTCAAACACTAGAAGATGGCGGGTTTGAAAGATGGTCAAGAGTACATCAACTTGGAGCAAGATATGGTTTCATGACGTCTAATAGTGCAGAATCAATCAACGCTCTAAGTCGTCATTCCCGGAAATTACCCATTACTATGTTAATGGAGTTTTTTCGAGCCTCTATTCAACAGTGGTACTACAAGAAAAGAAACCATGCAGGTATTATTTCTTTGAATTCGTAACTTATCATATATTTTACTAAGTATTATTTATTTAAATTTACAGGAACATTGGAACATCGTGTTACACCATGGACTGAAAAAAAGATAACGAAACGTGTTGTGAAGTCAACGTCATGGAGAGTTGAACCATGTTCAAACACTTTGTTTGAAGTACTGGATAATAACTTAAATGGGCTTGTCGATCTAAATGCAAGGACGTATAGTTGTATGAAATGGCAAACATCTGGTTATCCGTGTGGCCATGTTATAAAAGTTGCTCTTCATCTAAACCAAGATGATTCAAGCACATACGCTATGGATTGCTACACTACAGAAGTATATCGACATACTTATGCCAAGATTGTCTACCCTATTCCACATCCTTCTGAGTGGGACATACCAGATGACTTACAAACAGTTTTGCCACCAGCCATGGACAGAAGGCTACCTGGCCGACCAAAAAGTCATGATCGTATACCGTCTAAGGGTAAAGAGAAGAAGAGATCGACATGTAGTCGGTGTAAGGAAAGTGGTCATACAAGGTTGACATATGGTTCACTAGTGCCATCACAATCATCTTTTCCTCTACCAAAATATAGATCCTCATCAAAATCCAAAGCTCATATGGTGTCAAGCAAAAGGCAATCAAAATCACAATCATCTTCAAAATCCCTATCACAACCGGCTTCACCTTTTGGGACTGTTAACTTAGGTGATTTTTAAATGCAAACGTTGTATTATGTGTATTTTATGTGTGCACTTTTAACATTTTCAGTTAGGCATGTATTAGTAACTTGAGTTTGAACATTGCTATGATCTGTTCAGTTGTTATCACTTATTAGACATTCATTTGACTATCGCAACGGGGAAATCGCAACGCGAAAATGACTATCGCAACGCGAAAATGGCTATCGCAACGTGAAAATGGCTATCGCAATGCGAAAATGGCTATCGCAACGAGAAAATCGCAATGCGAAATGAAAATCGCATTGCGATTTTCTCGTTGCGATTTTCATTTCACATTGCGATTCTCTCGTTGCGATAGTCAGTTTCGTGTTGCGATAGTCTGTTTTGCCTTCAACATAATACAGATTGAAAATCAACAAATCAACTATTACATTTCAATCAATTAAACAAGCACAAATAAGAATTATGTACACATCAATTAAACAAATCAACATTTACAAATCATCTTTTACAAATCAATTAAATAATAAAAGTGGTCATACAAGGTTGACATATGGTTCACTAGTGCCATCACAATCATCTTTTCCTCTACCAAAATATAGATCCTCATCAAAATCCAAAGCTCATATGGTGTCAAGCAAAAGGCAATCAAAATCACAATCATCTTCAAAATCCCTATCACAACCGGCTTCACCTTTTGGGACTGTTAACTTAGGTGATTTTTAAATGCAAACGTTGTATTATGTGTATTTTATGTGTGCACTTTTAACATTTTCAGTTAGGCATGTATTAGTAACTTGAGTTTGAACATTGCTATGATCTGTTCAGTTGTTATCACTTATTAGACATTCATTTGACTATCGCAACGAGGAAATCGCAACGCGAAAATGACTATCGCAACGCGAAAATGGCTATCGCAACGTGAAAATGGCTATCGCAATGCGAAAATGGCTATCGCAACGAGAAAATCGCAATGCGAAATGAAAATCGTATTGCGATTTTCTCGTTGCGATTTTCATTTCACATTGCGATTCTCTCGTTGCGATAGTCAGTTTAGTGTTGCGATAGTCTGTTTTGCCTTCAACATAATGCAGATTGAAAATCAACAAATCAACTAGTACATTTCAATCAATTAAACAAGCACAAATAAGAATTATGTACACATCAATTAAACAAATCAACATTTACAAATCATCTTTTACAAATCAATTAAATAATAAAAGTGGTCATACAAGGTTGACATATGGTTCACTAGTGCCATCACAATCATCTTTTCCTCTACCAAAATATAGATCCTCATCAAAATCCAAAGCTCATATGGTGTCAAGCAAAAGGCAATCAAAATCACAATCATCTTCAAAATCCCTATCACAACCGGCTTCACCTTTTGGGACTGTTAACTTAGGTGATTTTTAAATGCAAACGTTGTATTATGTGTATTTTATGTGTGCACTTTTAACATTTTCAGTTAGGCATGTATTAGTAACTTGAGTTTGAACATTGCTATGATCTGTTCAGTTGTTATCACTTATTAGACATTCATTTGACTATCGCAACGGGGAAATCGCAACGCGAAAATGACTATCGCAACGCGAAAATGGCTATCGCAACGTGAAAATGGCTATCGCAATGCGAAAATGGCTATCGCAACGAGAAAATCGCAATGCGAAATGAAAATCGCATTGCGATTTTCTCGTTGCGATTTTCATTTCACATTGCGATTCTCTCGTTGCGATAGTCAGTTTCGTGTTGCGATAGTCTGTTTTGCCTTCAACATAATGCAGATTGAAAATCAACAAATCAACTATTACATTTCAATCAATTAAACAAGCACAAATAAGAATTATGTACACATCAATTAAACAAATCAACATTTACAAATCATCTTTTACAAATCAATTAAATAATAAAAAAATAATAATAATTCTTATTTCCTCATCAATTATTGAATCAATGAATCAACTTTTGCACCCGTACATCCATTTCACGCAGCTCACTTAAGGATTAACCTATAGAAACCAAACATTTGCTCAAACAAGACTTCCTACACATCTAAAACCTACAAACAGCAAATTATTGAATTATAGGTACTTAACCAAACATTTTCAAACCAAAAGAAGTATATATGTTAACAAAACTTGCATTTGACTTACCAATTAATAATGGACACTTTCATAACGCGGATGCAGGTAGGCAGCGTCTCGAATATATCGCTCTAGCCATATAATACCGAAACCACAAGCCTACTGCAGCTCTATCTCTATCAGTGGGAGGTAGAAACCATGTGCTTCCCGTCGTCAAACGCGCCAAGCACATGCATACGAGAGGACCATAATCCCCTCTCGCTCCCGGAGATTGTTGTGGCGCGGTCTCGTCTCTGACAATTGTGACATTGAACTTCTTTGGCTTCTTGTGTCCAGAATGAGTCCAATAATTAATCCCATCCAAGAATTTAGCCAAATGAGAGCTCCATCCCTTGATAATATCTCTCAAATCAGACAGTGATATGTAATTTATCATGCTGTCATATACTATATCTTTAGGGATGGGAGCTGAAGTTGGACGAGAAACCAATGACGACGTTCCAAAACAGGGATAACACCTGCAATCATAAGTAATAATTCATTTATTGCGCACTTATTTATAACACCTTTAAAAAATTTAAAAAATAAACTAACCTTATCGACCTCCCACCATGCAGGATAAAGTTTAGCTTGACCATTGCCCAACAAAAATGATTCATCTCGTTGATTCTTCAAGTGAACTGCGTGAAAAGCCACCGACATTATTGTATATCGCGAATTTTTTTATTTTTCCTAAGCTTCTTATTAGAAGACGTGACACCCACGCATCGATATGTTGTTTTACAAAAAAACATATATTAGTGAATTACATTAATTTTTTAAAATTAATCAAAGTCATATATAGACAAATATAGACTTACCTCCCCATCGAAATAGCCACTGTCTTCAACCCTAATACACCCCACCAAGACCGATTAAGCAACAAATACATCTCATTGTTGAGTTTGTTTATGTCAGTGTAACACCCTTGGCTCCACTTATGTAGATAAAAATAAACTGCGGTCTTAGCCCAAAGGGTATTATCCAGAATTGTTTCCGGTAGTTGTCTCCTCTCCACTTCAGATACCGGAAGGGTACTAGCCGATAACTCATATGAGAGCCAACTCTCATCCATCATTTCCGGCAACGGTGGGGGTTTCTCAATAATTCGATATATTACCCCATGTGAATCGGGCTCTGGAATGGTGGGAGGAACCTCTTCAACGATGACAGTGGCCTCTTGAACGGTGCGGGGGACTCTTGAGGGAGGATAGGGGCCTATTGAATGATTGGAGGGGACTCTTGAGGGATGACAGGTGAGTCGGGCTTCTTCTTGCGGAGTCTTCGCACCATTGGGGGTGAACGGAGACGTAATAGCACGTGCACACCGTCTGATGCGTGAACTCCGTCGTGCAAGGAAAACCCGACGTAAAGCATCCACCTTATTGGGCCGCTAAAAAAATTATTACATAATCATTCCAGAAGTAAGCACTTATATAAACATTTAAAAGGACAACATATATAAACATTCCAGAAGAAGAATAGTTTACTTTCGCAACACGAAACTTAAAATCGCAACGCGAAAATGACTATCGCAACGCGGAAATAGCTATCGCAATGCGAAATGAAAATCGCAACGACAAAATCGCAACGCGAAACACAAATCGTATTGCGATTTTCATTTCACATTGCGATTTTGTCGTTGCGATTTTCATTTCGCATTGCGATAGCCATTTCCACGTTGCGATAGTCATTTAAAAACAGTTTAGCAGTATTGGCAGCAACGAATGAATTTATTAAGCAATCTAAGTGAAATGGTTAATCTAAGTGAAATTACGAGTAAATTTATCATCAAGTTAAATATGAAAATCTTAAACTTACCTCGTTGCGTAGAGTATGAACCTCATTCTGCAACGATGCTACCATCTCACGTAGAGCGGCTACCTCACCTCGTAAAGTAGACACCTCAACACGCCATGCACCATCGTCTTTGCGTAAAGTACCGACCTCCTCACACAAGTCATTGACCTCATCACGTAACTCCCCTAACTCATCCCGTGGAGGTGGAGAACATGGAGATAAACGTTGTGGCATCTTTGCCGGTCGCCTATCTTGCGGTGATGGTGGAGAAGAGGCTCGATGATGTGACAGAATAGGTGATGGCTGTCGTTGTGGAGGTGTATAGTCAGGTCGATCAGGTGATGGCTCTGGGTGAGGTGATGGCTCCCGAAGTGGAGGCTGCTCATCATCCGTTCCATCAAAAAACGCTTACTAGCTTGCCACCATCAGGTGGCAAGCTCAACTTCCGTGGGTGTCAGCCTCTGTAGTGGAGTGTTGGCCTCCTAACAAATATAAAGCTCAAACAAGTTAAGCGTGTACTAGTAATAACTGTTTATAAACATATGGTAGTATTTATGTTAACTTACATATTTTGTCGTATACCGTAGTAAATCTTCCATTGCAAGGTCCGTTTCCTCTTCTAGGAAATAGCCCTGGAATATCATTTGAAGTTTTTATTGCATATGTCTTCATGGCAGGGAAGGCTCAAATATCCAAATCTACAAACAATATAATAACAAACATTAGTAATTGTTAAATAATTACTTATAATTTTGGAAACATTATATAAAAATTCTTACCTTAAAGGCCCAAATAAAGCCTGTCAAAGTGTATTTGGAACCATCTCCATGCAAACTTTTTCGATCATCCAAGGCAGACGATAACTTATTCCATGTAGCTTTCCATAAATACGAGCCCACGGAAACAGGTTCCACGCATTTAGGTCTTCTACCAATTTGATTAGATCATTCGGAATAGGTTGTCTGTCCTCTCTGCCTAAAAAGCCGGCATGCAAAAGTATTAGAAGGCATACTCGGACAACATCGACGTCATCCATCCGAGTAAAACCATCTTTCTTATTCAATAATCTTGTCAGGTCTTCCACGTGTAGATTCAGCCTCTCCAGCTCAGGAAAAACCCGGGATAGCCATGATGGGCGGGTAATGTCTCTAGTGTATCGACCTACATCATCGTGTCCGAAGCGTAGACCGGTGATTAAGCAAAACTCCTCCCGCCCAAAACACGTATACGCCGGTGGAAAATCAAACCATATCTCTTCATCACGACGTTGTATAGTATCTGGTAGATCGCTAGTCATGGTTTGAAGAAACAGGTGTGTTAACATCGCATCTCCACCGGGATGTTGTACTTTCAGCCATGGCCCGAAGCAAGTATCCTCAAACATTTTTCTTTGTGCAGGTGAAAGCTTCGACGCAATTGTTTTGGCCAGGCTGACTTTATTTCTTAAGGTCAATCGAGCCGAATAAAAGTTCTACAAAAACAATAAACATACTAAGTTAGATATACCAAAAGCTACACTGTGAAGATATACCAAAAATAATAATAAACATAAAAAGTAGTAGTTTATTCTTCAAACTTAAATTTGCAACACTGTGAATTTCGTATTTGTCTTTGTTTTTTGGTTGAAGTAATGCAATTCATTCAAGTTTCAATTTGCGGAAGAAGAATAGTTTCTGAAAATGAAAATCGCAACACGAAAATGACTATCGCAACGCGAAACTAAAATCGCGTTGCGATTTTCATTTCGCGTTGCGATTCTCAGTTTATTTAATAAGCAATCTAAGTGAAATGGTTAATCTATTATTTAAATTACCAGTAAACTTATCATCAATTTCAATATGAAAAACCTAATAATAAGGCAAAAATTTCAAAAAGAAAATAATTAAAAAAACTAACCCTCGGTGGTTGATTTGGTTGATTTTCCATTTCTGATTGTGATGGTGACTCTGAGAGATGGAGATAGATGGATTTTGCCGGAGATAGGGATGGATTTCGTCGGATATGGGTGAGAGAGTGAGAGATGGAGATGGGACTGAGTTGTGATTTTAGGTTTTAGGTTATGAGTTGCGATTACGGGATATACTGTGGACGGTTCAGTGTTCCAATATATTAATATTCGTGTTTGGAATTTGAAAATAAAATATGCGTTGCGATACTAATGACGCTTTGAAAATCGCATTGCGATTATGTATTATCTCGTTGCGAAAGTCAGTATCGCGTTGCGAAAGTCAGTATCGCGTTGCGATTTTGTATTATCGCGTTGCGATAGTCAGTATCGCATTGCGTTTTTCCCAATTCGCGTTGCGATTTACTTATTCGCATTGCGAATTGGGAAAATCGCAACGCGAAATTGGAAAATCGCATTGCGATAGTCATAATCGCGTTGCGAATCTGGAAACTGATTTGCGATAATGGAGATCGCGTTGCGAATTAGCGATCGCATTGCGATTTTGTTGGTCATTTTGGCAAATCCGGAAAAAGTTGGTTAAAATCGTATATTATATGGGATTTTTGGTCACTGAGGTTATTTTCTCTTATTTTTTTCTCTAATTAAGATAATATTAGGGTAAATTATGGATTTAGTACATAAACTATCAGT
The DNA here is from genome assembly GCF_006381635.1 of Hibiscus syriacus. Taxonomy (NCBI): domain Eukaryota; kingdom Viridiplantae; phylum Streptophyta; class Magnoliopsida; order Malvales; family Malvaceae; genus Hibiscus; species Hibiscus syriacus. The sequence goes on along the minus strand of NW_024061952.1, from coordinate 149,539 downwards.
TTTAATCTGTTTTAGTATCTCAACTTTTAATTTTTTAAACCATACCTAAAATTTAATTTTTATTTCTTTTTGTATCACACTGTTAAAAACGTTAGTTTTTGCTTCATTTTAATACCTCCGTTCAAAATTTAATGTTAAATTTTGAAAAAATTGAAAGTTTAGATACTAAAATGGATTAAAACTGATAGTTTGGGTACTAAATGCATTAATTTTTTAACGACATGATACTAAAATGAAATAAAAACTAAGTGTTGGGTCTGATTTTGAAAACATTAAAAGTTTAGGTACTAAAACGAATCAAAACTTATAGTTTAGGTACTAAATACATAATTTACCCATATTCTTATTATCTACAAACATTTAATACTAAACTTAACCTGAGTCAAAACGAACGGTTTTTATATACATGGTACAATATATATTTATCATAGATTACATAAAATTATTAAATATTAAATAAAAAGCCAAAAGAGTAAGCGAGACCCTTATACTCTAAATCATTGTGGTTATTATTTTTTCTTTCGATGAGGCCCTCTAACTCAAAAAACATAATTCAATGTTACACTTTAACCAACGTTTTTATCATTGTCCAACTGCTCCGTTAATTCTAATGACATGGAGTCTTTCTCAAATCTGTTGTGAATGGAATACTATTGGTGGATATTGGTAGAGATGAAAATAATCAATTTTCGATTGCATGGGTAGTTATCATGGGCGAACCTTCATAGGGACAAGAGAAGTCTTGGCCCTTGCCAATTATTTTGTTAAGTATTAATCACTATCGAAAAAATATTTTTAAAAAAATAAAGAAAAATTTATCAACCCCTTAATTAAAAAATTATATTTATAGAAAATAAAAAATACTTTAACCCCACTATAATAAATTTTTAGTTCCACCCCTAACAGTTATTGAAGGGAAAGGAAATGAATCATGGAGATGGTTTTTGCAAAAATTTATGGTTGACTTAGAGCATCTTGATAGCGAAAGACTTACACTAACGTTAGTCAATGACGGAAAACGTCAATCAAAAGACCATATTAAGTTATTTTTTTGAGTTAGATGGCCACATTAAGAGAAAAATTTAGTACAAGGGTTACATTAATTTTTTTTAAGTACAGAGACTTTAGAAACCCTTTTGTCAAATAAAAGCAATATATTTTTTTATTAAAAATATAATATTAGGATAACTAAACTAATGTAAATTATTCTTACAAATATAAATAATCATTAATTTAGACTACAAAGTAGAATATATAAAAAAATAAAAATTGCATTTAAGACAGTAAAATCATTTAAAACTTCAACATCCCCATTAAACCAAAATCTCCCTACTAAAATACCATAATGTACCAGTCCAACTTGAATTCGGCTCGTAAGACACCTAAAAGTAATCAAAACAGAAAATAAAACTATTAAAAAAAACATTTGGACCAGAAATCCGTAAAATCCAGTAGCCGTCAGAGCGCGTGGACGGTTAATTGCTTGCGAATGTGTGGACAGATCTAGATGACGGGGCTCACATGTTTGCCCCAACTACGGTAACATCCACCGTCAGATCCGACGGTATGCATCCGAGCCACACGTTAATTTATAAGAACAAAGATAAAATAAAACTAAAATAATTCACTCGTGTTAGTGTTAATGGGATCAAAACAAAAGATCGATTTTACAGAAATATTATCCGTATATATAATAATTATCTTTAAGATATATTTTCTCTTAATATTATCGATTTAACATCTTTTCTGATAATTCGTATTTTAATGGGGTTTTGTCCGAGCTGATGTCACGCAAGGGAAGGGACAGATCGTCATCCACACCTTAGCTGAACCTCTGACATATACGGAAGGTACGGATCATGAAACACGCCTTCCATAGATCCACGTCATCATTAAATGTATTTTAAAAAATATACTTTAAAAAATTTAAAAATTAAACTATAGAGACTAACATCGTAATTTAATACATATTAGTTTCTCCTCAACTCATAGAATTATATATATTAAATTACGATATTAGTCCTTATAGTTTTATTTTTTATTTTTAAAATATTTTTAGAGATAATGTGAATCTATAAAAAGCGTGTTTCATGATTCGAGTCTTCTGTATATGTTAAAGGTTCAGTTAAGATACAAATAACGATTTCCGCCTTCCCTTACATGGCGTCAGCTCAAATAAAATCCCGCAAATCAATCGCGTCTTATCATAAAGGGTGCTAGATTGACAATATTACGAGAAATGATGTTAAATAATGATTAACTGTACCGGTGATATTTCGATAAAATTTCCAAAACAACAAAGTCAGCTTTTTGAATTTACGGTATCAAATAATATGAGTTGGAATAATAAAACAAATAGTAAATCTTAAATGAGCCTCCCAATATTCTTCTCGGGATTGGTGGTAAAAAGAAACAGTTTCCCCTCGTTTCTGCTATAAATACCCTTTCTCCTTTCCCTCCTTCACACCCAATAATCTCCACTTTCCTTCCTTTTCCCGGCTTTTTGCTTTGTGTCAGTCATTGTTGTTTTTATGGAGGGTTTTAGTTTCATCACAAAAATGGAGGTGATTCAACGAGAAAGGGAGAAGAAACATGACCCTCTTTGTATTCTTCCACAGCTTTCTTGAACTGCAACTTCGTCTTGGATCGTTCTTTCCATTGATATTGTTCTTTGTGCGTATATAGGCGGTATACAAGTACGTCGTTGCGGTTCAATAAAGCTGTGGGAAGATACAGACTGGGTCAAAGTGAAAATTTCAAGATGGATCTGTTCTGGGGTTTTGAAAATGCTACTCTGGGTTTGCTTTATTACACTTCCCCCCCTTTCAAATCCAGTTTTAAGTGTTCCTTTTTCACTGATTTGATTGTGCATGAAGATATAAATATGTATATATATTATAGGAATATATTTTCCATGCTTCTTTGCTTTAAAGGACAAAATTTTTTCCATAACCCTAAACGGGTAATGCTTTGTTTCATCTTCGTTCTATCTGTGAACTGACATTATCTTTTATCACGCCTTATTTTTTTAGCTACACAGTAAAGAGTTCAAAGCAAAATTATAACCATTAGTTCATACCAGTTTTCTGCATCTGTTCGTTCTTTCTTTCTCATGGTTGCAAGCTGCCATGGCTATAATTCTGCTGCCAAGTGCCAACTGCTTCTTTTTTTATAAAATTTACTCCTAATTTGCAGTAACACTGTAAGTGGGGGGGGGGAGAGAGAGAGAGAGAGAGAGAAAGGTGATGGAGACCGTTATTTTGGTACTTGGAATTTTCTATTGGTATAGATTCTTGTCTTTGCTGCATATTTTCTCAGATTTTTTTTTTGATCTCTTTATCTTAATTGTTTTGACTTTGTTTTATAGTAGTAAAGTGTACCCTCCAATTTGTAGGTTCCACACTTCAGGAATTGAGGTTCAGAAAGCTCTCAACTTGATAATTATAGATAAAATTCCAGTAGATATCAGTTGATGAATCTGCACTCATACTTCCATTGGTAAATGATAACTTCAGTCATTTTTATACACTTCCAAACCCTCCCTGGTAGTCCAATATTCCATTGCTGTCATTTTTTTCTTGTAGTACTTGAGCAACCATGATTCACTGCACTCTCATAAACTGGAATCAATTATTTTCTGTTAACAATAATAACTCTGCCACTGAGTTATGTAGCATTAAAGTTCCAGTTATATTCAGTGATGAACCACCGGAAATAGGCTTTAACCTACCCTCCCTTATATCTCCACCGAATTGTTCAACTTCACTTTTATCCATACTTAAATTTCATTCAATTGGATTTGAATGTGCAGTTGGTGAGTGAATGAAGCTTTTATCAAAAGACAAACTGTATATATATATGACATAAGATGCCTGGATGCATCAAGTTAAGAGTACTGCCCCACTTTTGATTTTATTAAGATTAGGGTTTCTCTTTCTCTTCACATACATACATACATACATACATATATATATATATATATGCAGATATACGCTAGGACTTTTTTCAGATATGCAGAAGAGCAACTTGGTTGCAAAGGTATTGAGACTGTTTCAATGTCAGATCTGAAAGTTTCCAGCCTAACAGACTAGTAGAAACATGGAGTGTGTGTTTTTAATATGCAAGTGGATCTAGCTAGACAAACTAGATAAGTATAGTGTGTGTGTGTGTGTGTGTGTGTTTTAATCCAGGGATAGATTTTTATACAAATATTTACGGTAATAAAACAAATCCTGCAAGAAAGTACAATATGCAGCCTGTCAAACAGTTGTCAGCTTCTTTACATATGTATATAACGTTTGTTGAGTGGATTAATGCTGCCAACTAATCTAGCTCACATGCATATTGATGTTGTTGGAGAATCCATCAGTGTTCGGTGATAGACCGAGGGAGGTGTTGATATAATTTCGTATCTCCTGAAATATTATAATTTCAAACTCTCTAAAACATAACATAAAGTTTTGTGTCTGTCCATTTTATCTCGTGGTTCGTGGATGTTTGCCATTGTAACCGTGGTTGAATGGATTGTGTTTTTGCAGCGGAGAATCAGGTTTGATGGCGTTGGTGTCATGATGAAGCATCACTTGGGGATGGGGATGTACAAATTAAAGTTGCTTTGATCTTTGTTCAGGGTGATCATTCAGGGTCAGCAAAGTTTCCATTTATCGTTGTTGTGGATCTTTTGGAGGGGATAAAAGGGGAGGCCCCTCCCCCTGGCTTGCAGTTTAATCGAGTGCCTTGCATATTGCTCAATAATTATTCGACTGGTTTCAACATTGAGTTATGCCTCAAAAGCGACGTGACTGAAAACCATTTCCCCCAACACATGGGGGCGTCGAATTATTGCATTTGCCCTTGCCATTTCCCTTTCGGTATATTTCTCCATGGCTTATTGGCTACCAAAGTTTCAAAATGTCTGCTTTAATTTACCATCTATTTTCCTTCCGGTAATTACAACACGCGGTCTTATATTAGATGAACTAATTTTTTAAAATTTAGGAAGTAACAACTTATAAAATTTTAAGGACGATTTTCTTCGCTCGCTCCTTGTTCCATCCCGGTTTACAGTCGAGGTTGAGTGAGAGACGCAAGTTATTCAGAAAATATGTGACCATTGCCTTTCCACCCCTAATTTTATAATTAGAGGGATCAAATGTTAATTCTTGATTATTTTTTAGTTAAGTAAATTTTAGGGATCAAATGTTAATTTGCTGAACATTAATAAAAACCTAAAAATAATTAAATCAAAAAAGTTTTGGACCACCGTATTCCTTCCACCCCTAACCTAACTCCATCATTGATGGAAAAATATGTTTTTTCTATGTATATTCATATAAACTAAATACTTAAAACTAATCATAATCTTTTAATTTTGGGATAAAAGTGATTAGGCTTAAATGCGCCTGTGCTTCAGACATTTTAATATTTTTAACAATAACAATAATAATTTGTCTTTTTTTAAATATTCTATGGTACATAAAGTAATATATGTTTAGAACTTTATTAACCTATTAACAACGTACACATTTTACGACAATTGATAATGAACACTCAAATATTTTACGTTGTTGGTGTTTGAGCAAGGATTAGAATTCGATTAATAGAAGGCGCCGGTCGATTTCAAGAACTATTCATTAACGTCTTTCCAATCATCGATTACTTGTTTGAAGAATTCAACGAATACCGCTTGTACTGATGTCTCATATTGATTCATGTAACACTCCACAACTGAGGAAACAAGTCTTCTCTCTTGCTCAAACTAGATAATCGAACTTTACACTTCCAAAACACTGCTGCTCGCCATCAAACAAAATTCGCTCCACACCAGGCTTCGAAGACGATTGGCGTACACATGCCATCGAAAGCGAGGCCATCGGCCACCAAAGCGATGTTAGATCATAAGACATGGATGATGCTCCCGATCGTCATCATCAATCGATCTTTATTTCCGTTTTTCAAGGCTTAATGATTCGTCGCTTTTAGTCCCCCGTTACTCCATGTCAAAAGGGTCTCCGACCACAAAGAAAAATGAGCACACGCCCATGGTCTTCCTTACTCAAACATGGTTAAACTTCAACCTTCCAAGACTACATTTCCACAAACAAAGGCCACAAAAACCAACGAAGGGGAATCGCAGCAGTGATCCAGAACACTATCACCATAGAGACAGAAGTCAGACACCATTGTAAACAAATTCAACCATAGCCAAGAAGACTAGATAAAACCTCCCAAAACTGTTTTAATAGCTATTCTAAACTCACTTGATACAATTTAGACTAAACTAATATAACCCGCTCTAAAATATTTTAAACCCACATTTACACTTGTCCACTTGCTACACCCCGATCACGACTGATACTCTAAAAATAAAAACATGATGGTGTTTGATAATTTATACCACAATCTTAGGCTAAAACTCTAAGAGTTATATCAAGGGTGTCAATTTAAATTTTTTAAATTAGATTGACGCCCTTGGTATAACTAATTTTTAAGAGTGAATTAAACTTAACTATAAACCAAAATACATCTTTTATTATAATAATAATTAAAATTTTATTTTTAAAGGACTGAAAGTTAATTTCTAAGGGTCAAAACTATTGTCTGCCCCCTCTACATTTGCCTCTAATTTATATTATCTACAAGACCCAATACGTCGACAAAATGATAGCTGACGGCAAATCCAACCCAAGCTACAACTCTTAGCACACATACGTATAGCAGGCAATTGGACTGATATTTTTCAGACGTGCGCCATTCTCTTGCCAAGATTTATGTCAAAAGACAATGAGAATGAACCAATCTCCTTACGACTAGGGTTTCAAGTTGGTTTCACATGTGAGGTATCATATTTAAAATTTGAGTTCAGGTCGAAACATATAGAACTTTTTTAAACTTAAATCAGATTGAATATAACATGAAGATATAAAATTTTCGAATCAAAATCGAGACAATGAAAACTCAATCCTATTCGGCTCCTACCCATCCTTACCAGCAGTACGATTAACAATTGACGGCTAATCTTGGTGGAAATAAAGCTTCCAAATTCAAAAGGAAGTTGAGCAATGCTAAAAAGGGCTTTTCTCAAAGAAGCAATGTTGAGTTGAGAATGATGGTCCCATGGATTGGAAGCCTATGTGCAAAGATTCAAAAATAGACATCACGTGATTGACAATTCTGTCAGTCTACGCACATAAAGAACAGATATCAACAAAGAAGAACCAATCATTTTTGTTTGATATAAGGTGAAAATTGTTAACGTCTTCGTAGAAATATCACGTGTATAGTTTTTGCAGGGTTTTGCCCTAGGCTTTCTACTTGGCTTTTAGAAAAAGCTAGGGTAGGGATGAATTTTTTTAGGGTTTATCGTTTTTGTTGTATCAGTCCAATTGGTGTTTCTATTTGTAGCGTGCTTGCATTGAAGGCGATCTGAAATTGACAAAGAAGGTCAAGTTCATCAAATGGTTGAAGTAATGATGGATCAAATGGAAGAATCCATTTGCTAGGTGCTTTTTTATATATAATTGCGTGTGTTTTCATTTATTTGTTTAACGTTTTAAATTGAGATTAAATTCTATCAATTTGAATAAAAAATTATAAAAATGATACAAATTTTCCATTGTGTATATAAGGTGTTGCATTCATGATATGTAAATGATCGAGGATTGAATTTTTCTTTTAAGCAACACATGGCTATTTAACTAGGGATAGTCGTGATTCGGATTAAGTCATATTTTTGACTTATTTGAATCTGATTCGAGTATAATAACTCTTAATTTTTCATTTGATTTGATATGAGTTTAGGGAAGTTTCACACAATCCAAAATTCTACGTGAAATTTGAGGTAAAAATCGTACCTACACTTGACTTTATCCAATCCAACATAAATATACATGTAATTAGTTAGCTTAACATTAATACCTATCTGTTTAATAAAAAATATTCAAACTGAAAATGATAGAATATGAATTTGTTTAGTTTCAAAATTAAAAAGATATACAGATCAATTTAACCCAAAATAATAGAAAAGGAAAGATTAATTTGAATAGTTTTAAAACTAAAAAGGACTTAACAAGTAATTTAATATAAAGGGAGCCACACAAATGGCAGCTTATTTATCAAAAGATTTAAAGAATTAACTTAAAGGGGCCTGCATAGTGCGAATGTAGTCGGCCGAATTGGGATCCATCGTGAGGTTCAGTGGGAGTCTCCGTTGTTGGGTTGGTTTAACCTTAACACCATACACTACGGTGAAATTGTTCTTGCGGTGTTTTTAGCGGCATTTTGAGAGTAAACGTCACTCACTTTAAACATATAGTGACATTTACATTTCAAACGTCACAAAATGGTAATGAGAAGAAACGCCGCAAACGCCGATAGTGGCGTTTTTTGACAAACGTCGCAATAGATCAATCTATAGTTGTTTTTTTTCAATAAACGACACAACAGATTAGTACTATAGCGACGTTTTTATACATACGCTGCAATAGGTCAATTTATAGTTGCGTTTTTCAATAAACGCCACAACAAATTAGTACTTTAGATGCACTTTTTACATACGCCGCAATAGGATTCATCTATAGTGGCGTTTTTATACAAACGCGCAATAGGTTTCATCTAATTATATATTAGAAAATGTTCTCCTAAAGTTTCTTTTCGAAATTTCGACAGCCAAACAAGCCTGAGCTCGCCACCGCTCTGTTCCAGCTTGTCTTTCTATTCCTCCTATTTTATCCACCTCCTCCTCCTGTCGCCGGTCCAACCCGCTCATGCCTTCAAGTTTCCAACAGACCAGGATATTAAGTAAGGTAAAATTTTGAAACCCTAAACTTAACTTGAACATTGATTCCTACTTGATTTAAATTACGTGCTCTATATTTTTCATTGTTTTAAATTACACTGCTATTTGCGGCAGCCATCCGCTGCTATTGATGCGAAATTTGTTAACACCGATATTGAGGTCTTTTCCTATGGCGAACGGTACGGCTTCTGCAAAATAGCGGCCTTGCCACTGCTACGCACTGCTATTTGAACCCTAACTTAAGTTGGACACTGATTTCTTTAATTAATTAGAGAGATTTGTTATCTGCTCTCCGCCCCTACAGAATGGAAATCAGGAAATTACATTCTTTTTAGCAATATGGATATGTGAATCATTAGTTATATTACAATTGATGATGATGTGTGACGTTTCGGGCTGTTAGGGGTCACAGGATAGAGCATGAAACCCTATCATTTGGAAGAGGGAAGCACTAACCTTTTGTGCAGCCTCTCTCGTCTTGTGCGCACACATGCACGCTATGGTATAAGTTGGTTTTTTCAATAATTGAAACGATCTATATGATCAAAATGATAGAGTCCAGTGTTTGTTTTGTCCTTAAATTACTGTCAGACAACCATCACATGATTTGGCTTTCCTCAATAGAAGGTTTCTCTATTACAAGTGTTATTTTTATCCAGTATACCTACATGTTTGAACTGTCTGTATATGTTTCTTTCATTGACAGTTGATCCTAAAATGGCTTCATTTGATCTACTTACGAAAGCCTTTCTTCTCACCATTTGCATGCTTCCCCCTTTTTCTTCATTTTTTATGCTAATATCATATCATATCATATCAACTCTCCACTTATGCAGAGAAAAAGGGTGTTGGGGATGTGCTTAATTAATGATGAAGCTGCTGTCAAATTGGTTTTTTTATTATTATAAAATCTCATACTAAATTAAATAATTCATATAAAATATAAAAAAATACTTAATATATAAGAGAATTTAAAATTTTTAAGAAGTGTGCCTCTCGGTCCATCCTTGGTGATCAGTGAAGTGCTACTAGTATTAGTAGTGGGAAGAATTATTTTCCCAGGGCAAAGGCAGGCAAGTGCGTGCATAGTGAAGAAGCAAAGGGAACTACACCGTGACTGAATTCAGCCAACGACAAATGAATATGGGGGAGCCCTACTATTTCCCCTGCAAGGTTTCTGTTTGAGCTTTGACATGTCCAATCTCTCTTCGAAAAACTTTAAAATACAATAATAATAAAAAAAAAGAAACCAAATTGACTGCTTCTTCATCATTAATTAAGCACATCCCCAACACCATTTTTCTCTAAATAAGTCGTTGAGTGGTGTGCCTGTCTTCTTTGCAATTGAGGAAGGCTTAGTGTTGTTGGTTGTTGATTTAGTGCTACTCTGCTTTGATTATGGTTTTCAAATTGAGCAAAGAGAAGATGTGATCTTATCAAATCAAGAGAAGTTGGTTAAGGCGTGATGGTAGTCATTCGGTCTTATTTTTTTTTGATTTCTCGTTTCAGTTGTAGTGATTGTTTGGTGTGTTGGTCATTTGGGTTTAATTGATTTAGGAAGATATTTATGAAAATTGGTATGACATAATAATGTAGTTAGATTTTATATCTTAATTGATTAATTTATAATGTTATCATTTATATATGTTGATGTCGTCGAATATGTATATTAATAGTATTGTTGTTGGTAGTTACTAATATTGTTGTTTGTTTATTGCAAATATTATGCCTAGGAGAAAATTAAGTGATCTGCATATTGTTCGAGCTCCTCAAGAGGAGGAAGAAACAAATAGTGAAGAGTCGATTGGTGTTGGATCTACAGAAGTTCCGAATACAATTGAAGAAACTGTAGAAATTGAAAGTAATGTTCGACTCTTTATTTAAATGGTGATTGATTTTCTTATTGACTTGATTTTGAAAACCTACACTAAATTATTTCTTATGTAGCTGAAAATGGTTAAAGGCGCAAGAGTAGAGGTCGTACAATAATGAAGGAATTGTACCAACTTCCTCTTGGGGACCACGTGAGAGTTTCAAGTAACAATGTAGGTCAACCTATTGGGATAGAAGCACGTGTTCTATCAGGTTACCTAGGCATTATTGCACGCAATGCAAGTCTTCTACCGATCAATTATGAATCATGGCGTAAGATGCAAAATAGTAGCAAAAACCAGGCTGTCGATTGCATTAAGGTAATAATTTCATTGTAATAAATAATTCATTGTAGTTCAATAATAATATATATTTACTTTCAACACTTGTGTAATTTATAAGAGAAATTTTCCTTAGAGGTCTCAGATGATTATTTGAAGCAAGCGTTAGGAAAGAATGAAGAGACCACAAGAGTTTTTTAAAAAAGAAATATTTTAAGAACAATCTCAGCCTTGAAGGAAAGCTGTAAAATGTCCCACCTGGAATGCTCAGATATCAATCGGAATATACAATTAGGTTTTGGAGTTCAAAGAAATGAGAGGTATGATGCACTTTAAAAATAATGTTATGTCACTATATTATTGACTTTATAAGTCATATAGAGTTAAAATTGTATAACCGAGAGCATGTTGGTCTTGCTAGCAGATAACATCAAAAGTTTACTCACACTGCTGGATCGAAGAGCTTTGCTCGTGTAGCTCATGAACATGTATTCTTTTTTTAATTATGATTATTCATATAGTCATTTTAAGTTGGTAGCATATAGTAATTAACATTTTTTTCTATTATTTATTATTTTTTGTAAGTATTAATTTATATTCTACATCGTAGGAAATCACGTCCGACAATAGAGTTGGAAGAATAAAACTCTTCGAAATGACACATACAAAAAAAGATGCCTCTCCTATTGTAACAACCCGAGAAAAAATTATTAAATCGATGTAATTTGGTGAAATTTAGTGGCTAAATTAAAATTTATGAAAACTTATAGGCCATTTTAGAAGTTGAAGGAAATTCAGGGACCAAGCCCTAAATTCCACCAAGGAGTGTCGGCAGGCTTGTATTATAAGCGTGTTTTCTGATTGAAATCAGAAAACACATGCTTTATTTACTTAAAATTCTTCCTCCCATACCTATACTTTCAAGCTCAATTCCGACGTCGTCCGACTTCCAATCGAAAAATTGAAACCACCATTGTGTTCATCGTCGAGCCGTGATCAAAACCCAGTAAACCAATTATAGCGAAGCGCTGCCAAACGACGTGAATTTCGAGTCAAAGTCTCGATATTTTTTTAGCACCACCGCCGGGAAAATCTTAAATTCATCTCCGAACGTTGATCGATTTTTGACACCTCCCACACCATCGTGTTCCTGTTGTCGTTTCGAGTCCGACAGTGTCGTCCTTGTCTCCGTAGGCGGCGGCGCGTGTGGGAGGTGGAGCGGTCAAAGTTCCGATCAAAGTGAAATTGAGCTCTCCACCGTTCAAAAATTTAAACCGAGGTTGGTAAGTTACTCAAAATCGCTTAAAATAATTTTTAGAATTTTTTTCAGGAATTTTTGGAGTCCGGAAGACCCTTCACGCGCCCCCATGCGCCGCCCCTGCTCGTGGGGGAGTTCCGAATTAATGAGTGGTGTTATGACCGGTTTGACCGGCCCAAACCGGTCTGAACCGGGTTGAACGGTCTGACCCGACCCGTTAACCGACCCAGTGACATTCTGGGAATTTTTGTGAAAAATGACAATTTGGGAATTTTTGAATGTGGACTATTGAACCCCTTTGACCACAACTTTGACCGGCTTTAAACGACCTTTGATTTTGTTCGAGTATACCTATTTTGACATTTTTTGACGTGTCGAATCCGTTTTCGAAGTCCTTTTTGCCAAATTCGAACCCGAAGGCATCCAAATCATCAGTCAAACATGTTGACTTTGATTTTGACGAAGAATTTGAATTTTTAAAAAGTCATACTTTATGTTTTTCAACGTCCTGATTCCGATTCCGCAATCCGTTTGGTCAAATTCAGACTCGAAATCCTCCAAATTGATAGTCAAACTCGGAAAATGCTTATATACTTAAGAATTTAGCTTTGAACAATTAAGTAAGACTTGAGGCTGATAAATTATTATTGTTTGAAGGTACAAGAGACTCTTCGGATCGTTCGACAGCTCGACCCAGCTCTTCTAGATCAGTTAAACCACGTGTGTCAGTATTCACCCGTAAGATCCGTAAATTTTATGATTTTAGAGATAAATTATGTTACCCATTAGTAATATAGTGTTATTATAAATTAGGTTCGAAAACTGTAACAGAACGTGGTGAGACCAGCAATCAGTAGATCTACTACTTGAACCTATTATCGAGGTGTGTTCCCTAAGTATTATTTAATTGTTTTATCTGTTTTGAAATATGGTACATTGAAAGCTATGATTTATTGTTTATTGATGATTTATGGACAATGACTGATATATGACTATTGGTTTTCATTAATATATGATAACGATGTTTACTGATTTATGGAAATTATGCTTACTGCATAAATAGTATTTTTGAAATACTGATTTTGGGTTGGATTGAATTACGGAGGTATAGCTCTGATCAAGCTGGTAAACCTTACGGACTTAATGGACTCTTGGGTAGGCTCACGAGCCCCAAGATGCTCTATTAGGTTGGCCCTCTTTGTTGTGTGCTTAGAGTAAGCCCTACGGACCTAAGGATACAGGCCCAAAAGCTTATCCTTAGGTAGGCTTCCTTTTTGCTGTGTGCTTAAGGTAGCCCTACGGACGCAGTTCTGGGGAACTGCAGTTGGTGTACAAGAGAAGGGATTTAAACTACGAGTTTCAAAAGTTAAACTTCATTTTGATTTTATGATGATTTACTGAACTATTACTCGGTTATTGTACTTACTATGATTTTATTGTACTATTGGGACACACTGAGCCTAGCTCACTTTTCGAAAATGTTTTTCCCCTTTCAGATATTGTTGGTTAGATACCCCAGATCGAGCACTTAGAGAATCAAGATATATGTTGAAGTACATCTATTTGTAATGCTTTTATATTTCAAGTTGACTTTATTTTGGTAACATGCGCCTTTATTTGAAGTATTTGTTTCATAAATGAATATTATTCAGCTATTGATAATTGGTTTATAGTGATCCAAATTCTACGACATGTTTTAAAAATTAAATTTTTAACTATTTAGTTTTATATTCATGAGTTAGATTTTATCGTAATTTATTATATCCTTTTATAAATGTATTTATAATGTGATTTTACATTGATCGAATAAGGGTTTCGGAAAATATCTTTAAAAATCATGAATGTGATCTGCTATACTTAGTCGAAACGCATATGTTGGGTCTAGGGGGTTACATTTAATTGGTATCAGAGCTTTTGGTTTTTAAACCTCGGACTGTGTATGAGTCTAAATTGAAATTACGGTTTTGAAATATTTTACAAAACCTGTTGCTAAGGCCATGTCTCAAAATTTTTACGATTTTAATTGTGTTCGAGACTCCAAGCGCTTATCTAACCCTATGTTTTATCTTTTGTAGTAAACTAGAGATCTACAAAAATGAGTGCTAGGCGTGGACGTCGAACTAGCCGAGGGCGAGGTCGAGTGGCTAGATTTACAGACCCGATCGACGAGATTCGGGTAGATCCCCCACCTCCGACATGTGATCCTGCTCCTGCGACCCCGACGAATTTGCCTCCTACCGCTGGTATTGGCATGACTACACCAATCATAGGAGCGACTGATATTAAGTATGATTTTACCAGAGTTGCACCTGATGAGAATTTTGATAGATAATTTCTACAGTTGATTCAGGGAGCGGTCAGAGCTGCTGGTGTTGGATCAGATGTGCCTATTTCTTAGACTCTGATTGCTAATGGAGTCAGAACTTTTGGAGGACAGATTGGTGGACCTCCTACTGAAGCTGAAGATTGGCTCCAGGATACTGAGAGACGCATGGATCAGTTGGGTTTGGACCCAACTAAAAGATATATGGGTGCAGTTGCGATGTTAGATGGCAATGCCCACACCTGGTGGGAGTCAGTGATCAGTAGTGTTTCGGCTGATCGTTTGACCTGGGGTTTCTTTAAGGAGCGCTTTCGGAGCCGTTTTCTGGGAGAGCGCTATTTAGCTTAGAGACGACAGCAGTTCCAGGACCTGGTTCAGGAAGACATGACCGTTTCTGAGTATGAGGTCGAGTTCTTGAAGTTGCTAAAATGTGGAGTTAGTATGGTACTTACCGAGAGAGATCGATGTCGTAAATTCGCCCTTGGACTCAGATACGAGCTGCGTAGACAGGTTGTGACCCATCAGGATGAGATTTTTGATGTGCTGGTAGGCAGAGCGAAGGATGCTGAGGAGGTAGAGACCTTGGCTCCAGCAAGAGATCGTGTTGATCGAGAGAGGCCTGGGAGATTTTCTGGCCCAAACGAGTTCTCTGCACGTCCTGGAAAGAAGACTCGTACTTCGGGTCCTTTGAAAAGCAATACCAGTTCTAGGCCTGCACCATATTCACCCTCAGTTGCCAGTCGAGGTGGTTCTTCATTGTGGCCTCATAGACCCCTTTGTGAGTATTGTGGTAAACGACACATAGGAGAGTGTTGTAAGAAAATAGGGGTATGCTATCAGTGTGGATCCAATGATCATTTTCGGAGGGATTGTCCACAGTTAGCTTCGTCAGAGTGGACCGCTACCCAGACTCCTGTGCGTTCTCAGACTTCAGTATAGACCCCAACTAGAGGTCGTAATCAGGGAAAGCCTTATGGATCAGCATCCAGAGCCGATAGTAGAGCTCGACCCCAGCAGAGTCGAGAGCCTGCAGTTTCAGAGGCTAGACAACCAGCTTTAATTTATGCCACCAGACGTCGGGATGATAGAGATGAGCCTGAGGTTATTGCAGGTACATTTACTATTTATTCTATTCCCTACTTTGCATTACTGGACAATGGCTCCACCCACTCATATGAATCGAGCTCAGTATCTCGAAACCTTCAACTTCCGATCGAGAACACTGATAATACTGTTACGGTTACGAGTCCAATAGGACAGGCAGTATTAGTGAATAAAGTATTTCGGCGTTGTCCTCTGGAGGTTCAGGGAGAAATTTTTCTCGCTGATCTTATGGAGCTTCCTTTAGAGGAGTTCGATCTAATTCTTGGGATGGATTGGTTGAATAAACACAAGGTAAATTTGGACTGCGAATACAAGCGTGCTACTCTGAAGACTTCAGATAGTCGGACTATTGTGTTAATTGGTGAACGGCGTGGCTATCTCCAATATTGTTTCAACTATGGAAATTGATCGTATGATCAGGAAGGGGTATGGGACTTTCATTGCCTGTATTATGAACACTAAAGGTTCCTTATCCACGATCGAGGAGATTCGTACAGTTAGCGAGTTTTCTGATGTTTTTCCGAAGGAGCTGCCTGGGTTACCTCCTAATAGAGAGGTAGAGTTCGAGATTGAGACTTATACGGGATCTTTACCTATTTCTATGGCACCTTATCACATGGCTCCAAAGGAACTTAAGGAGTTGAAGGTCCAATTGTAAGAATTATTCGATCGAGGATTTATTCGGCATAGTACCTCACCCTGGGGAGCTCCAGTTTTATTTGTGAAAAAGAAGGATGGGTCGCTAAGGCTATGTATTGATTATCGAAAGTTGAACAAGATGACGGTCAAGAATAAGTACCCATTACCCAGGATTGATGACTTATTTGATCAGTTGCGAGGAGCTACTATATTCTCTAAGATTGATCTTCGTTCTGGGTATTATCAATTGAAAATTAAGGGGTCAGATGTTTCAAAAACATTCATTCGCACTAGATATGGTCATTATGAATTCTTAGTAATGCCTTTTGGTTTGGCGAACGCTCCCGCAGCTTTCATGGATTTGATGAATCGTGTGTTCCGGCCATATTTGGATCAATTTGTGGTTGTCTTTATTGATGATATTCTAGTTTATTCTCGGACGGAAGCAGAACATCAACATCCATCAGGTTTGTTACAGCCTACCAAGATTCCTGAATGGAAATGGGAGCGTATTACTATGGATTTTGTTACTGGGTTACCAATGACTCCTTCGAAAAAGGATTCAGTTTAGGTGATTGTTGACAGACTTACAAAGTCAGCTCACTTCATTCCTGTGCGGGTAAATTATAATTTGGGCAAGCTGGCGAGATTGTATATTTCAGAGATTGTCAGATTGCATGGTGTTCCATTGTCTATTATTTCTGATCGAGATCCGAGATTTACTTCGAGATTTTGGAAGGCGCTACATACAGCTTTGGGAACAAGATTGGATTATAGTGCATCCTTTCACCCACAAACTGATGGTCAATCTGAGAGAGTGATTCAGATTCTGGAGGATATGTTACGGGGTTGCGTAATTGATTTTCATGATAGCTGGGAGAACTTTTTGCCGTTGGCTGAATTTGCTTACAATAACAGTTATCAGACCAGCATTTGTATGGCACCCTATAAAGCACTCTATGGGCGTAAATGTCGCACTCCGATATATTGGACTGAGTTGTGTGACCGAAAGACTTTGGGACCTGAGTTAATACTCGAGACGGAAGACACAATGAGATTGATTTGTGACCGTCTGAAAGAGGCATTTGATAGACAGAAGTCTTATGCAGATCAAAGGAGGAAAGATATTCAGTTTGAAGTTGGAGATCAGGTCTTTTTAAAAGTATCACCTTGGAAGAAAGTATTGAGATTCGGGCATAAGGGTAAATTGAGTCCAAGATTTATTGGACCATTTCGTATTTTGAAGATGTTAGGACCTGTTGCATATAAGTTTGAATTGCCTCATGAGCTCAATCGTATTCATGATGTCTTTAATGTATCAATGTTGAGGCGATACCGTCCAGATCCGGATCACATCATTCAGGTTGAAGAGGTAGAGCTAAGACCTGATTTGTCATATGAGGAGGAGCCCATTCAGATCTTGGAAAGTGATGAGCGAGTTCTTCGAAATAGACGTATCCCGATGATAAAAGTTCAATGGAGTAACCGAAACCCCTCTGAAGCTACTTGGGAGACATTAGAGTCAATGGAGGCTCAGTTTCCTCAACTATTCTCATAAGGTAAATTTCGAGGACGAAATTTCTTATAGAGGGGGAGAATTGTAACAACCCGAAAAAAAAAATTATTAAATCGGTGTAATTTAGTGAAATTTAGTGGCTAAATTAAAAGTTATGAAAACTTATAGGCCATTTTAAAAGTTGAAGGAAATTCAGGGACCAAGCCCTGAATTCTACCAAGGAGTGTTGGCAGGCTTGTATTATAAGCGTGTTTTCTGATTGAAATCAAAAAACACATGCTTTATTTACTTAAAATTCTTCATCCCGTACCTCTACTTTCAAGCCCAATCGAAAAATTGAAACCACCATCGTGTTCATCGTCGACCCGTGATCAAAACCCAGTAAACCAATTATAGCGAAACTCTGCCAAACGACTTGAATTTTGAGTCAAAGTCTCGATGTTTTTTTGGCACCACCGCTGGGAAAATCTTAAATTCATCTCCGATCGTTGATCGATTTTCGACACCTCCCGCACCATCGTGTTCCTGTTGTCATTCCGAGTCCGACGGTGTCGTCCTTGTCTCCGTAGGCGGCGGCGCGTGTGGGAGGTGGAGCGGTCAAAGTTTCGATCGAAGTGAAATCGAGCTCTCTACCGTTCAAAAATTTGAACCGAGGTTGGTAAGTGACTCAAAATCGCTTAAAATAATTTTTAGAATTTTTTTCAGGAATTTTTGGAGTTCAGAAGACCCTTCACGCACCGTCCCTACGCGTGGGGGAGTTCTGAATTGATGAGTGGTGTTATGACCGGTTTGACCGGTCCGAACCGGGTTGAACGGTCTGACCCGACCCTACCCGTTGACCGACCCGACCCAATGACATTCTGGGAATTTTTGTGAAAAAAGTGATATTCTGGGAATTTTTGTGAAAAAAAATAACAATTTGGGAATTTTCGAATGTGGACTATTGAACCCCTTTGACCACAACTTTGACCGACTTTAAACGGCCATTAAACGACCTTTGATTTTGTTCGAGTATACATATTCTGACATATTTCAACGTGCCGAATCCGTTTCCGAAATTCTTTTTTCCAAATTCAAACCCGAATGCATCCAAATCATCAGTCAAACCCGTTGACTTTGATTTTGACCAAGAATTTGAATTTTTAAAAAGTCATACTTTATGTTTTTCGACGTCCTAATTCCAATTCCGCAATCCGTTTGGTCAAATTCAGACTCGAAATCCTCCAAATTGATAGCCAAACCCGGAAAATGCTTATATACTTAAGAATTTAGCTTTGAACAATTAAGTAAGACTTGGGGCTGATGAATTATTATTGTTTGAAGGTACAAGAGACTCTCCAGATCGTTCGACAGCTCGACCCAGCTCTTCTAGATCAGTTAAACCACGTGTGCCAGTATTCACCCGTAAGATCCGTAAATTTTATGATTTTAGAGATTAATTATGTTACCCATTAGTAATATAGTGTTATTATAAATTAGGTTCGAAAACTGTAGCAGAACGTGGTGAGACCAGCAATCAGTAGATCTAGTACTTGAACCTATTATCGAGGTGTGTTCCCTAAGTACTATTTAATTATTTTATCTGTTTTGAAATATGGTACATTGAAAGCTATGATTTATTGTTTATTGATGGTTTATGGACAATGACTGATATATGACTATTGGTTTTCATTAATATATGATAACGATGTTTACTGGTTTATGGAAATTATGCTTACTGCATAAATAGTATTTTTGAAATACTGATTTTGGGTTGGATTGAATTACGGAGGTATAGCTCTGATCAAGCTAGTAAACCTTACGGACTTAATGGACTCTTGGGTAGGCTCACGAGCCCCAAGATACTCTATTAGGTTGTCCCTCTTTCCTGTGTGCTTAGACTAAGCCCTACGGACCTAAGGATACAGGCCCAAAAGCTTATCCTTAGATAGGCTTTCTTTTTGTTGTGTGCTTAAGGTAGCCCTACGGACGCAGTTCTGGGGAACTGCAGTTGGTGTACAGGAGAAGGGATTTAAACTACGAGTTTCAAAAGTTAAACTTCATTTTGATTTTATGATGATTTACTGAACTATTACTCAGTTATTGTACTTACTATGATTTTATTGTACTATTGGGACACACTGAGCCTAGCTCACTTTTCGAAAATGTTTTTCCCCTTTCAGATACTGTTGGTTAGATACCCCAGATCGAGCACTTGGAGAATCAACATATATCTTGAAGTACATCTATTTGTAATGCTTTTATATTTCAAGTTGACTTTATTTTTGTAACATGAGCCTTTATTTGAAGTATTTGTTTCATAAATGAATATTATTCAGCTATTGATAATTGGTTTATAGTGATCCAAATTCCACGACATGTTTTAAAAATTAAATTTTTAACTATTTAGTTTTATATTCATGAGTTAGGTTTTATCGTAATTTATTATATCCTTTTATAAATGTATTTATAATGTGATTTTATATTGATCGAATAAGGGTTTCGGAAAATGTCTTTAAAAATCATGGATGTGATCCGCTATACTTAGTCGAAACGCATAGGCTGGGTCTAGGGGGTTACACCTATGGCTACTGAAGCTGTAGAAATTATGGTATATTTACTATACATAAAATTTGCATTATGTTATATTTAAAATATAACATTTTTATTTTAAATAATGTTTGAATTTGTTCTAAATTCTTAACTGATTTTCAGGAAAAATTGAGCAATAAAAGGGTAGAGTATGAAGGTATGACTTCATCCCATGCTTCTATTAATGCGGACGAGATTGAAAATCAAGTTATTGATGAAGTTTTCGGTCCTGAATGATATGGTCGAGTTTGTTGTCAAGGTTCATTCATTACTCCAACCAAATATTTTGGATTCAACTCATCTCAGTACATGCCGTCACACAACCAGTCTTCTCAACAAGAAGTTAATCGATTAAAACAATAGCTTAGTCAAGTTGGTGAAAAAAATGCTCAAATGAAAGCTGAAGCGAGAGAAACAGAGAGAGCAACAAGAGAAGCAGCGAGAAAAGCAGAGAAAGTAGCGATAGATGCAAAGAGAGAAGCAACCATTCAGAAAAAATATGCAGAACTTCAAAATCAAATTGAAGCTATGAAACAGATGATGCAGCAGAATCAAATGAAAAATTCATCATCCTAGGTGTTTTCTTAAGTTAATGCTTTGTTTATGTTATTAAAAAATGTTGAACTAATTTATATTTAACTTGGATGTTTGTAAACTTTGATTTATTTATGTTTTTATGTATTATTACTTAATTCAAATCATAATTAAATTTAAGATGGTTATTGGATATTGTTACAGGTTAAATTTGGGTAATACAAAAAAGGAAAAAGATATGTTGAAAAGCAGTTTCGATTAGCGGCGTTTTAGGGGAAAAACACCACTAACGGAGTGCTTATTTGGCGGCATTTTTAGGGGAAATGCCGTTAAATGACAAAATTTTTGCGGCATTTGTGACTAAAAACGCCGCTAAATAGCGAACATGTTGCGGAAAAACGCCTATAAATATCAAACCTATTGCGGCGTTTGTGCCCAGAAACATCGCTATATGGCGAACCTATTGCGTCGTTTGTATATTAAAACGATGCTACATATCCTGACTTTTAGCGACATTTTTGCGGCATTTTTTTTGCGCCGACAACATTTTTAGGGGCACTTTTAAACGCCGCTATATTCCAGTTCTACTGTAGTGATATCCACAGTTTTACAACATGTATATCTTAAACTATAATTTTTTCGGTTAATTATTAATTTTATTAATTGTGTCCACTTTAAAATTTTATTTGTTTGTGCTAATTACATTAAAGTAATTTATGTTGTTAACAATTATATGTGTCCACCCTAAAATATATTTCTATATATGTCTCTATTTAACACGAATGAGGAAAGAAAACTAGTCACCTATCTTTTATATATATATATATATGTGGGTGGTGTGGGTGTCCACCCTAAAATATATTTTTAGATCCATCACTACTTAACACGAATGGGGGAAAACCATTCATCTATCTTATATATTCGTGTGTGTGTTTCCACCTTAAAATATATTTCTAGATATGTCACTACTTAACACAAATAGGGGGAGAAAACCAATCGATCCATCACTACTTAACACGAATGGGGGAAACCGGTCATCTATCTTATATATGTGTGTGTGTGTTTCCACCTTAAAATATATTTCTAGATCTGTCACTACTTAACATGAATAGGGGGAGAAAACCGATCACCTATCCTATATAATAATGTGTGTGTGTACACCTAAAATATATTTCTAGATATGTTATTACTTAACACGAATGGGAAAAAAAGGGTCACCTATCTTATATATATGTTTCCACCTTAAAATATATTTCTAGATTTGTCACTACTTAATATGAATGCGGGAGAAAACGGGTCACTTATCTTTATATATATATATATATAAAAACACACACATATATATACACATACATATATAAAGAAATACTAGTATAACCAAAGCTTTATAGCTCTTATGGCTCGTTTTATACATAAATTTTTATACAAATAAGTATAAATAAAATTTTAAGATTAATACAACTAATAAAATAAATAACTAATCGAAAATTTTAAATTTTAAGGTGACGATGTGTCCTCCTAGGCTAAAGTTGGGTTTATAGTTGGATTTTGTAACCAGACTCAAATCTGAAAAATAGTGGTGGTTTCTGATGTCATTGTAACAGTACTGAAGCCCAAATTAAAGCCGAAGCATTTACATTAACAGCGACCTCAGCATCCACTAATCTGCACTTGAATAACATTCACTGGTCTCTGCAACTACACTAATCCATGCAAATATATATAAACAGTGAGTCGAAAGAGAAGACGAAGATAGAGAGTAGAGAGAAGCACAGTGAAAAAGTGATATTAGCGCGGCTCAATCTGAGATCGTATTTTACGATTGAATCCAAATATGCGTAAATCCGTCTTCGGATTGAACCTCACCAATATCGCTTTCTTTCTCAGTTTAACCATATCATCAAAAACGAAAACAATGCTCTTGAACTTGAACGATATTCATCCCACGACAAGAAAACACACCGCCGATCGAATGCGGCCTGCAGCACTTTCCGACTAAAAGTCATCGGAATAAGAGGCCAAGCTGCCGGGCAATGGGGTCCTAAAACAAGTTGAGATGGTGATTACGGGGGAGGGAAATGAATGATATATAAACGGGGGAGGGTTTGGTTCTGGTGCCTCGGGGTTGGGGAGGAGGTGAGGGAAATGATGTGAAGAGGAAGCAAAGCTTTACTTTTTACGGTTCGCCATGCTTGATTTGTACTCAAATAAAATCCAACTCCCCTCCCCCTTTGCATGCGCATGCACCTGAAATATTCTTCCTCCAAGAAAACCCACTTCAAAAACACCACTCCTTTTTTACTGAACCTCCTTTTCTAGTATATATATATATATAGTATTATCATGAAAACCCCCACATTCCTGCATGATGCATGCATGCTTGACGAAGGTGAAGAGATAACTGTAAGATAGAATTGGGATTATACATATATAGATATATACAAGTACATGCAACAAAAAAATAAACCAGTTTAATATTCATGAAGTTCTTATTTAAAAAAAAATATCAATTAAAGTCTGATTTTTTAAAAACTAAGAAAATGAGAATGTTATAGTATTTCAATCAAATAAGTATTTTTTATTATATTGTTTCCATATTCATTAATTAAGCAATATTTTTCCTAGTATAATACACTTGGGTAGAGAAAGTGAGAAAAAGGCAAAGGAACATTGGGAACATGAGTGCAGAATGACAGCAAAGGGGATTGTCTAGAAACAAGTTATCAGCTAATTAAACAAAAAAAAAAGTACGTACCAAGTCTTCTTCGGAGAAGGGATTATTTTTTATAATATTTATTTTATACGTTTTGATAAATATATTTTTATGTAAAATGTTTTTTTTTCATTTTATATGGTAAATTATTGGTATATTAAAATATAAAATATATTAATGAGATGTAAACATATGGAATAAATGTAGGGTGAAGCACAGTAGCAATTAGCGTATTTGCGAACAGCCCAAAGCGTAGACACCGGCTCTTAAGGAACCCTGCCTTGACCCTGCACCGGGGAACACCTTCCTTGGATTTTGCTTCCCTCTTGTTTCCCTTCCTCTCCATGGGGAGGAGGGCAACTTTAATAAATCAAAAAAAAAAATATATATATATATATATATACCGGGTAAGATTCATTTACATTATGTAAAACTAAAAAGTTTTATATTTTTTTAAGATCGATGAGGAGAAATCAAAGGCTGAGATTAATAGTAAAAAATGAGAAGATATTCACTGAATAAAAACAAAGAATTAATCTCGACCTTTGATTTTATTTTATCTAACGAGTCTAAAAGAGTGTAAAACTAAAAAAAAAAATTGCACGATATAAGTGGATTATAACCCTATATATATTAAAATTAAATAACAAAATAGAAGTTAAAAAGCATGCAATGAGACGAAGAAAAATAAAGAATATTTTGACTAAAATATACGAAGATAAATATTTTTGTAGACATAAGTACTCACTTTTATATTTAATAAAAATAATTTGTAGACACTCGTGATTTTAGGGCGGGCAATTCGCGTGCCACTCAGAAAAACAGATTCCCCACGCCTGAGACCATTCCACTCCCTCGTCTTCAACTATCAACACCAGATCCTAGGACCAGTCTTTTACTATTTTCCTTCTTAGTTTCAGGACAATGAAGGGGTTGAGGTCAAAACCTATATACTATAGCACAAACTTTTTGAAAACGAATTTATAGAAAATATGTATACATACTTTATGAGCACAACTATAAAATGAGGAAATATAAATATTTTTAAAATATCTATTTCGTCCAATCTTTTAATTGGTAATATTAATATAACATACAAAGTAATGAAAGAGGTGGGACAATGGGACACCCATGTTTTTAGTCGTGCATAGATTTCCTAAAGTTGTATGGTCTATGTTGGCTTTTTATTCTTCCATTTTCCCAGGAAAAGCAAACATGCTTTTTTAGTTTAGCATCTCTCCGATGAAGAGAGTGGTTGAATGACTTCTGATTTTTGAAATTCCTCTGTTTTATCAATGGAGAGATTAGCAACCGACTTGAATTACCCCATTGGCAAGTAAGAAGAACACAAAAAATAACTTCTTTGGACTAGAAATTTTGATTGGACTCATCAAAATCATTGGTATTTGATTTTTTTTCCCTTACTAAATTATTATAGGAAAAGATGTAGAGATGTAATCTCTTATGTTATTCTCAAATGGATAATCTTTTAGTGTCTCGGATAGAATAAGGTGAGGATATCGGCGCAAGATTTAAGGGTCGGCAACGAGTGGGTTAGTGAAGGAAGGTATGTTTGGATCATGCAGGGCAACTAGGTCAAACTCGGTTGTCAGCTTGTGGGGACAAAGAAAGACACACACCTCCTTAATCAGGAACTCGAGTTTCTCTTGCTCATCTCTATCTCAGTTCAACTATTTACGGTTGTAGTACTCGATGAGATTCCTCTGTCGACACCACACATGGGAGACTGGGAGAGCCAGTCCCCAAATATATACATATATATATATATATATATTTATTTGCTCCGCAATAAGTGGATAGCAGAAGCCTTTTGCTTTTACTTTTTTTTTTTTTTTTGTAAAAGATTCAAAGCACAACAAAAATAGACACGATTTCACCTTTTACGGGTCCCTTAAGGAACACCTGAACTGCCCCCAAGTCAGTGGGCATACCATACTGCCCATACCAAAGCAGAGGGGAAAAAGTAATAACTGCATGGATTGTCGATACGTTATAATGTCTTCCAGTTTCAGGGCAATGGTTAGCAATATTCTTTGCTCTGAACAGAAGAAATAATGAGTTGTTGCAGTACCAGAAAGCTGGTCATTGTTGCAACACCTGAAAAGGGTTAATGAAAAACGAATTCTGCCTTGGCCTAATCCCTAATAAGTGATTTTGTACACGAATGAAAAGTAAAGGAAATAAATGTGGTGAAGTGAAATTATGGCGATTTAGAATTTTCATTTTCAATAGTTAAATATGCTAATCGATCTAATATCATCTAGAAGAAGAAATAAATGTTCATTAGAAAACCAGTCTACGGTGCTTTCGAGTTTTGAAACTGAGGAATCAAAGAGTCCCATTCCCATTGTTCGACTAAATGCTTGTGTCTGTGTGTTGGGGAACTTTGACTAGACTTTCATGTGTGCTCTAGAGTACTGATCTTTGAATCAAAACTTTGCGGAAGAAGAGGGTAGTAGTGGTTGGCAATTAGGTTATTTGCCTAAGGATGAGGCTCCATTTGTTCATTTTCCTTTGAGTTTAAAGTATGCATACAAACAAGACCCGAGAAAGCCAAGAGATTGCCCAACAACATTCATCTGAAAGCGAAAACAGCAACGCATGTGAGATAACTATGCTATTTTAATCGGGACTTTCATGTAAGAGCCTTGAAATTTTTTTGGTAATGATTAAGAACCCATACTCACCAAATCAAATGGAAGCCCCCCAAACAGTAGCCACCCCAGTCCAATAGTAAAAAGATCCTATCACAAACAATGTCACCAAAAATCAAGGATCAGGTGATAAGCTACATAAAAGACAGAGAAAGCAATAATCCGTTAGACCAGTAAGAGAATTTGAAGGATACGTAAAAACTAGAGCCACAAGCCAAGCGCCTTCAGCAACAACAAAGAAGAATAAGTGATCTAACCTTCAAATTGCCACATATTGTCTGTGTCAGAGCTGAATTGAGTGTAGTATTCAAGAATACGAAATAGTTTATCAGGAAAGCCATGATACAAGAGAGAAGAATCACAAACTGCAAAACATTCAAATGATTAAAGCATAAAAGAGTTTAAATTCTATAAAGTTTCGATATTCAGATGTCATGAAAGTTTCTTTGAATTAACAAAAGAAACAAGCCCAAGGAAAAGCAGTTTAACACAAAGCTTTATAGCGAGGGGAGATAAGATACACCAGGACAAAGAAGAAACAACAACAGAAAGAAAAAGAAACTGAAGTGACTGAGCTAGTGAAACCAAACAATATGATAAAGTAACATCCAAATGAGAAAGTAGAAAAGGGATGAGGTTAAGGTAAGAAAGATGATTACAAAAAAGAGGTATTTAATAAGTTAGAATAAACCATTCAAATTAACCACATTGTTATACGTGCCAAAAGCTGAGTATTAAGCCACTGATAGATGGACTGCGAAATAGCTAACAATGAATGCACTTCCTTTCTGAATATCATGAGGAGAAAGATACACAGTAGGAGATTATTTTGTGAAAAGGAAGCACCTGGAATCCTCTAGAATATAGATAAGGGAAGCTCATCATTGCTTCAAGGTCACCTCTGAATGACGTCCAAAGCAACAAGATTGGTGCACAAATTATTCCTTCAGGAGTCAAATTTTCATAAGGTGGTCAGATAAACCTAATTTGTTACTTTTAGATGGATCACTAGGATAATAACAATTCTTTTAATCCTTTCATCTTACCGTTGCACCACATAAGTCCAAAGCTATTGAGGCCACTGGATTTACCTAAAAATTTTGAGAATATGTCATCAATTAGTAGAAAGAAAGTAAACATTCATGGGAGATAAAGAAGAGAATAAAATAGAATCATACCAATATGAGCAATGGAAGCAAGATATATGGCTGTGCAGAGGTTAGCTACAAAAACAATGGTATAGCTGTAGGCATCAAATGACAAGTCGCTAGCTCCGGCAACAAATGCGCCAAATATAATTATCCCCACACTGATGAAATCCTTGGATTAGTCCATTATGAAAGTCATTAGTTGTATTTTGAACATTCAATTTAGACGTGGTTATATATAGAAGACATATTGGCATATGTTAAATTTTATTAACACGGAAATCGTAGCTATAAAACTTCCTCCAGAAAATGATAGCACCTCAAGCAAATTTAAATTTCAAAAATCCAGAATAACAAAAAATACTTGAAAGTAGAATAGCCAACAAAATTGTACCTTAGAAATGAAAAAAAACCATAAAATCAAGTATTTTTTGTACATGAAGGATAAAATCCAAGAAATTAAATTAAAAAATGCTGGACGGGAGGGCCAGAAGTTCCCAATAGATCAATCTAGTGCACTAACTGCAGTTTATTATTGATATCCATTTTCCTTTTATCACCACTTCCATTCCAAAAAATCATTTTTTCAGCTACTTTCTATAGTTATTCTTCCATGTCTAGTAAACGAAATTATTAATCCTTTTTTCTACATTTTGATCCACATAAGTTACCGCCTTGTGCAATCTCATGATAGAATTTGAAGATATATATGGCTCTGCTGAATTTAAGAATCACATATACTGTATGCAGATGCCAAAAAAAACATGCATCTGTCCACATTCCAAAGAGAATTTTATAAAAGGCCCGAAGATAAAACTTAATTGAAGACAACTATAAACTATTTTTTTAACTTTATTTCACCTTTTCTGAGAATATGGCCACAAGTTCGGACAATGACTATATATCAAATTATAAGCATACCACAATTCCCTGTTGTCAAAACTTGATTCCTCATGTCACTCGAAACATCCGAAAAGGAAACTTTGTATGTGTGCAAGTGCAAGACATGAGAGTTTACAATGGCTGGAACACCCCGAACTTTGTGAGTGTAATTATAAAAGCAACACTTTCTAATTTATGATGCAGAAATCTGAAATGTTGAAACAGTCTAAACTTAATTCTTACTGTCAACCACATTATTCAAAAGTGAAATTTCATATCTGCAAGTCATGAGAGAACAAAATGATGGAATAATCCAAAATTTGTACATAAAGAATCAAGGCATTCTTATTTATGATGAAGAATTCAAAAATCCACTTAGGGTGGTCGACTAAATAGCACAGTACAGATTTACATGGCTGAATCATTAGATGAAAATAGCATATAAACAGCTCCATACCTGCCAATGACATGATGAATGTTTCCTTCTAGTCAAAAGATACTCCACAGTCATGGTAAAAGCAACAGTAGTCCGCCTTAGGGTGGTGTACATAGGAACATTTATGCCACGAACAGACTCCATGGTGATCAACTTTAGCCATACAAGCACAAAAAAGGAACACATATAAGAAGGATTAACGTGTCCACACATAAAAGAAACAAGTACACACCATGTATAGCAGATATGAAACCGCCAAAGGGAGGGTATCCAGTTTTCTCAATGGTACTAAGGTTACTGGGTTCCTAGGAATGCTCTCTGGCTCCCCTCAGTGAAAGAGATTATCTTCCATCGTTGCATGGCATAGAGAAACACGCTAGAGCATAGCATCTAGATACACAAAGAGCTAAACTGATTTAATAACTATAAGAGAATGTCAAAAGTAATGCAGCGAAGTTCGTCAAATCCAAATGTCACAGTGTGTCGGGACTAAACTCAAAAAATCAGGAATTGAGCATAAATATATAGAAAATTGTCAATTTGTATTAAAAAAGGATGATGATTGGAAAAAGAGAACGAGACATGAAAGAACAATGCAAAACGTTATCATGCAGGGAAAATATGGAGAGAGGAAAAAAAGGATGGAGAGGAAGTAATACAGCAAATGAAAGTGACTTTGGACATTTTTATGCACTATTTCAATCGTGCAAAGATTATATAGGGGAAACATGCTACCGCATTAAATCCAGGATCCTTTACCTCGATACTAGAATTGAATTTCCAAAAAATATATAGGGGAAACATGCTACAGCAAATGATGGTTTGATCTAGTATGTTTTAAAAGAGGATAGTTGTCAATTAATTGGAAAAAGTTCAAGAAGCAAATATCACTTTTCTCTATAATCTTTCAATAGCATTTATGTTGTAACCCAAATTAGGAGTCATCTAATTTACATTAGACTAGGCTGTATTTCTTCAAAGTTCAGATTACGGTAAAAAGAATTTTCATTGTTTTCTCACAGAAGCTTCACCATCATCTTGTCAAGTGAAAAAAGAAAATAAATTTTATATCTAAATATATCTTCCAACCAAACACTAGAATAACTGAGAATACAACTGCTCCATAAGGTAGTCGGAAATATTTCACTTTTGCATACGTTACTCTGTTCAGGAACTCTTTTGAGGTTATATTCAGCTATCTAAGGAGGAAAGATGCTCAGCTAGCAACTGTTTATGCAAAAAAAAAAAACTGTCATTGAAAATTTTAAGTGAGATCTTCAACTCTTAGAATCTACTAATTAGGATTGAAATTTTCATAAACCAGCTCTTTGATCTTTAGCGTTTATTTATTTCACTTTTGCATACGTTACTCTGTTCATGGAACTCTTTTGAGGTATATTCAGCTATCTAAGGAGGAAAGATGCTCAGCTAGCAACTGTTTATGCAAAAAAAAAACTGTCATTGAAAATTGTAAAATATAAGAGATCCCATTAATTCGTTCAACTGAGAGAAGATATAACAATTCTACAAAGGTAGCATACTTAAGCTAGCTCATGGTTCTAACTTAGAAAGAGATGAACCTGAAAAAGTGTGATCACGTTTGAATAGGGGAAGCTGTAAGAAGAAAGGGGCCTGCCTTGTTGAACAGGACTAAGACTGCAGACAGAAAAAGAAAAGCAATTAGAAAGAGAGTAGTGTTCGAGAGAAAAAGTAAATGATTAACCAAAATATGTGAGCAAAGTTCCTGAAGTTATTTCAGTCACAATCAGAAGTTCAGAACCAATTTTTTTGTGTTTGTGTGTCATTCTTGCACCAAAAGGACACAAAATTAAATCTCAAACTGTGTACTGAAATCAATTTTTGTAGTTGATTATTAATGTAGTGACAATTATTCCCCTCTCCTAGCTCAAGGAATCCTCTTTATCTAAATACTTCTTCAAAACCTTATCTCTTCCATCATTGTGACAATGGATACTGGTACACTTTAACTCAAAACACACTTGTGATTATTATGAAAAAAGAAAAACATTACTCTACTATAGAACTCCTTCCATCAATCTTACAGATTTTCATAGGGAAACTCGCAGTTCTTCCGACACATAAAGCCATAAAGGTAGGCCGTACAACTTCATTTCATAACATCGATTCCGAAGTATTAACTCTGCTTTAACCATAGACTAATTCTTACATCAATGATTAGTTATTCCATAAATTTGTTATTCGTACGAAATTTTAAATTTCAACAGCTGTTCTGAATTTTGTCTCTTTGATTCAATGTTAAGTTCATAATCCAATGTTTTCTTTTTCTTATTTAGATTCAGTGAACAACTTAAGTAACACTTAAACAGCTAATGAGATTCGAAGTCTGTAGTACAATAATGATTTCTTCGTTTCATTCTAGAACTCTTTAGCCAAACAAGTGATGAGAATAAAAGAAAAAGAAATCCCTACAAACGATCAAATATATTTCCAAACAAAAATAAAATAGCTTTAACAAACCCTGACGTCATGCCACTGCTTTGCATTTTCATGGGAAAAAACTAAAAATGAAATAAGAATTAGTCATCCACATAATATAAGGTTTTATGCGAAAAATGCCGAAAACAAACAGATAAAAATAGCAAAGAAAATGGAAAACGAGAGCTTTACCTGCACTGAACATGTAACCAAAAGCAGCGTACGCTCCTTGTTGTACACGTCTGAGGCAACGGCAGTTTCACGTCGGCTTTCGGTTTTGGAAGGAGCGATTAGCGGCAGACCTTCCGTCTTTATTGAGCCATGGCCGGATTTTGGAATCGCTTTGTTTTAGAGAAATGGAGGAGTGAGACAAGAAGTAGAGTAAGAAGTGTCCTTTTATTGTGCATACCGGAGAAGAGGGGGAGTGAAAAAGGGGAATTTGAGTAGGCAGAGCCCAAGCGTGCGTAGGATTGTACACGTGGCATTGCCACTCCCAAGTCGAGGGTCAACTTTAAGTTAAGTCCACGGTCCCATGCAAGATATTACCCCTCAATGTCTAAAATTTAATAAGTAACTAATTGGTCTAGTGGATAAGACATTAGGTCTCTTAAGTAAGGTCAGAATTTAAATTATGAAATTAGCGAATGGAGTAAAATTGGATTAGGAATGTCACCATCGCCTTTGTAGTATCCGATTTATTAATCAGTTAATAGATCGGATATATATAATTAATTCAAAAAAAAAGTTACAGTTGTACGATCCAAATAGTAATAGTAATTAATTTAACAAAAAAACATTAATCCATGTTTAAATAATATAGTTAAGGTAATATTTTAAAAAATGAAATTACCCGTTAGGCCCCTCTATTATAAAGATTATATCATATTAGTATATCTATTATTAAATAGACTGATCTTTAACAAAATTCATATTTTAATATATCTAAAAGTTATCATTCAGGGAAGGAAAGGATTGTCATGATTGATATCACAATGTATATCATTAATTTTGGTGGGTAGATCTTAGTGGAGATTTTATACATACAATGATTTAACCCGAGACTTTACTTAAATGGTATTAAAACTGTTTATCACTTGAACCACATATATTAGAAGGATTTGTTTATTTGACTGCTTCAACTTACGTGCATTAGCATCTACTAATGATTAAATGCTACATATATACTTTATATCAATTATATTTTATAATCTTATAATAATGAGTGGTGGAGTGGGCAGGATCAAGCTTTAGTAGCTTTCGAAAAAATTATTGAGGCACCACTCTGTCTCTAATAAGCTTGAAGATTATAAAATTCAAATTAATTAAATCGAGTTATTGATTATTGTAATAATAATGATGTTTATGGATGTGAAATTAAATTTAAAAATATTTATAATTTAAAATTTATTAATTTTTTTATAAAGTTAAATAAAATTATTATCGTTTCAATAATTAATTATATCATATTCAGTCCTTCAAAAGAAAATATATCACGTTTAGATGTACGACCTTATTAAAATTCAATCATGGATGGGTTCACCGGTTTAAGAGAGAGAGCGAAAAGGAATGAATATACAAAAGGAACACGTAAGGATATACATGGTAATATACATGGGGATGAATACGTATTTAAAATCATAAAATGTAAGGATATACATGTTAATATAATATAATATAATATAATATAATATAATATAATATAATATAATATAATATAATATAATATAATATAATATAAATATAATAATATAATATAATATATATAATATAATATAATATAATATAATATAATATAATATAATATATAATATAAATAATATAATATAATATAATATAATATAATAAATAACAGTCACAATTTAGGAAAGATGACATGGGATGAATAGTAAGGAAATAAATCTTAATTGATATTGTCAAATTAATCCTACCTAAATTAGAACATTTACCAAAACATTGCCTAAATTAGAACATTACCAAAACACAACGTATTATGTGTGCTTGAAATAGCAGTTTGTTGCTTAAGTAAGGTTTTGGGTTTTTGTATATGCAGAAAATCTCTGTCGAGATATTCACCTATCAAAGTCATGTGCACAATGTGAATCGGTCCGAATTAATCGGGACAAACTTTACCCCTTTTTACTTTGACTATTAATATTTATTATTGTCAATCAAACTATTAATTATTTAAATGCTTCAATCGGGTCACTAACCGTTAACATTTAACGAATATGGTGACATGACAGTTAACAAAATTTTTATAACTTTTAGTAATTATTTTAAAAAAAAATAATTCATTCAAAAAATTATAATAAATAATAAAAAGATGATAAAATATTAATCTATTAATTTTATAATAAATAAATACTAAACTATTAATTAATTATTATTATTTTACTACACTCAAGAACAAGCCATAATTATTATTTAATGTTTAGACTTGAATTTATTTCATACACTTATAATTTATTCAACGAGCTTAACGAGTAATTTAAGCTTAACGATCATTAAGTCGAGGAATAATTTTTTTTAACGAGCACAAGCCGAGCAAAACTTCAACGAGCTTAATGAGAAACAAGTTAAGTCGAGTAATAAATTTTTTAATGAGTACGGATCGAACACTACTTAAATCACGATTGACACACTCATAAACTCCCTAGTTCCGTTGGTATAAGTGTCTTGAGCACACCACAAACCATTGGGGTAAACCTCACATTTGTACGAATTACTCAATTATGTTATTTGTCCAAATTGAAGTCTTACATTTAAATCCTACGAATTCCTCATTATTTCCTTTTTTTTTTCATGTCATCATCTAAAATAGGATAAATTACGCTTTAAATAAAAAATGCACGTCGTTTGAGAAATCTGGTTTCACACGGGTCCCACCACGACTCCTTGTGACCCTCACTCTCCCCTGCTAAGTATCCCATATCTTTTCTTCGACTCGAAGTTAAAACTAAAAAACAAGTAACTTGTAAAACAAAAACTCCGTTCTCTCTCTCCCTCTCTCTCAGGAAATTCACAATTATATCGGAAAATCCCAAAAGAGCAGAAGAAGAGCTTCACGATTTATCAGACGATGCCGATATGCGCGTCTCAACAACAAGTAAGCACAACAGTGCTTTCGCCGTTATTGTTTTTCCTTTTCTTTATGGTTTTAATCATTTTCATTTTCTGCGGGAGTCGTTCTAATGATCAATTGTTATATATACATCAGATTATTTGAGTTTAATTCCGTTTTTTGTTGTTTAGGGATCAGCGAGCATGATGCGGTGCGACAGTGGGAAAAGAAGCTCGTCAAATGAACCGGAGGGAGCCCAAATTGTTTATATGAAGGATAATGTTACAATTCATCCTACCAGTTTGCCTCTGAACGGATCATTGGAAGATTAAAGTTAATTAAGCAAGGCTCTTCTCTCTTCATGGTAATTAGTTTGCACTTTGTTTACTTATATGGATAATTTCGCTATTTTAATAACATAACATGCCATAGCTGGTTTTGATCATGCTATTTGCCTTACCTTGTTTGAGAGGATTATTTGTAATTGTAACTTTACGCCTATGTTGACATGTTTCATCTATTCAAATCACGATTATATATTACGTGGTTGACTCCCCCCCCCCCCAAATAAAAACCTAATTACGTGACA
Source organism: Hibiscus syriacus (assembly GCF_006381635.1). Lineage (NCBI taxonomy): Eukaryota > Viridiplantae > Streptophyta > Magnoliopsida > Malvales > Malvaceae > Hibiscus > Hibiscus syriacus. The sequence continues at coordinate 114,683 of NW_024061952.1, read as the reverse complement.
TGTTTGAATGGAAAGATATATGCTAACATGGGGTACCCATTTAATACAATTCTTGTTGCCTTGCTTTGCTTGTGCCAATTACTTGTACAATCTTATGTGGCAAATAGTTACTGGAGAAGTTCATAGTGTGTCCTATCAGCTTATGGACAGAATACAGGCAAAGGGAGGCAAATAGGATGTGCAAAAGTATTGGGGCAAAAATAATTTTTATTTGTTTTATCATGTATAAACTAAATGTTTGTTTATTGTATTTAATTGTAGACATGGATTCCATACAAAGGACAAAGTACAAATGCTAGACTATCTGAGAAAGGTTTTCAGCTTTGAACTCATTGATTTGAATGTATTTTATCACTTACTAATTCACAAGGTGTATAGATTATATGATTTGCTGAAACTGTTGTATGCATGGTTTTATTATGCAGATAGGAGTCTTTATACCATTAGGGCAGTGCCATTTGCTGATGTGAAATCCATTCGGAGGCACACTCCAGCTTTTGGGTGGCAGTACATTATTGTTGTTCTGTCATTTGGTAAGGAACCACAAACTATTCTGCCTATATAATTTTTGGTTGATCTTCAAGTGATTTTTTTGATAAAATATTCAATTGAATTTTCATCTTTCTGTTGGGGGAGAAATTAAAAATGTATTGGTATGTGCCACAACGGACATGAGTGATTTCTTATTGCTATATGCTGTTCAATTTCTAACCTATGTTGTGCAAACATAAAGAACCCCTCTAACAGTAATAAAAGTGGTTTGATTTCAGTTGTGTATCAATATATGCTTAGAAAGCCCTTAAAGGAAGATGGTATGTTCTACCCCACTGCCGTAGAATTGATAATCTCTTACCTTGTCCTTTCTTTATTGAGTTTTTAAATGATAATGATCTAATACTATGGAGATTTGGCGCTAATCAATTTTTGTTTTCCTTCTCATCCTTGTTTGATATCCTCCTAAACTTGGATGCCTGAGATGAAAAAAATGGAAAGTTAAAAAGTTGAATCATTAGACAACTTTGAATTCAATTTAATCACCCTAAAGGAGATGATAATTGCTATAATCTGGAACCATTAATTATTTAAGGATACCAGTTTTTAAGCATTATATAATAGATGTTAACATCTTCAAGAGTTGAAGCTTTGAGAAAATCGTATCATCTAAATTTCTTTAAGATGATTCACTTGTGGAAATTGCTACTTAGCCTTTACTAGGTGTTGATGGCCATTTCTTTCTCTAGATTTTTCAAAATTTGCCTAGTAAATCTTTTCTTGAGCGTGCTGGTTGCATGACTACTTTCAAGGTTTCATCTGGCAGTTGAAAAGACTGCTAGGCATAGAAACTCAGCTTGACTGCTCCATCTTTTGGTACTTCCTGCTTCTTGTTTATTCATTTACAAGTTTATGGTTTGTCCTGTAGACCCACTTATTGACTAGCTGGAAAGGTTTTGATGACTGTTAAAAGATGATGTAAATGATTTAGTCTCATGGATCTATTTCAATTTTGTTTTAATTTGAAAATTTTATTTCTACTTTGTGACTGTGTTTGTATTTACATTGATGAAAAACTTTGTTTTCAGGACTTGCATTTCCTCCTCTTTACTTCTATAATGGAGGACTTCGAGAGTTCCTTGCTACAGTCAAGCAACACGTTTTACTTGTGAGGTTGGTTTTGCTCATTTTAAGATCCAGTTGTGTGATTAAATTTTAAATTCATCTTCAAGAGTTTGACAGTACTTGGAAGTAGTATGTTGACCAAGAATAAACCTTGAAATTAACCAGGTCTTGTCTATCACATGTTTATTAAAACAAATAGGACCAGAGAAAGACATGTAAATGAATAGAATTTGTAAGAAAAACAATTGTTTTTTTTTCTTGCATAATTAATGTATAACTGTTTTTGTAGATTGTTGAATTTTGTTTATTTATTCATTTAGATATTTTTTTGAGTTAGTCTTATGAGTTTTATTTTCCATGATGTTTACTCTGAAATCTCAGGAGATGAGATTTGGTAGAATGTTGGAATTCCCAATGTGTGATTTTTCCTTGATTTTGGAAAGAATGCCTAGTGTATTATTTGGTACAACGAGGTTTTTTTTCTTTTGTCAAATGTACCATAATTATGTACTATTTATGCTACTTTTGCATATAATTACATATGTTCTGGTACGTGTTTAGTTCTTCCACTTCTAAATCTTCTTACCATAAGTTTTCTCTGGAAACAATTAATATTTATGACAATTATGTTTATATATTCTATATTTCCTGTGTCGTATGTCTTTAGCTCACAATTTCTTGATTTCCTCATTTTGCATATTTTCAGGTCAGCTGAAGACTCTAATGTATTTCTTGTTAATGACTTCCAAAATCCTCTGCAGGTTATTGTAATGCTAATCGCCTTTTGTTTTTTTATTGAAAATTTAGTTTCTATACTTGCTATATGGTTAATTAGCACTGCAGCAGCAATGTTCCACGTAATTCATGTCCAGCATGAGAAATAAGGAACACTTTTTTTTTAGATATTTTTGAAATTTATTATAAAGAAGCTCAGTCATTTTCAAAATGTTTTTGAGTAGAGAGTTCATCATTCGAAATAAGGAACACTTAAATCACAGCATATCATAATTTTATATAGGATAATGTAAACTGTTTTGTTTTTAATTGTAAACTGGATTTTTTTGAGCCAATTATTCTATTAAGCTTTGCTGATCCTTTGTTATGAATATTCTAATTGCTTGTGGCAGAGAACATTGTCTTCATTGGAGCTACCAAGGGCAGTTTCCGCGGTTAGTGTGCCATCAACACCTTTCAGTTGGGGAGTCTACTTCACAACAAAATGAAGAGAGAACTGATTTAAGTGCTAGCATTCCTCAATATAACAGAAGGCAGAGGCAAAAAGGTCATGATCCTGCTCGAGACATTTCAATTCAAGTTTGGAGAAATTTTCTCTTGTAACAAAGTTTGCCCGAGAAACAACTTCGCAGCTATTTCTTGAGACTAATAACAACGGTTTAGGTCCTTTAGAGAGGAGAAACTCTAGCCAGACTACCCTTGATTACAGTCACAAACCATCTGACTATGATGAGGATGTTCCTATTCAACGCCCCGTTGAACCAGATCCTCTTGAGGTAGCTGCTTGTTCCCTTGGTCAATTTTCACATAACCTTTTTCACTATTTTTGCTGTCTGTTAGACTTCTAAAAAGGTTTGTGATTTTGCATCTGGATTTAAATTCAAAGTACTACTTATTTGAAGGTATAAAAATGGAAGTCAGTATGTAAATATATCATTAGACGTTCTTGTTTTTCATGCATCAATTGGGATTTGGGACCCATTATAGGTCAGAGAAAACCTACAGAACAGAATCTATCCATCCATCCTTTGATGATGAAAAAAAAGAATGGGTTCAATCTCGTGTTCTTGGAAAGTCATCTTTATGGTATGAATATTTCTATATCTTTCCACATCACTTGGAGAATTAAGTATTGTTGTTGATTTGAGTGTAGTCCAGAGTTCTTTTTTATGCTCCTTACTTGATTCATGTTTTGCTCGTATAATTTTGCTTGTATTTATGTTGACAAATTTGTTATTAATGTGGGGACTTTTAGGCCTAATCATTTTAAGGATGTATGGAAAAGGAGCCTTAGTTCATTTTAAGTTTCTAGGTGGTTTTGTTTTCTTTCGACATTTCTACCTTTCCAACTTCAGTCATAAGTTAAATATAGATAGTTGTGAACAAAATAACTGATACAACCTACATCAAGTTCCTATATCTTTGGCATACGAGTGCTGAATTATTTAATTGCACAAGTGTATGATGCATGGAGCTTGAAATCAACAGAGGGTCCTGAAGCAGTGCTATACACGCACTCATGGTATATTTTATAATGATGGCCGGACAGGACCCAATAACTGGTGTATTGCTATACACGCACTCATGGTATAATTTATAATGATGGCATGACAGGGACTAATAATTGGTGTGGTTGAATATTAAATTCCGTAACTTTTATGTATTGTTTCATTTTTTTTAAAACAGATTTTGTGTCATAAGATAATAATATCTGCTTGTTTCATTTACTGGCAGTTTGACAAACTCTCACTAGTGTGGGGAAAACCCCGACAACCACCACTGGGGTTGGAAGAGGTATGGAACCAGATGCAAACTATGATAATTTGTATTGTTTCCAGTTAGCTTACATATTTTACCCCTCTTTCTGATTACATTATAGCTTCTGTGGGTTGTGGCTCCATCACCAATCTCTTACTATTTTTTTTTGATAAGATTAGAAGGCCTCATTAAAAACCTCCTTCTTGATTAATGGAGCTTGAAAAGAAGCTCCTTAATCATTGGAAGGAGGAAAAGAGCGCCTTAGATTTTCATTAAAGAAAATAAGATTACAACCTTGATAGATCTCTTCGAAATAACCCTTACAACAGTCTATAAATCCCACCCGAACAGGAATCAAATGCTAAACTGAAACAGCAAACAACATAAAAATTAGCCTATTCCAGCCTTTGCTAAAGCATCGGCGTCCATATTAGCTGACCTTGCAACCCGATTTATAATATGAAATGAAATGAAATAGATTGAAATAGTTAGATTACAATTAAAGGAAGATACCCCAGTAGTGCCCCCTTTCACTGGAAAATTAAAAACAAATCGTGTGGTGAAGAAATGCAAGTCAAAGAAAAGAGTTTCGAATTAAGTGGCAAGAACACATTGATTAAAGGGAAGTGGTTTTGTTTCATTGAAGATAACTTTACGAGCTGAATTTTTTTGGTGATTTTGAATCATGTTGGTTTGTGGAGTTCCCTTCAGAGGCGGGATGTTTTCATTTTAGTGGTTGCAGGTGGTGTTTTCATGTATGTTATGTCATTAACTGTGGGGTTGTTTTTCTTTTGCTGGACATTTATCTTAGGTATAGGGTGATTGCCTCTAGACTTTTGTGGTCAAGGAGGCAAGAGATTTAGGTGATTATGGTTTTTTGTAATGGTGTATATCCCCGTTTGAGGGTATTTCGTGTTTTCATATGTAATGGGTGCTTTATTCAATGAAATATGAGGTACTCTTTTCTTCCTTCCAATGTTCGTTAACATACTTCTTAGTATGTCGATGAATACGAAGGTAGTTTTTAATGAGACCTCCAACTTTTATAAAAAAAAATGAAATAGATTAATAATAAAATTTCTTAAATTTCTATGTTATATCCTTCCTTGACCACTGAAGTTGATAGATACTTCAACCTTCCAAGGACTGTTGATTTTTTTTTGTGATTGGTTTTCTTTTTTCTTCTGAAATTTATTTATTTATTTCAGTGGACCTCAATCTTGGATTCAGAAGGTCGAGTGGTGGATCCAAAAGCTTTAAGAAAAAGAATATTTTATGGAGGACTTGAACACAAATTTCGAAAAGAGGTTTGTATTTGTACTATCAAAGAAATGAGTGGACTGAATCTTTTGATTAAAACTGACCTTATTCTTACAGTTCTTATTTGTGATTTTAGGTCTGGGTATTATTGTTGGGATACCATACATATGAATCGACTTATGCTGAGAGGGAGTATCAAAAGTCCATCAAAAAGATAGAATATGAAACTATAAAAAACCAGTGGCAGGTTTGCAGTATTCTCTATATACTTTATTATGCCATCCTCATTCTTTCCCTACATTGGTTCCAAGTTTTAAATGCAATCCCTCCAGACATTCTTGTTATATATCGCTCATAATTAGTTATAAGTTGTAGAAGAGTATGGGGATTTAAAATGCTGCATGGTTTCTTAACGAAACATATAAATAATGATGCTAGTATAAGAAATACTGCCGCAGGGTGCTAAAATTTGGAGCCAACTGTTTTTCTCGATTATTTTTATCTTAATAAGTAGCATCTTCTTTAAAATGGGGGCTATTAGATGTTCGTAAATCAGTAATATCATTTCTAGGTTTTTGGGTCCAGATGCAATATACTATTTAAAGGGGATAATTGCTTTAGCCCGCAATGCCCTATTGAAGAATCAATTCATTTGTGACATAAGCACAGCACCATTCAGAATTTCCGACTTATGGTGAGAATAGTTTGTAGTTTATTTGATATGAGTTAGCTGGGATTCAGGAATTAGGTGTTGCGTTAAAAAATGTTCTCTGCTAAAGAGAATTTTTCTAGTGCTCGAATAACTTAGTTTTTCTCTGATTCTGAGTAATTTTTTTATGGTGAATATTTGGGCAGAGTATTTCTCGTGAACAGGAAAAAAGATTTACAAAATTCAGAGAGAGGAGAGGCCTTATAGAGAAAGATGTGGTATGTATGAAACCATCACATGTTTGAGTTTAGAGTTTCATATATTTTTTATTCTTTGAAAAGTGGAAAAGCACAATTCTGAGTTCATTGCAACCACTATTTTTGTTGTATTTAAGGTGAGGACAGACAGGTCACTCTCTTTCTATGACGGGGATGACAATCCAAATGTGAATCTTTTACGTGATATTCTCTTGACTTACTCCTTTTACAACTTTGATCTTGGCTATTGTCAGGTAATATACTTACTAATATGCTTTGTTTTTTGTTCATCCGTTGGTTGCCTAGTGTGGAAAAAATTAGTCATGCCATACAACAATTTTAATGTTGGTGGTTTTATTCGTCTGAATGAAAATATCTTGTGTTTCTAAAATGAACCAATTTGGATTCTTGCAGGGTATGAGCGACCTGCTATCCCCAATATTGTATGTCATGGAAGATGAGTCAGAATCATTTTGGTGTTTTGTGGCACTGATGGAACGCCTTGGGCCCAATTTTAATCGTGATCAGAATGGCATGCACTCTCAGCTTTTTGCATTATCTAAGGTCTTCCCTTCGCTCCCTTTCTCTGTCTCTCACTAGATGCTGGAGTCGGTTATGGTATTAGTCAAAATGGCCTAGACTGCCCCTAAACTCTTGAATGTGACAACTTAATTGTAATCTCATGTTTATACAACTTCCATCCGCTTATTCCTGCCCTTTTTCCCCTTTGATATGGGGGTTAATCTGTCTTAAAAGGGCAATAGTGCTCTAGTTCAAAAATTGTCCATAAATTTCTTTATTATTAAAGAGCATTTTACTTTCTATTCGTCAGAGAATTCTGGTGATTGTTTTGATGATTTACTACTATTATTATATTGTCCATCTTGTGTGGCTTCCTGAGATTTCGGCCTTTGCTTTTGCATTGTTATAAAGTCAAAATGCAATAGTAGTACTGGCATGATACAGATTTAGTCTCAGTTTGTAAACTTACAACTCAATTGAAGTTTGTGGTGTGGCTTTTGGGACACTTCTACATGATGAGATAGCCGGCCGTAAAACCTATGTTTCTTACTATAACGATGGATTGCATGTCTGATGAGACTAAATCATTATTTTTCCCTTCCTTTTCTTGAGTTAACAACTACAGTACAGAAACTAGTATACCACTGGTGGTTTCTTGAGTCCCTTGAACAATAATCAAATTACGAAGCATCTTTTCATAATGCCATCAAACTTATGTTTCTTTGAGATTTTTGGATTTTAGTTGTGTTTTTGGAAGGAAACAACATGTAGTTTATTAACAGCTGAACCACTCTTCCCTTGCCCATACACAGCATAAAGAAGGTTTGGGTATCTTGACTTTATACATCTGACAAGTAATTTATAAACATCTAAACCAAGTAAATCAATAATTCATGAACGTAGATTTTGGTCTCTGACTTTGAACTGTACTACTTTTTGCAGCTGGTGGAGTTGTTAGACAGCCCTTTGCATAACTATTTCAAGCAGAACGATTGCTTGAATTATTTCTTCTGTTTCCGCTGGATTCTGATACAGTTTAAAAGGTCCGATTCTTGGATTTATTAGTTCATTCATTTTTTTTCCATGCCAACATTCATTTAGGCTAGATTTTCCTTTAATAATGCGTTGTACATAATTTCCTGCTGATGCATTATTGTTTTGAATCCAACATCTTGCAATGCTCATGTAAAGTAGAATAGTTTGTGGTGTAACTCTTATGGCATATGTTGTTCTCTGTGTTGTACCGCACCTTTTCCTCCACACTCAAAACCCAACTTGCAATTACGTGGCTCTAGTTCCCTTTAAATCCCCATGTCTAGCTTTTGCTTATGCATGCATTTATGTATTACTTTGTTTTTACGTGTTGTTTCTGTCGTGCCAACGCATTCTTATCCAGGGAACTTGAATACGAGGAAACAATGCGATTGTGGGAAGTATTGTGGACGCATCATTTGTCGGAGCACCTCCATCTGTATGTGTGTGTAGCTATCTTGAAGCGCTACCGAAGCAAAATAATCGGGGAGCAAATGGACTTTGACACCCTCTTGAAGTTCATCAATGAGTTGAGTGGGCAGATTGACCTTGATGCAACCCTCAGGGATGCGGAGGCTTTATGTATATGCGCTGGGGAGAACGGAGCCGCCTGCATCCCACCTGGAACTCCACCCTCATTGCCGGTTGATGATGGTTCATTCTATAACCAGCAAGATGATGATGTACTGTAATTGTCAACCATCCCTTTTCCTGCAAAAAGATAATTGTTGAAATTGGTTGGGTATTATCTCGTAGTGTGAAACCATTTCATTCTTCTTTTACCCCCTAAAACATTATTTCTGGTGGATTGGATGAATCGATGTATAATATGTTTTTCCCCTTAATACGGTAACGTAGCATGTTTTGCATAAAGCGATTTGTTTTTTTCCAACTTCTCCAATTATTTCTGATTATTTGGTGCTTATTTCTTCGCTTTTATCAAATTTGGCAATTTTCATTATGTTTGTATATTTTGTTGTTTAAGGTATTTTATTCCTTGAAAATATCTAAAACACTATTGAAAAGGAATCACTGAAACACCTTTTAATTTGCCCTATATTTCTTATGCTTCCCCACGTGTCAATGTGGTGTGCCTCAGTTGGGTAATAGGAATCAGTGAGAAACATCGAAAGAGACTTCCCATCACCACATATACGTTACTAAACGGGTATTTTTATAGTGCGACACTTTTAATATATAATTAAAAATTTATATTATTGATTTTATTATTATTTAAATAATAAAATTAGTAAAAAAAATATTTAAAATATTATTATTTTTATTTAAAATATTGATAATTTTTAATATTTTTAGTAAAATGTATAATAATAATAAAATCAGTAGAAATAATTATATTTTTGATAATTTTTTACTAAATTTATTATTTAAATAATAATAAATTTGATAATATCTTTTTTAAATTGTATATTAAAATTATCGCACGAGATCATTTTACTTAATCAGCTTATTGTAAGAAATTTCTCGAATGTTAGGCAAAACTAAGGCCGCAATGTGCGACTTCAACTGCAGCTATTACCATCAATTATATATATTTAACCTATAATTGTTATAACATTATAAAAAATTTATTATATTTATATTGAGTAAATTATAATACAAAAATTAGATCCGTCAAAATGTATGATTCTGAGACCGACTTTGTTACTAAACTAAATTATCATATATTTTTTCTCTATTTTTAATGATCAATAATCATAGTACAAGATTATAATAATTATACACATATCAAACGATTTTAATAATTAAAAAAATGATTATTATTCTTAAAAATTTTAGATTCAAACACATATGTGTAGTTAATAAGAAATTTGGCAGTTCATATTGTTCATGACTATTTAATAATAGGTTTAATTATAAAATAAGTATTTAAATTATGGTGTTTTCTATAAATATTTTTTTGAATAATCCTTGTGTCTAACGTTATAAACGTTACCACTTTAGGTATCCGAGCCGTAAACGACGTTAATTTTCTCCGTTAAGTGACACACGTCACCCTCATGTAATTTTAAAAATTTTATTTAAAAAAACTTAAAAATATATATATATTTTTTTAAAAAGCCCGAAGTTTTCGAGAAATTCTTAGAAACCTCCCTCAAACTTTGAAAATCCTATATCTAATCTCTACACTATGCTCGCCGCCGCCGTTACCGTTGATTGGACTTCCACTTGGTCACGCCTCCACCGAAGACCAATTACTCGACGAACAATTGCCATAACAACAACCGATGACCCCTAAAATTGTAACGAAATCTATCCCATCTGCCTCGACGAAACGGCGACCATCGCAACTCCATAGTCTTTTGATTACGGAGATGGCAAGGAAAGTGTTGGAGGCGGTGGCCATGGCCATAAATGGATGTGGAGTTAGAGTTAGGGTTATGATTTTGAGATTTTAGGAATTTTGGAAGTTTTTGTAATTTAAGAAAAAATAGTTTTTTATAAATATAATAAATTTTAAAAAATTAAATTATTTTAAAATTATTTTTTGATGGTTATTACATTCCAGACACCTAAAGTGATAATGTTTATAAGACAGTGTGATCATTCAAAAAAAGTAAACTATTTGTAAAAAATACTACAATATAGTATGGACACTTATTTTATAATTAACCCTTAATAATATAAACCATCATAAGACAGAGACAAAGCAGCTCATAGGGGACGTGTGTTTTGTGTAAACATCACAAAGTTATCTTTTGGGGAAGAACGTCTGGGCCAAATTTGGCGTGGGTTCCATTAATCTCAAGGGTTCTTCAATTACTCTCTCTTTCCATTCTCAAACTAAAATATTGACAGCAATAGACGTGGCCTGCCCTTCTCCACAGTCAAGATAAGAAATTCAGCAACAATCCCCAGTTCCGATGCGCCTTAGATCTCTGGCCTCACCATCGTTGTTAACTAAAACAATGGGGAAAAAATCAAAGGAAAGAACAAGTGGTCGACTAAAAGTGAAGCAAATCGCAGACCCACTTCACCAAATGTACATCAACATCTCACCTTACATATGAATATCCCAACTCTGACTCCAAGGAACCCAGATTTTCCCTTTCTTTTCTCTGCTTTGAAGAACCGAATTGCACTTGGCTTGTTCTGATGAATTCTATTCTGTTTTACTTGAAAGGCCATCTTTTTTTTTTTCCTTTTTGTGAATTGTTGATGTGCATATGGATCTTCAACGGTCGTATCGCGCAACTGTAATATGATTTCATAGAAGAAAAAAATCACGTAGTATGATTTGAACTGCCGTGTTTTGATTTTTGCGTGGTTTTCAGAACAGAAACGCATGCAAAAACACGTATTTCTGTTGCTGGTTTCTTGGGAATGGGTCATTTAGGTGGTTTGTTTTGTTTACAGGAACGATGCAGAGGGTTTAGTGAGGTGGCCACCGGTGAAAACCTGGAGGCATAAGCTACGCCGCCAAATCCCCAACGGCGGAACAGATAACAACCACGTCGCGGCGGAGAATGGCTGTGGCTGTAGCAGGGCTTCAAATTCCACGTACGTGAAGGTAAAGACGGAAGGAGTTGGAATCGCTAGGAAAATCGACATCGGCGTCCATCGTTCCTTTGAAACTCTTACAACCACCTTAATGACAATGTTCGATATACGTAAGAACACTCACGATTCTAAACTTCAACATTAAGTTTGATCCAAAAATCTAGAATTTTAACCCTTAGTAATTCCCCTTCTTCGTTCGACAACAGTTGATGAGAATCTGAAGTGCTTTAAACTGGCTTATCAAGACAAAGAAGGCGACCGGTTGCTTGCTGAAGATGTTCCCTGGAGGTACCTGTTCTTTCCCCCCTTCTACATGCTTCATTTGTCTCAGATATTTTGGACTGTTTGGTTAGATAGAAAGTGACGTGGGAAAAAACCTGGGTTTTTTTTTTCAGGACCTTCGTTGGCTCAATAAAATGCCTGAAATTAATTAGAAGCAGAGGATGGCAATTGGGGTTCCACATCAAGTTATCAAAAATCATAAAAGTCAAGAGATCAGTAGTTTAGTTTCTTGAGACAAATGATACATAACAAAGCACGAATCGAACGACTTCATTGATAAAGGAATTGTTGTTATTTCTTGAGATCTCGGGTTCAAACATAAAAAATATTAGTGGTGTGAACGTTGAATATCAAATTATCGAGAGTTATATTCGAACATATCACTAAAAGAAAATGCCTGAAATTAATTAGAAGCAGAGGATGGCAATTGGGGTTCCACATCAAGTTATCAAAAATCATAAAAGTCAGATCAGTAGTTTAGTTCTTGAGACAAATGATACATAACAAAGCACGAATCGAACGACTTCATTGATAAAGAATGTTGTTATTTCTTGAGATCTCGGATTCAAACATAAAAAATATTAGTGGTGTGAACGTTGAATATCAAATTATCGAGAGTTATATTCGAACATATCACTAAAGAAAATAGAATAAAAGAAAGACAAATCATGGCATGGGTGGTTTCCCCTCGCCATCCATACAGTGTGGTTAGAACTTAGAAGCCACAAGTACCATACGTGATGGAGAAAGCAGTTCATGGAAAGCATAAAGTTACAAAAGATGTACAATGGGCAGGCAACTTCCTATCTTATTCCACAAGTTTGTTCTCTTTTTCTTGGCTTTTCATGTCACTTTCCTTAGTGTGAAGAGAACAAGTTATATTAAATATCGAGAGTGACCAAATATTTAAATTTAAAATGGTATATTATAGGTACAGTAGTTATTATTATTTTATATTAACATCAGCTGTAAAATTATTATAAAAGCTTTTAAACAAGATCGAAAGACGGACCAGAAAGTACATTTCATTGGTTGACGAGTCTGTTCAACTTTATTTTCTTATATTTTTTTTGATCTTGAGTTCTAGACTGATTAGTAACACTTCCCTTATTTCAACCCTCTTACATCGATCGTTGTCTAACCACAAATTACGAACTTTCATCCAAATTTAAAAAAATGGTTGTCCCTCGTTCCCATATGTAATGGGGTAAGGGGGAGGTAAGATAGTAGACTGCCCCCAACACTAGGTTAAGAGCAGCTTCAGTAAGAGACCTCCAAATTATGAAATGCGTTCCCATATGTAATGGGGTAAGGGGGAGGTAAGATAGTAGACTGCCCCCAACACTAGGTTAAGAGCAGCTTCAGTAAGAGACCTCCAAATTATGAAATGCTCTCCATGTGACTCGATCCCACGACCTCAAGATTAAGAACATTGTGCTCTACCAATTGAGCTGAATGATCATTTCTCCAAATTTAAAAAAATGAATAATCCAAAGTCATTATAACCTCGCCGTTGACATTAACACATTTTATCTAAAAGTGAAAGAGGTAAAATATAATTTTATTTAAATTTAAATTGAAAAAAAAAACCTAAAATAGTATTAACCCAAAAAATGTTAGGAGTAAGAGCATCTCTTATAAATATATTTTTTTCTAATCATTATATATTATATATATTTTTAAAAAAATGGTATGTAATGTATTCACATGTTAATAAATCAAATGACCACATTTTAAATTTAGAAAAAAATCAATAGATTTGTTTATTTAGTATATTTTTCTCAATAAATAATTCATATTTATATTTTCTTTGTAAGATTGATCTCTACATGATCAATGTTTTAAAAAATATTCCTCCTCTACTATAACTTTTGCACATGTTGAGGTCACCATCCGAAAGGAATATATTATAAAAATAAGCCATTCAACTCTTGATAAGACCTTTAATAAACCCACCAAAAAAAATCTATATTGATCAAATCTACTAATTGCCGACAAAATTTATAAACTAGATTGGTCTACACGTAACAACCATGGTTTAAGGTACATTTATGGTTCAGAATCGGATCGATTAGCGAACCGGTTATACTATCAATTTATTGGTTCAATCGGTCGAATCGGTTCGACTGGTCAAAAAAACCGAACGTCATCATAATTATTTAAAAAATTAAATAAAAATACCAAAAATTTAATAAAAATAATTTTTTATATCACAAGTCATATTCAAAGCAAGTCATAACATATATAAGTTAAAAACCATAAAATCAAGTGAAACAAAATGATTCAAATTAACTACAATATAATATTTAAGGTAAAACATATTAAATAATAAATATAATTATATAACTATAATTAAAAAAATAAATTTGGGGCTAAAAAAATCATAATAAAATGATATTGTTTGGTTTAATTTTTTTAAAAAACAACCCCACATGGCTAAGAAACATAGAATAGCATCCCAAAAGTCTAAAGAGTAAAAATATGAAAACAAAACAATCTCACATGGCTAAGAAACATAGAAGAGCATCACAACTAACTTCTATAAATAATAGAGGTAATTTGACATTCAAAATCATTTAGCCTTTTGGTGAACATTGAGTGAACTATTCTTTCACTTCAATTAAGCTCAAATTTTAGGCTTCAATCGAGCTTCTAATTTTTTTTTTTTGAGTTCAAGCCTTTTTGAGTTCAAGTTTCAATATTATATTTCGAGTTTGAGTTGAACTTGATAATTTTTAGCTCGTGAGTTTGAGTCGAGTTGAGCTTACTTTTAAAGTTTTCAAGTTCGAGTCGAGCTCAACAATACTCGAGTTCGACTTGGCTCGTTTAACAAACAACGTCGTTTGGTTTAATTAAAAAAAACAAAATTTCTGATTTTTTCCAATTTTTTTCGGTTTTCAGCCGGTCCGGTTCGAACAGTTCAGCGATTCTGACCGGTTCACTAGTAGCGGTTCAACCGGTGTAGATTGAACCGGACTAGGCAACGGTTCCCGGTTGAACCGGTTAAACCGGCCGGTCCGGTCCTGTAACATCCTCCATACCGGGTTAGTGATTAAATTCTAAAGTTTCAGAATTTGGTGATTAAAGTAGAATGATGAAAAAGTTCAATGACTTATTTGAGCTATTTTGTGTAGGATTAAATTATAAAGAATGAGGATTATAAGGACAAAATGGTCTTTTTATAGTAAGATAATTATTTGGGGTTAGTATTATATTAAACCACGTGGAAGTATAGGAAATCAAAACAAGCTTCCAGAGTTCTATTCTTCTTCATACGTGAGACCCAAGCTAAAGGTAAAATCTCTTGTTAGTGAATTTCTTGATGAATTTATGGTTGATTTATGACCATTAGGCAATAGTTAAGCTTAAAGGAAGTTTAATTGTTTTAAAACCTCAAGATGAGAAGTATATGAAGAATTAAAGAAATGAAGTAGAAAAGTGAAATCTTGGATTAAAGTTCATAATAAGAATTAGAAGTGAGATTTGACTTGTCATCAAGTTAATTAAGGGATAGGAAGTGTTAGAATAAGAATTTGAGCATGTTGCAAAACTAGTATAATTTTTGCAATTTCATAGGAATGACTAGATTTGGAGTTTAAAGAAGTGATTATGGAGTAGAAATGAGTTTAAGTATGGGTATTAAAGTTAGGAATATTAAAGGGAGTAAAATAGGAAGGTTTGAGCTGCAATAAGGTGATTTTCGAGCTCAAAATGGGATTTATGGGCTAGGGGAATCGATACCCATTCAAGGGGAATCGATTCCCCCTCAAACGAATATGAATTCCAGAATGCTAGAGGGGAATCGATACCCCCACAGGGGAGAATCGATTCCCCCATAAAAAAACTATCAATTCCTTAAATTGTTTAGGCTATTAGAGGTTAATTTCAAGACTTAGGCATATGATAATCATCTTGAAAATTATGTTTATGTAGATATTGAGCCTAATCAAGTTCTAGAACAATCGACAAGTAGGATCGATCGAGGGAAAGACAAAGAAATCTAGGTGAGTGCATATGCATAGCATGAATATATTATTATCAGTTCTAGACTTATGATAAGTCTAGATTCAATATTTTGATACATGATTACATTCCATATTATGAAACGTGATATGAGTTTATACCATATGCATTATGTGACATGAATATACAGGAAATGATATGTCTATGTGATAAAGGTATGAAAATACTATGTCTACGTGATACAAATTATGTGAATTGTGAAAGCCCATGTTATGTAGATGAGAACTATAGGTATAGTTGGCATGCCAAGGGTAGAGGGTCTACGCGGTCATTCGGGATATATATATTCTTTGGAACATGTGTGAAGTCTTGTGAGATACTTGATCCCTAGTATATGTATATGATTCTTAAGGAATGATATGTGGTCCTTATGGACATTATTATATGGCACTACGGTGCAATTCTACGCGGCACTCCAGTGCAATTCTACGTGGCACTTCGGTGCAATTATACGAGTTGTGGTGACAGCATAGTGCACAACCTCACAATACTCACATACCTTAGGTTCTCAGTATGGTATCATGGGCTAATGAACTTAATAATGTGAACTTATGAATGTGAAATTTGATAAGTCTATGTGTAAGAATATGGTTATGGTTATTGCATTGATTACATTCATATTATCATTGCAACCCATCTCATTTTGGCAGTTTCTTTATATTTTATGGTTATTATTATATTGCCTCACTAAGTCGATGACTTAGCATGTGAGTGTTGCACACGTAGGATTCGATAAAGTAGACGATCGAGGTTAAGCAGCTGGACAACATTACTTCTGCAACTATCAGATCAGAAGCAACTTAATAGTATGTCATTTTGTTATGTAAATCAGTGTTGGCATGTAATAGAAGGTTAAGTTATGTATGATCTGAGTATGTTGTGAACCTTGTATAAATCTATATATATATGTAGATTATCGTATTTTCTTAATATAATTCAAATGTTTTATTATTTTGTTAAGAATAATGCTTTAAAAAGGTAATGTGATATCTCAAACTCGTATCCGGGTCGGATACGGGTTGGGGGTGTTACAGGTCCGGTTTTCAGCCGGTCCGGTTCGAACGGTTCAGCGGTTCTGGTCGGTTCACTAGTAGCAGTTCAACCGGTGTAGATTGAACCGGACTAGGCAACGGTTCCCGGTTGAACCGGTTAAACCGGCCGGTCCGGTCCTGTTTTTAAAACACTGGGTACAACAAAAGTATACAAAAGGGGTTATTATATATTGGGGTGTTCAATCTTCGGTTAAAACCGAATTAACCAACCGAACCAAAATTTCGGTCGGTTAATTTTAGGTTCGGTCAGTTAACAGTTAATGATTTTTTTTTTAAATTTTAGTTTCGGTTAATTCGGTTTGAAATATGTTAATTAACCGAATTAATTGAAATTATTAAATATTAAATATTATATATATTTAACTTTAAGGGTTTAGGATTTGAACTCGATTTTTATTGAATTAACTGATCAAGTTAACCGAATAAACCAAAAAAATATTAAATGTTAAATATATAATATATATTATTTATAAATTTCGGTTAATCGAATTTAGTTCGGTTCGATTAAATTTCTTTTAAAAGATTAGTTCGGTTAACGGTTAAAGAAAAAAAATTCGGTTAATTGAATTTGAGTAATTCAGTTCGGTCGATTAACCGAATTATCTGTTTAAACACCCCTAATTACATAACCGATATGATAGGAAAGAGAAGCGATTTCTTCCAACTCGTCGACTATTGTTTCTCTCATTAACTTTATTTTTTATTCTCTTCATTAAAAGATTATCGACCAACGATTGTTAAATCACCTATTACGATTTTCCAATCAAACTAAAAGAATTAAATCGTTTACAATTACCTTAATTTTTTAATCCTCATCATACAAATAAATAATTATTTAACATATAATAATACATTTTGATGTGATTACAATAATTTATGTACCAAATAATTTCTCCATTTACATGTATGAATACAACTCATAACATTTTAAAGAAATCCTACGGTAGAGCTGTTTCCCTTTTGGTAAAGTAGAAAAAAGTTTAGTTATATGTTATATTATTTATTAAATTAAAGTTCTCGAATAATTTTAAGATTTACTCGATTATATTACATTTGAATTATTTTATCATGAAATGTACGGAAAACCACACCGAATTTACGAAGAGGGGCCTCACATGTGATTCCAATTTCTTTTTTTTTCTTTAAAATAAAAAAGGGATTAAGTCACTTTCTTTTGAAAATATGTTGCGTCACAATGAACTGACGTGCGCTTGTTTTCTTTTCGTTAAACGGGATAAATTGATGTGATTTTGAGAAAAGGAAGAGAGAATTTCAAAATCTCTCATCTCGCGATATATATAGCATTGAAGTAAAACTTCAAAGAATCTTTATTAATTTAATTTATTTTTCGGTAAGTTATAATTGGTCACTTTTAGTTTTATACGTTTTTCTTATTAAATTTTAAAAATATATTATATTGAATTATTTTTATTTTTTAGTTAATTAAAATATAATCATATTAATTTTCATCTAATTAAGATGTGATCATTTATTTTATCGACTTCTAAATTTTTAGTCACTAAACTTTTAACTACAATCAATGAGAAAAAAAATAATAAAAAATAATTATATATTAATTAAGTAAAAAATGAATAATATTATATTTAAAAATTTAATAAAAATATATAAAATAAAAATACCAATAATATATAATTTATCTTTTATTTTCTCATTCAATTAATTTCCGACACATGTCCTCGGAAGTGCTCTCATTGTCTTTCACGCGCTCGAGTATGATAAGGTTTTCTGATACTCGCTCGTCATGTGAGCTGCGTGTCTTATTTGGATAACTTTTTCGGAGCTTAACGGCCAAAATAAAGTTGATACATGATTGATATTTAAAAGGCACATGAAAAAGAAAGTTGACACATGATTGATACTTTTCTTATTCATTTTCTTTGCCAAAAGTTTGACCACCCATGTGCATCATATTATTAGATAAATCAATTTCAAATTAAAAACTAAAGTAATTAACTTCCTAATTTAATTATTATTTTTAGTGATAATTATCATTGAGATTGGAAATATTAAATTTTCTTAATTTTTTTTTGAATTAATCACTGGTATCCAATCTATTGAACGACTAATCCAGATCGGGTATTACAAAGGCGAGGACGACCCTCCTAACTCAGTTTACTCTATTTGCAAACGTCATGATTCGAACCCTTGACCTTGCTTAAGAGACCTAGTGCATCATCCTACTAGACCAACTGGTTGTTGGTAAATTTTCTTAAATTTTATTTGGGTTCTGTTTTTGTAATTTAAGTTTTTAGTTATCTTAATAATCCTTTTATTTTCTACTCATTATATTTTTTTATATTTTTTTATTTTAAAATATGAGTATCAATTAATAGTTTGAAAAAAATCCTAAAATTATATGGAAATATTTGTAATGCATGAACTCTGATTTTATATACTTTTATACCTTGAATTGCAATTCATTTTTAATTTTTACAAATTTATAACATTATTATCAATGCATCATCATTTGACTTTTACATTAACAATGTAACATCCTAAATTACGGGTTAGTGACTGAAATGCAAATTTTGAAAGTTTGATGGTTAAAGTAGAAAATTTAGGAATAGTTTAAAGATCTAAGTGGTATTTTTCCCAAAAAGAATTTATTCCATAAATGAATTTATTTAGTGACCAAATTATAATATTTTTAAAGCTTGGTGACCAAAGTATAAACTTTGAAAAGTTTAAGGACCAAAATGTAATTTTGAAAAGTTATATTTGATTTTGAAAATTAGGAAATAAATATATTATTTTCACATTTTTAAATGCTGGAAATAAATTTAAGGATTTAATTCCATATTTAATTTGGATTGCTGGATTAATGTGACAGAATTGTAAGTTTTGGAAATTTCAAGGGAAAATGGTAAAGTGGAAAAATATTTTGTCTATCTTTGACTATTGGAAGATGATAAGGTTACTGTAGCTTGGTATAAATGTAAATATCAAGTTCATTGAGGGTAAATTGGTATAGATATTTTGATTTTAAGGGTAAAGTGGTTATTTGACATTTAATGAATTTTTAATTCATTATTAAATTAATAAAGATGAAGAAATATCATATGATTTCTTCATCTTCTCCAGCAGCAACGTGAGCTCCTCTCAATGTAAGAAAGAAATTTTGTTTTCAATTTTTAGCCAATTCCTTTGGAAATTGAGTTATGTCGTAAAATATGAAAGTGATCTACGTGAAAAACGCTATCATTTGGTACCAATATTTCTTTCTAATCTTGCTGAATTTCAAAGATCCCAAATCTAAGGGTTTATGTTCATGATATGATTCATTAAATTGATGATAAATCTTGATGATTTAGAGGTTGTAGAATCATATTCAAGCTTGATTCATGGTTATAACATGTTCAATCTTTCTATAAATTATTCTTTGAAAATTTGAACATGATGAATTTGAGTGAGAAAATTATGCAAAAATTATATAAGGTCTGGAAATGATGTAGGAAGTATTATACAAGCTTTAGAAAATCAGGGTACCATTCTATAATTTTTGAAAAGTTAAGGGACCAATTCATAATTTTTGGAAAAGTTGTGAATGATTGTATAATTGTTTAATAGTTGATGTACTATGCTGGAAATTGTTGTTTTGGGATTAAAATAAGCATTTAGATGTGAAATATGACCATTTTGGAAGTTTGAAAAGATTAGTGATTTAAGTGCAACATTCACATAGTTAGTGTACCGATACACTGAGGAAGTGTATCTATACACCCCTTGAAATGAAAACTAGAGTATGCTATTAGGAATAATGATATGTATAAATGTATGATGGTGTAGATATCGAGCACAAGCAAGTTCTGAAATGACTGCAAAGTTAGGACCAATCCAAAGAGATAAACCATAGAAGTGGATTTGGATATATGAAGTGTCAAGGTGAGTGCAATTTAAATTGTAATTTTATAAGGTTTGGAAATGATGTAGGAAGTATTCTACAAGCTTTAGAAAATTTGGGGACCATTATGTAAATTTTGAAAAGTTGTGGGACCAATTTGTAATTTTTGGAAAAGTTGTGAATGATTGTATAATTGTTTAATAGTTGATGTACTATGCTGGAAATTGTTGTTTTAGGATTAAAATAAGCATTTAGATGTGAAATATAACCATTTTGGAAGTTTGAAAAGATTAGTGATTTAAGTGCAACATTCACATAGTTAGTGTACCGATACACTGAGAAAGTGTATCGATACACCCCTTGAAATGAAAACTAGAGTATGCTATTGGGAATACTGATATGTATAAATGTATGATGGTGTAGATATCGAGCACAAGCAAGTTCTGAAATGACTGCAAAGTTAGGACTAATCCAAATAGATAAACCATAGAAGTGGATTTGGATATATGAAGTGTCAAGGTGAATGCAATTTAAATTGTTCTTATGTTATTGAACAAACATTGGCTTGCGATGAGCCAGTGACGGAGTTACTGTTGTAAGAAGTGACTTCTAAAATGTTATTCGATTTGTGATTGATATGATGCTTATGTGGCATGAGTGTATGTGATATATATTATTGCATATGTTACATGAATTGTGTGAATACATGTTAGTGTGATAAGCTATGTGAACTGGTATAAATAGTGTATGTGATTACATAAGTTATATGATACAAACATGTGATATAACATAAGCTAAAGAATTATAAGACATGAGATAAGACAGACATATGTGGTTATATGAGACATGATATGAAAAATATGAGAAAAGGAATATGAGATATGTGAAAGTGAATATATGTATACAAGATGTGACATATGTGCTTATATAAAAACATGAGAAATGATATAAGTTATATTATACGATCTATGTGATTATATGCACATGTGATATATGTTACATGATATGAACCTATGTGATACATGTTATATGATATGAGATATATGTTTACACATACATACCGCAGAAGAAAAGGTATATGTGATCACAAGAGAAATGACATGAGTACATGAACATATGAAACATAAGAATAATGCCCATGATATATGATACGAGAGCTATAGGTATAGTTGACATGCCAAGAGTCGAGGGTTTACATATGTGCTAAGAAACATATGGATAGTTTACCTAGGTTCTTCGGGACCTATGGACAGTTGCCGAGGTTCTTTATAACCTCTGGATAGGTCCTTCGGGACACAGATTTCACATGCCACTCAGTGGATCCTATACGAGCTGTGGTGACAACAATAATGTACAACCTCAATGTACTCACATACCTTAAGTTCTCACAGGTGTACATGGGCTAATAAAGAGATTAAACAAATATACTAAATGTGATATGTATATGTGATTTGTTATATGAAATAAATTACATGATTCATGTATTGGTGTATTGCTTGGTTAGTGCATGATATATTGATAATGATATATTGATAATGATATATGTATATGTGTGTATTGATTATATGAAATGATATATGCTCTTAATTATATGAACTGTATTACATGAATTATATTATGTGTATAAATGATAAGTATATGATTATACGATAAAAGGATAATGATAAGAAAGAAGATAATCATATATGTACATGTGTGAATTTGATATATGAATAGAAATATGCTGGTGTATGATATGATAGTAGTAATTGTTCATGCATGATTATAAGTTAGAGTTTATATTATATGTTTATATGCCTCACTAAGTCATAGACTTAGCGTGTGATTATTTCACACATAGGTTTCGAGAAGAATAAAGAACAATGTGGAGCAAGACAAGTCAGTTGCTTCTTACCGAATATCAGATCAGAAAAGAATTTTGAATCATATGTATTTTGAATATTGAAAGTAGTTGGCATGTAATTAATGTTTTAAATGGTATATGCTCTGACAAGTTTGTAATGTTTTAAACGTATTTTTGTAAATAGTAAATGTATAGTTATGAAATTTTAAGTTTTTATGAGTTTTATATAAGTGTTCCAAAGTTACTGTAGCAAGGGTATCGGTACACTATAGAAGGGTATCGGGTGCATTGTAGTAGGGTATCGATACCCCTTCAGCAATCTGGAAAAAAATTATCATTCGGTATTGTTCATTATTGTTCACTGTACTGTTAATTAATGTTCACGATATTGTTCATACCGTATAGTATTGTTCTTAAAAAACGTTTCTTTCTTTAAATTTGTTATAAAGAATAATTCAACAGTATATTATAGTATTTTCATAATATAAGTCCAATCGTTTTGTTATTTTGTAAGAATATTATTTTAAAATGTCAATGTGACATCTCGGACTTGTATCCGGGTCGGGTACGGGTTGGGGTGTTACAAACAACCGCAAATAGTTATATTTATTCAATATAAAAATAATTTATCATGATTCTATCGATTTTCACATATATTTCTTTTTTCTTTCTTTATAAAGTTAGGTTAGGAGTGGCTCCCCCAATCCATGGCTAGGGTATACTTAAGACCAAACTGGCATTTACATAGGAATTTACACATTGTCCACCAAGATTGACGGTGATAGGATTCGAACTTGATTTTATAAACTCGAATTCCTGAATACCAACCACTTGTACCAACACTCGTCGACGATTCTCACGTAGATTTCTGGATATACACATTAACATATTAGAGATTTAGTTATTGTTGTATGTTACAAGTTTATTGTAACATCCCAAACTACGGGTCAATGACTAAATTGTAAATTTTTAGAATTTGGTGATTAAAGTGGAAAAGTTGAAAGGTTCAATGATTTATTTGAAAGTATTTCCTGAAAGTTTTTAGTAATTATCAAAGAAAATAAAGGGCAAAAGGGTTATTGAACAAAGGAAATAATAAAATAATAATTAATGGTATTATAATACCCATGTGGAGCATACGTTTTGGGAAATTAAGTTTCCAGATTACTCTTCTCTCTTTCATCTTCATCTTCTTCTCTTCTCCACGTGAAAGTCAAGCAAAGGTAAGATTTAGTTGTTGTTGATTATTAGTTGAAATTTAAGTTGGGTTTTGATCATTAGATGATAACTAAGCTTAAGTTATCTTAAATCAAAAGATAAAGGAGTTAAGAGAGATTAAATATTTTGAGTTCTTGAGTGAAATCTTGAAATAGAGTTGATAAGTTGAATTTGAAGTTAAATTCGACTTGTCATCAGCTTAATTAAGAGATATGAAGTGATAGAATTGAAATTAGAACATGTTGAAAATTTGGTATGATTATTAATTTTAAAAATCATAATGAGATATAGAAGATAAAGATGGTTTAAATGGATATAAATTAGTTTAAGTATGTATATTTGAGTTAAGAATAGAAAAGTGAAAATAGTGAATTTTCATGCAATGAACAGTGGTTTCTGGGCTTTAACGAAAATTTCAGATTGTGTAGAGGGAACAGATACGCCCTGGGGGGTATCGATTCCCCCTAATGGAAAAAAATGGAATTTAGTTCATTAAACCGGCTTAAGTTATTAACATCAAGTTTAAGGTTTAGGCTTCTGATAATTGTTTTGAAATGTTATATTTATGTAGATTGAGCCTAAACAAGTACCGGAACAATCAAAGAATTAGGATTGAATCAAAGCAAGGCTAAGGTGAGTGCAATTTATTTTGTACTTAGGTTATTGAACGAACATTGGCTTGCGATGAGCCAATGATGGAGTTACTATGGTAAGAAGTAACTTTTAAAATGTTATGTGATTATTATGTGTGTATTAGTATATAGAAATGGATATATATTCTTATATGTTATATGATTTACATGTTTACGTGAAAATGCACTAGTGATATATGTGATGTATTGGAAACATATAAGAACAAGAGATGGCATGATTTGTATGATGTATGAATTCATGAGTAAAGGCATATGTGAATATAATTTGTATGCATTATATGTCATGTGAACCTAAGATGATAGAGCATGCTATATGATATGAGATTAAGTGATGAAACATAGATGATATATATGTTTATGTGAATCCATGCAAAGTGATACGAGCTATGTGACATATGAATATGAATTCATATGAAAAGTGACATGAATTACATGAAAGTAAACTATGTGATTATATCCACATGTGATATGTGACAGAAATAAGAAATGTGAGATTAGAAGAGAAATGATATGAATAAGTGACGTGAATATATGAACTGTTATAAATGATATTGCCCATGATATATGATATGAGAGCTAGAGGTATAGTTGGCATGCCAAGAGTCGAGGGTTTACCTATGTTCTTCGAGACATATGGACAATTTACCTATGTCTTTCGAGACATATAGACAGCTTACATATGTTCTTTGGGACATATGAATAATTTACCTATGTTCTAAGGAACATATGGACATTTACCTAGGTTCTTCAGGACCTATGGACAGTCACCGAGGTTATTTATGACCTCTGGATAGGTCCTTCGGGACATTTATACGAGCTGTGGTGATAACATAGTGGTGCACAACCTCAATGTACTCACATACCTTAAGTTCTTAATAGTGTACATGAGCCAATAAAGAAATTTAATAAGTATACTAAATATGATATGTATATGTGATTTATTATATGAAATAAATCACATGATTTATGTAATGGTGTATTGCTTGGTTAATGCATGATATGTTATGTATAAAGGTGTTAAATTATAAGAATTAATGATAATGAATATGAAATGTTAAACGTGTTGATAATGATATATGTGTTCCATGATCTGTATAGAAATGTTTTAGTATATGTTTATATGATAAAAAGAATTAGTGACATGTGTACATGAGTTTAAATGAGATGATAACAAATACACTATATATGATATGTATATTTGGTAATATGAAATATTTTATAGAAATTACATGATGATATGTTTATTCCTTGGTATATTGATATATGTGTTATATGATGAATATATGGTAAGTAAAAGTGATTAATGATAGTATTTGCAGATGTATGCCGTTTGTTTATATGAAATGGTATATGGTTATATTATATGTTTTATATGCCTCACTAAGTCATCGACTTAGCGTGTGATTGTTTCACACGTAGGTTTGGAAAGCGAAAAGAGAAGTAAAAAGGAACGAGACATATCAGTTCTCCTTACTGAAGATCATATCATAAATGTAGATCGAATTACATGTATTTTGTTAGAAATAATTTAGTTGACATGTAATAAAAAGGATTTGTATTAGATACGCTCTGATCGAGTTTTGAAATGTTTTAAACGTATATATGCAAATGGTAAATGTATAATGATGAAACCTTGGATTTTTATGAATTTATACATATTTTACGGAAGTACTATAGCATGGTATCGGTTCCCTGTAGCAGGGGAATCGGTTCCCCTATGACAATCTGGAAAATTTTAACATTCGGGTACTGTAGCAGTGTATTGCTCACAGTAATGTTCATTAATGTTCACGGTACTGTTCATACCATATTTTAATGTTCATAAATACGTTTTTGACTCAAAATTTTATAACAAACACAATTCAACAATATATGATCATATTTTCTTAAAATGAGTTCACATGTTTTAATATTTTGTAAGAATATCATTTTTAAAAGTCAATGTGACATCTCAGACTCGTATTCAGATCGAATATGAGTTGGGGTGTTACATATAATGTCTAATGAGGGTTCAAATAGAGTGTAATAGGTAAACCTAATAGTTTAGTTTAATTTTTTTTATATAATTATCCTCAAGCGTTTTGTTTCATTTTGTTATGTTTCTCTTGTTTAGTAATAAGTCTAAAGTTTATCCTAAAACTAGAAAGGTAGTTTAAAACATAGAATAAAATAGTAATTAAAATTTAAATACTATTGTTTAATTTGTATCCATATTAATTTAACCTACCAAACTCTATTCACTTCCCATGATTTCTCATATCATACAAATGCTTTCTTATTTATGCACCGGCAAAGTTAGGTAACATTTTTAATTATTTAACTATTTTTTATTGATTTATTCAAATAAAGAAAGTTGTCCTTTTTAGTAAGTTTTACATAAAGAGTAAAAAATCATTTAAGGTTAGTTTATAATGAGTATTTTAAATTATTTCAAAGCTAATTAATATTTATATCCATATTTAGTTGATATAATTGATAAAATATAATAATAAATTAAAATTTAAATATAGAAAAAATAATTATTTAATTTGAATGCAGGGACTGGTTCTAGTAATAACGTAAAAATGTTACTTAAAAAACTATTTGAGTACAAAATCTAAGTTTAGTAATCATGCACTGGGCACTAATCCAGCGTAATAAATAACACCGCTATAAGTACAATAACTTATCAGACAATGAACTTATCATTCATATCATTAGATCTAATTCTCATCTCATATCGTCTCCTTTACGGTATTTAGCTAATTTGTCGGGTGCTGGCATATTTAAATTTATTTATTTATTTGAATTTTTGCTTGTTTAATTTTTCCTTTTTCATCGTTCAAATCCGAACCCTTTCTCTATTCTGTATAAATACTTCACCAGAGACAGCAACGGAGAGAGAGAGAAACTACTCTTGGGAAGAAAAAAGAGAAAGCAGTGAAACAACCTGCCGTTCTCTTCGCTTTCTCCAAAAATTTCTCTCGATCTGTGCAATTATTCTGGTAATTTTTATTTTTCATTTTTATAACTTTTTATTTTGTTTGGATAATATTCTTGAGTTGTTGAATTTTACGAGCTGGGACTGTAATTTCTTTAGGGTTTTTTGGGTTTATATTTTGAAGTATAATTGATTGTGAGAAATTCAGATCTCTTTGTATTTATATTGTCTTGTTGGTTTCTTTTTACAGAATTACAATCATGTCCTCGCTTAGCAGAGAACTTGTGTTCCTCATACTTCAATTCCTTGATGAGGAGAAATTTAAAGACACTGTTCACAGGCATGCTTTAATCTTTCGGCTTTTGTTCTCCCTGACTTCAATTTAATTTTATTATTGTGTTGATGCATTTATATATATATATATATATATATAATTTTGTATTTGTTGATTAATATGTTAATAGATTGGAGCAAGAATCAGGGTTTTTCTTCAATTTGAAATATTTCGAGGAAATGGTGACAAATGGAGAATGGGATGAAGTAGAGAAATATCTTTCAGGGTTTACAAAAGTTGATGATAATAGATATTCCATGAAAATTTTCTTTGAGATTCGTAAACAGAAGTACCTTGAAGCTCTAGACAAGTAAGCCCTTGTCTTAAACTTCATTTTTGCCACGTCTCATGAGTTAGTTTTTCCTATTTGGGAGTTAATTTAGTTGCCATATAAAAGGAATGATTCTATGTCCATCTGTATTTCCATAAAATAAATGCAGGAAGGATCGTACTAAAGCGGTGGAGATTTTAGTTAAGGACCTTAAAGTGTTTTCTACATTTAACGAGGAACTTTTTAAGGAAATTACACATCTATTGACATTGGACAACTTCAGGTATGAATTAAATATTACTTCTCAGCTTATGCTAGTCTAATGTGGCATTAGTTTGGTTTCGTTAGTTATGTGTTCATGAGATTTTATGGCTAATGTTAATACACAGAGAAAATGAGCAACTATCAAAATATGGAGACACAAAATCTGCTAGGGGTATAATGCTTGCTGAATTAAAGAAGTTAATAGAGGCTAACCCTCTTTTCCGTGATAAGCTTCAGTTTCCCACCTTGAAGAATTCAAGATTGCGGACACTAATAAATCAGAGGTCTCGTATTCTTTTGTGTAGATTCTATAGTTGATTCCTTCCGTTCTTCCTTTTGTGAGCTTCCTAACAATTATTTATTTTCGTTATAATGCAGTTTGAACTGGCAGCATCAACTTTGTAAGAATCCAAGGTCTAATCCGGACATCAAAACCCTATTTGTGGACCACAGTTGTGGACAACCAAATGGTGCACGAGCTCCATCCCCTGTCACTAATCCTTTAATGAGTACTGTTCCAAAGGCAGGGAGTTTTCCTCCACTGGGTGCTCATGGTGTAAGTTAATAGAAGTGATAAGTAATTTAGCTGTTTCTGGAGTGATTATTTCCTTTGATTTGATATACATGTATTTGCAGCCCTTTCAGCCCACACCGCCTGCACTTCCAACCTCTCTTGCGGGATGGATGGCTAACCCAACTCCCGTGCCACACCCTGTGGCTTCTGCTGGACCATTAGGACTTGCTGCACCTAACAATGCAGGTGGTTATTTGTAGAATCTTTCCATCGAGATCAAAGAGATTTTGCTTTAGTAAGCATCTCATTTTTGTGGGGATAGATGTGAAGCTATATTTGTATTTAGAAATGCATGTATGTCCTCTGTCAGGACACGATACATGAAACCTATTAGGTAAAGGTATATTTTTTGCTAAGATATAATGCCAAAAAGCACTTAAAATTCACTGGAGCATGAAGATTTTAGGAGAGGCTGACTTGTTCTTTTAGTTAAATGCATATCTTGATGGGATATTGTCTCACTTTCTATATTTCTTTCTCATGGTAGCTGCAATCTTGAAACGTCCTAGAACTCCTCCAACCAATAACCCTGCTCTGGACTATCAGTCAGCGGATTCTGAACATGTTTTGAAGAGATCAAGGCCCTTCGGAATGCCAGAGGAGGTATCACTCACTAATAACACCCTTTGATCTTGTTTACAAATAGATTTATCTCACGACCTCTGTGTAACATGTGGATATATCTAGTTCCCATATCCATCAAATAGTATGGCTTTGAGATGCTGGTGATGCTCATTTATTGAGATTTAGAGGGTATTAATTAATTCATTGAGTCATTTAGACTTGTATTGACCATTTTATCACTAGGTTGAAAATATTTGTTAATAAGTAGCAAGGGCTTCTCTGCTTCCCCTTTGTGACCTAAATGATGGGTAATGAGGGAAATGTATTATAGCAGTGTCAGTCAGGCAGAGCAGAAAATTTTATTTGCTTTCCTTGGTCTTTGAGTGCCATTCTTAAGTCACTTTACTTGCCTGTCATGGAGTCCTTGTCTTTGGTTTCTCTTTATCACTTGAAAAGAGAAAAAGGGTAAATATGCAGTTTTGACACTTTTGTGAGTTTGAGTTATCTTGTATATCACCTTAAAGGTTTCCCTGCTGTTAGTCGTATGACTGGTAGTCTGGGAAGCATGAGATCTGCTCCATCTTGTAGCGTTGATCATCCTTCTTGCTTTCTTTGAAATGATATTTATAAATGAAGGGTATCTGATCAGCTACTCCTTCACCAGGTCAATAATCTGTCGGTAAATATTTTGCCTGTTCCATATGCCGGCCAGACCCATAGTCAGAGTTCTTACTCTCTTGATGACTTGACCAAGACTGTTGTTATGACTCTAAGTCAGGGGTCTTCTGTCAAGAGCATGGATTTCCATCCAGTGCAACAATTTCTACTTCTTGGTGAGCCAACACACCGGCATATAAAGTTTTCATGCCTGCTCAGACTTCATTTCCTCTGAATTGAGTAGGTTTTTACTTCTCTTTCATGTTGTGTTCTAATTGTGTTCTCTGTATTTTGTTTTATGATTTCAGTGGGAACAAACATTGGTGATATTATGGTGTGGGAAGTTGGTAGTGGTGAAAGGATAGCTCATAAAACATTTAAGGTCTGGGACCTTTCATCATGTTCAATGCCTCTGCAGGTATTGCTTTGTTTCACCGCTAACAAGATTTATTGAACATGAACTTGTTATACAGTCCTTAAAATTGGATTGATGTTAACCTCCTGATTCTCACAGGCATCTTTGGCAAAGGATTGTACAGTATCAGTCAACCGCGTGGTGTGGAGCCCTGATGGAGCTCTTTTTGGTAATTTTTGTAGCTATAACAATTGGACTTCTTATAGTCTACTAAATCGAAAACTAGATTTGACATTTTCTCCTGATTTCAGGTGTTGCATACTCCAAGCATCTTGTGCACATATTCTCCTATCATGGTGGTGATGATCTGCGTAACCGCTTAGAGGTTTGTGTGATTGGTCGATTTGATTAGATTCATCTAGTTTTAAGCTGATATTTTGCCTTGCTTTCGCCTAATTATATTCACTAAATTATCTTTCTTTTTTTTTAGATTGAGGCTCATGTTGGAAGTGTAAATGATCTTGCATTCTCCTACCCAAACAAACAATTGTGTGTTGTCACTTGTGGCGATGACAGGGTTATTAAGGTTGCTTGTTCTCTCTTTTATTTTATTTTATTTTTCTATTTGACATCACTTTCTAACAGTCTCCTATCTTGTAGGTTTGGGATACGGTCTCTGGGGCTAAACTGCATACTTTTGAGGGTCATGAAGCACCTGTCTATTCTATATGCCCTCATCACAAGGAAAATATTCAGGTAACAAACAACAGCATGGAGACTGATACTTGTTTGTTCCTTTGTTTAGATTTCTTTTCTATTTCATCAGCGAGGGAAAAAAGAAGAAGAACCGTTTCCCTTAGTTTATGAAAAGAACCAATAATTTATTTAGGAAACTAAGTTCAAAAGTTTTAACCGGTTTATTCACAGAATCTTAACAGATGGAATCCATGGCATTAGATAATTATGTATTTAATGTCAAAACAGAACCATTGGCAACAAATTTATGTTTAATCAAGTCTGTTTTTAGCTTTTCTTTGATTTCTTATTTCAGAGTGGATTGTCTTACAATGTTCTGGAGCTTTCTTTGTGGAAAATTTTCGTGCTTGGGTTCTATCATGAAAACTGCTGTTTATGTTTGTAAATTCAGTAGTTTTATCTTCGACGGTCACTTATTTCTGCTTAAGTCATATTTAAATAAATGGAAGTGTTAAAATATAATTTAAGAGAAATCTTCTCTGGAGATTAATACAGGACATGGCAAGATCATCTTAAAATTTGGGATATTGAGCTTGTATGGAACAATGTGTCTAGGACTTAGTGCAATCTTTCTTTCAACTATAGAACCATAAACTCCCTTCTGGGTTCTTTTTATTTCTTTAAGAATTTGTGTTCCTTTTCTTTTGGTGATGTTATTTATTTATTATTATTTTTAAATTATACTTTTTTAATCATTGGTATCCTGTAAGTTGCATGTTTATTTTACTGCTATATTAACACTTTGGTTTTGTTCTGTTTTTTCAGTTCATTTTCTCAACAGCAACCGATGGGAAAATAAAGGCATGGTTGTATGATAATATGGGTTCAAGAGTTGACTATAATGCACCTGGTCAGTCATCCACAACGATGTCATACAGTGCTGATGGAACAAGGTTCAAATCTTATTTGTACTCTACAATTCTGGTCTTTCTTCTTTTGAGGTTGTTCTTTTCCTATATTTTTATTCTTTAACAGTACTATTAATCTTTTAATCTATATTGACCACTTATAGGTTGTTCTCATGCGGGACAAACAAAGAAGGGGAATCATTCTTGGTGGAATGGAATGAAAGTGAAGGAGCTGTCAAGCGGGCATATTTTGGTCTTGGAAAGCGATCTGTGGGAATTGTTCAATTTGATACGACAAAGAATAGGTTCTTGGCTGCTGGTGATGAGTTCACTGTCAAATTCTGGGACATGGACAATCTTAATCTATTAACAAGTACACCAGCTGATGGTGGATTGCCGGTACATAAGCATATGCCTTATTTCATGTTAGGCTGTTTGATGCTTGCTATCCCTATTAACTGTCTCTTTTATAATAAAATGCAGCCTTCCCCTTGCATTAGATTTAACAAGGAAGGAACATTGTTAGCTGTTTCAACTGATGATAATAGAGTTAAAATTCTAGCAAATTCAGATGGGGTTAGGTTGCTACGGACAGTGGAGAACCGTTCGTTTGATGCTTCTAGAGTTGCTCCTCCAGCTGTAGTAAAGGTAAAATATACACTTACGTACAACTATCAGATCATTATATGTCTTCTATAAGAATATGTTTCCTAAGTGCTTGATTTATGTAACAGGCACCTAATATTGGTCCATTTGGTTCTAACAATGCAACCATCGGAACGACCGTTGGTGATCGGGCTGCACCAGTCGCTCCGATAGTCGGACCAGTGAGTTACCTCTTATAATGATACCTATTGCATTTGGTAGAAATCTAAATTATCTTTTGAATATAATCTGTCTAACATATTATTATTTATGCATGAAAAAAATGTATGATCTGACCTTTTTTGTTCTCTCTCTCTCCAGAATAATGATGCTCGAAGTTTGGCTGATGTAAAGCCCAGAATTACAGATGAATCGGTGGAAAAATCTAGGATCTGGAAACTTACAGAAATCAATGAACCATCACAGTGCCGCACCTTAAGGCTTCCTGATAGTTTGACAGCAATGAGGGTAAAAATTGTCCCTGAATGTCGATTTTTCTGTCCCTTCTAAGATAAGCTATTCATGGAAAATGTTATCATCTGCTGTGTGGTAAACAGCTAATGTATTTTTCAGGTTATGTTAACAATTGGGGACCTAAGATATCAATAGAAATATTTGTGGTTCGGATTATTCACGGCTGCGATTATACTCTATGAGTATGATAATCAACATAAGAGAAGCTCTATTTAATAAATCATCATAAGTGATACTCTATTTAATAATGTGGATGCTTAAAATACCCTGGGATTATTTTTGTCTTTAGCCAGTCAGTGATTTGAACTTTAAGGAATATTTGTTGATAATATGTACTTATTTATTTATTCATAGAAAAGGGATAATCATTTATTTTTTGTGTTTGACTTCAGGTTTCTAGACTAATATATACAAATTCTGGGGTTGCCATATTGGCATTAGCATCTAATGCTGTCCACAAGCTCTGGAAATGGCAGAGGAGTGATCGCAACATAACTGCGAAGGTGTGTTAATTTCTTTAACAACTCTTTGCTAGATCTCATGCTTTGTTTCCTAATGCTATTTTTAGTTTTTATTTTCTTAATCTTATTTTATGCTAGGTATTAACTAAGTCCTTATTTTATGCTAGGTATTAACTAACTCCTGTCTTTTGTAGGCCACAACTAGTGTAGCACCCCAATTATGGCAGCCTTCAAGTGGAATATTAATGACTAATGATATAAGTGATACAAATCCTGAAGATGCTGTTCCATGCTTTGCACTTTCAAAGAATGATTCTTATGTGATGTCTGCATCAGGGGGTAAAATATCGCTCTTCAATATGATGACATTCAAGGTTGGTACTTTCTCCACTTGTTTCATTCTTTTGACATGACTATCCTCTGAGGAAAGCTCTGGAATTTTATGTAAGTAGGCCATTTAAAGTATAAGCTTTCATACTATAGCCATGAAGTTTAAGGAATTTGGACTAAAATACTGAAGATTATTTGATTAGTTAGAATTTTAGGTTGAAACTGACTTGACAATAAGGTTATTATTTGTGAGGATCATTAGTTTGCATAATTTAATTTCATATTTTTCTTTGTGCTTTCTTAATATGCAGACAATGACAACGTTCATGCCCCCACCACCAGCAGCTACATTTCTTGCATTTCATCCCCAGGACAATAATATCATTGCCATAGGCATGGATGATTCATCGATCCAAATTTACAATGTTCGGGTGGATGAGGTCCTTTTAATTGACATTTTAACTTTGTTGGTTGTTGATAAATAAGTGGGAATTATTATTTTTTTGATAGGAATAGATGGCCTCATTAAAAAACCTCCCTCTTAGAGGTCCTTTACCATATGGTATGAACCAACTAGTGGAAGGAGGAAAAGAGTGCCAGACTTTATTGATTTTAAATGAATTACATAAGACTTAAAAACAGTCCTACAAGATACATAAAACTTAAACACACTGCTAAAAATCATAACTGCTGAACGCCCCAACTCGCTGAAACAACAATTCCCATCACCCAATCCCCTCCTTTGCTAGTTTATCAACCTTTCAATTACAGCACCTCGGAATCCACCTCACAATAATCTCGTGCACAGACATTGTAGAAGCTATAATAATCTCGTGCACAGACATTGTAGAAGCTATCTCCTTAACTAGATTAGAAAGAAAAGTAGGGACAGTTGCTTAATCTTTCAACCATTCCACTGCTAGTTTACAATTAGATTCCACAATTAACCTTCCCTTCGGTGCCCATTCTAAAGAAACAAATAAATCTATTCCTTTCTTGATTGCTTTCAACTCTGCTACGATGATAGGAGTAGGTCCAACATTTTCTGAAAAAGAAATCAGCTTTGTCCGATTCCAGTCTCTGAGAATACCCCCAATTCCAGCAATTCTCCCAACAATACAAACAGCTCCATCCACATTCATTTTATAAAAGTCAGTTGGAGGAGGACTCCAACTAACCACCGGCCTGTTCAAATCTTTTATAACTGAGCAAGTGTCTGCCAATGAAGGATCAACAATTAACGAATCCACCTGAATAGAGCTTTTGGGATACTTTGCTAAGAACCATTTCGCCAACCTTAGCCGAACCGTGAAAAACAAAGCGAATCTGTCCAGTTTACCTCCATTAAAGATGATATCATTTCTAAATTTCCATAAAGACCATAGGATTGCTGTTGGAATGAACTTCCACATGGCAGAATAAAGCTTCAAATATGTCCAAGAGCTGAGGAGGGAGGGAGGATCAGAGGGTAAAACACACGAAATACTCCAAAAGCTGATAATTTTATTCCACAGTTCCCACGAAACTTGACAAGAAATAAAAAGATGTTGAACAGATTCTTCACAAAGATTGCAAAGAGGACATAAAATATCATCACCTAGGGGAACCCCCCGTTTCTTCAACTCCACTCTCACCGATAATTTTTTATGGGATACTTGCCAAAGGAAAGCCTCAACTCTAGGAGGAACTAAACCCATCCAAACATATTTGTTCCATAAAAATGAATTTTCATTAGAATAGGAAAAAGACTTCCTACAAGCTTTAACCGAAAACAACTCCTCCCCCACTCCATCCCATAGCAAACAATCCTCCAAAGATTCGGTTAATGTAATGTTTTCGAGTCTATCCAATAGCTCCACCAACTGAACCACCTCCCAATCACAGAGATTCCTCCTCGTTCTAATATTCCACTCCCATCCATTCGAATCGAAGCTCCCAAAATCAGCAACCTTGCCCCCTTGGATTGGAGAAAGAGCAAAAATCCTAGGGAAAAGCATTTTCAAAGGAAAATCCCCTAACCAAGTATCATTCCAAAATGAGATCGATTTGCCATTCCCTACTTGTAACTTCGCATGGGCTCTAAGGCAACCTCCAACAACATCATCTTTGGTGAAGTTATTAACAATTCCCCTCCAAATCCAAGAGTCCTTATGGGAGAGGACCTTGATAATATCCATGGAATTACAACTAACATCATGTTTGGTGCATATGAAACGCTTCCACAATGAACTTTTCTCATTAGCAAACTTCCACACCCACTTTCCCAACAAGGCTCGGTTAGAATATTTCAAGTCGGCAACTCACAAACCTCCACAACTCGAAGTATTGCAAATCTTATCCCAACTTACCCAATGCATTTTCTTCTTCTCGGCCCCATCACCCCATAAAAAAGCCGCCATCAAAGAATTTAACTTCTTGCAAATAGTAGAAGGCATCTTGAAAAAAAGATAGAAAGAAGACAGGTAAAGATTACAAAACCGACTTAATAAGCACCAATCTACCTGCCAATGACAAGGAAGAGGCTTTCCACCCCGCTAGTTTCTTGTGGAAATTATCAAAAACCGGTCCCACAATTTCTTTTTGCCCCTAACGGAAGTCCCAAGTATACGGTCGGAAATGAACCTATAGAGCATCCAATAGACGAAGCCCAATCTTCCATGATATCATCCTCCACATTAATGCCAAAAAGTTTGCTTTTAGCTAAAT
Source organism: Hibiscus syriacus (assembly GCF_006381635.1). NCBI lineage: Eukaryota > Viridiplantae > Streptophyta > Magnoliopsida > Malvales > Malvaceae > Hibiscus > Hibiscus syriacus. The sequence goes on along the minus strand of NW_024061952.1, from coordinate 78,242 downwards.
TAAGATGAAGTCCCGTCATTAAGCTATAAATCCTCAGAACTCGTCTCACATTCTTTATCTGAGTAATGGAAGCTCCACAGAAAATAATAAGGTCATCTGCGAACTGAAGATGAGACAAAGTGAAACTATTTTGGTTTTTGCCAAACGCAAACCCTTGAAATAGGCCAATTTCCACAGCTTTGGATGACATCATGTGAAGTAGTTCACCAACCACGTTAAACAAAAGAGGAGAAAGGCTACATCCTTGTCTCAAGCCTTTAGCTATTGGGAACTCCTCTGTAGGCGACCCATTGACTAAAGCCGAGATTGAGGCAGTGGAAATACACTGTGAAATCCAAGAACACCACCTTTCACCGAAGCCCATGACTTTCAAAAGCCTTAGAAGAATCTGCCAGTCAACTGTGTCATATGCTCTGCTAAAATTGACTTTGAAAACAACAACTCTAAGCCCTTGTTTCCTCCAAAAATCAATGCCTTCATTTGCTATACAAGCACAATCCAACAATTGTCTCCCCAGAATAAAAGCAAACTGAGTTGGGCTTACAATATCATTAACACATAATGAAAGTCTCTTAGACAGAACTTTTGAAAGAATCTTATATAGACTGCCTACAAGGCTGATAGGTCTGTAGTCTTCAATACACTCCGGATTACCTTTTTTAGGAATCAAGGTAATAAATGCATGATTTACCCCATGAACCCATTCCTTTCCTTTGTAAAAATCAGAAAAAAACTCCATGATCTGGGCCTTCAGATTCAGCCAGAATTTCTTATAAAATCCCATGGTAAAACCATCTGGACCAGGAGCTTTAGAACTTTCAGAAGAAGCAATTGCTTGCCAAACTTCTTACTCCGAAAATTCTGCCTCGAGACATTCTCTCTGAACTGCTGTCAATTGTTTAAAATCAAAATTAAAGCCTGCGACTTCCAGAGTTGATTTGTCATTATATGCATTCTTGAAAAAAATTGAAAACAGTTGCTTTTATCTGTTCTGGATCTGAAATAAATCCCCCTTCATACTTCAATGAATGAATGGAATTGATTCTGTTTCTCCTCAATGCAGTAAGGTGAAAGAACCTTGTATTTCTATCTCCATCTTTAATCCATCTTGTTCTAGACTTCTGAAACCAGATCCTCTCCTCGATTCTCAACAGCCTCCGTAACTCTTTTTTAAAATCAATCAGCTGATTCCACTCCCCTGAAGACAAAATTCCACCTTGAGATTTTCTGTCCAAAGCACTGATTTTAAATTCCAGCTACGAGATGGATTCACCCAGTCCTCTGTGACAACTACCATGCCAGTTTTTGATTTTATTTTTTGCAGCCTGTAACAACCTGGAAATACCCCCTCTATTCTTCTTTTTCTCTACTGCCAGTGATTCTTCAACCAATTCATCAAAACCTTGTTCTTCTAAAAGAAAATTAAAGAACCTAAAGGGTTTAGGCCCCCAACTAATAGAAACATCCTCCAACAAAACTGGATTGTGATCTGAAATTGATTTCGGTAGAAGACTTTGTGTAACATTAGGAAAACTGTTAAGAAATCTGGCACAAATTAGGAACCGGTCCAGTCTCACCCAAGTTGAAGATTCTCTATTGTTGCACCACATGTATGTACCTCCTGACAAAGGCAAATCAATGAGATTCGCTTGCTGCACAAAGGATCTAAGGATATAGATTGAATTCCAATTTTGTGATTTCCCTTGCTTTTCATCCGTATCAATATACGCATTGAAATCTCCCCCAATACATACTGGTAAATTCTGAGACATAACAAATTGCAGCAGCTTCCCATAAAACTCTTCCTTTTCTGATTCGATAGAAGGCCCACACACATTTATAAAATCAAACTCCATTTGCCCATTCAACAATTTCCCCATAACTGCCAAAAACCTACTGTGAGCATGCTGGTGAAAGACTTGAACCACACTTTCATTCCACATGGTAATCAACCCCCGATGTTGAGTGGAGACACCAAGACTCCCTTTAGCAAATTACCCCCTATCCTCCTAATAATCGACACATGTACTAGATCCAACTTTGATTCTTGAATGAATAGAAAAACTGGTTTCAACTTCCTTACTTGCCTTGCAACTGCTACAGATTTTTCTCTTCTTCCAAGGCCCCTTATGTTCCACGTTAAAATACTTAGATTATTCATTAGAGATAATTAACACCCAAACAACAAAATACCAAAACTGCAGACAGCACATTCTGACCACCAGTCAAGACTCCCTTACTACCTCTGAATGTTGTTCCAGACTTAAAATTTTTTCAATGAAAACCTCCTTCTCTTCGTTAAAAGAAATGCCTAACATTTGACAAACTTGCCAAGTAGCTAACGCTTCCTCCAACAACTTCGAAAACGTGAATGAAGAAGCTGTATAGATATTAACCCTGTCCATGGCTTCAGAGATTAAGTATCTTTTCTTCCTTCTAAATTCTTTACTTGACCCTGAAGTGGAAGAAGAAGCTACTGCCGCACTTTCTGATAATTGACTACGGATTAAAGGAGCCGAAGATGAGTCCTGTAAATTGGCAGAACAGAAGATGTCCTTGTCCTGTTCACCTCCACTGAAAATTGGAGATAGTTTCTGATAAATAGTGAGCTCAGCGGCATTCTGTTTCTTAATCAGAATACCCTCTGCGCAAGTGACATCATCTTTCAAACCCGAGCACTGCCATATACGTCTATTCCTTGTTCTTCTGTATACCCTTGCATAACAAGATTTACCTCTCCTACCATCGAGAACACTTCTTAAAGACAAACATTTAGAAACAGGAAATCCCAGCTTCCACTTCTTAGTACACTTAACATTATTTTCACAAACCTATGTGCTTTATTTTAACAGGTGAAGACAAAGTTAAAAGGTCATCAGAAAAGAATAACAGGTCTTGCTTTCTCTCATACTCTGAACGTGCTTGTATCTTCTGGAGCTGACAGTCAGGTACAAAATTTCAGTCTCTTTTCCACATTTGCTTCTTGTATCCTAAGCAGTTTAACAACCCACTTTGAATTTCAAAGTCATTGGCTTATTTCGAGTTAATCTTGTTATGGACCGTATGAATAGGAAATGATTCTCTTGAATTCATGCTTGTGAAAGCATATTAATTCATTATGCTTATATGAGGTCGTTCCTACATGGTTTGATGGTCTGTTATCATATTAAACACTACACATAATTTCTTAGGACTTGACGTATGTTCATGTCCTATAAAATGATTTTTAGCACTTGTTAACTTTCCATTTACGTGTGCTAATCATTCCACATCTATTTTATTCTACAGCTCTGTGTATGGAGCACAGATGGATGGGAGAAGCAAACTAGTAAGTTCTTGCAAATACCTAATGGTCGGGCAGCATCTCCTCATGCTGAGACTCGTGTTCAGTTTCACCTGGATCAGATACATTTGCTGGCGGTTCATGAAACACAGATAGCAATATTTGAAGCACCAAAACTAGAATGCCTAAAGCAGGTGTCCAAGCTTACTTTCCATATAATTTATATTTTCTAGATTATTACCGCTTAAAATTTATGTTTAAATCAATAGCACTTCATGAAACACAGATAGCAATATTTGAAGCACCACGTGCATGTGGTAGGTCTAAGGAGTGTGCTGGCATTGCCATATTTGTCCTTTTAGAAATTCCTTTCCAACCGTATATTGCTATTTGTCAATAGAACATATGTTGTTTGGGATTTGTTCTAAGGTTGTTTTGGAATAATTTTCTCAAACAGTGGGTCCCTAGAGAAGCAAGCGGTCCCATCACGCATGCAACATACTCCTGTGACAGCCAAATGATATATGTGAGCTTCGAAGATGGAAGTGTTGGTGTTCTTACCGCTTCAACGCTCAGATTGAGATGTCGAATTAGTTCTGCTGCATATTTACCTCCCAATCCAAGGTACCCTTCTCTTCTCTCATTAAAAGTCATAAACACAAATTGATTGCATTGCTAAAATCGGTTCTCAACGCCATCCAATATTTGTGGCTAGTTTTTCTAACACTGCAACCTTGAACAGTTTGAGAGTTTATCCTCTCGTCATCGCGGCACATCCATCCGACCCAAATCAATTTGCATTGGGACTTACAGATGGTGGAGTCCAAATCGTCGAGCCTTCGGAGTCCGAAGGAAAATGGGGCACCGCTCCTCCAGCTGAAAATGGCGCTGGACCAAGTACCACTTCAGGCGCAACCGGTTCAGAACCGCCTCAGCGGTGACCGGTCCATGTGCAGGTATCCTTAGAAAGGATACATCTCTTGCATGCATTTGAATCTTTTTCCTTGGTGGTCCCATTTTAAAAGTAGAATTAAGGGGAAGCTGCACAAAATTACAATAGGTTGATACATAAATGGCATGCCATCCATCCTTTTTTTGCAGCATATAGTGTTTGATTGATTCCATTATTAAGGATTTTGGTGTAAATGTAGGAGTTGTTGCCTTAGAGAAGGTGGGTCTGACTATAGACATTTGAAAGGAAGGAAACCAGAGACAAAATTTCTGTTGGTTGATTATAACTAGGAACCTTTAAAGGAAACTATTAATTATTTAATCTCATTTTTTTTAGTTGACCACAAATCTTTTTTCTTTGTTTTTGGTTCTAAAATCACCTTTTTTTATGAATGTATTAAGAGATTATTCTCTCGGAAGTTCATATCCGATAAAACAAAATATTTTTAATAATATCTATTTAGAATTTTTTTAATTATTGATAATATATATATTATAAACATGATTATTTAAATTTATATTTTTAATAAAAATAACACTTCTTTTTATGTACATAATATAATATAATATAAATTTTATGTACATTTTTTTGAAAAATAAATATTGATTTTTTTTTTCATATATCGTGTTGTAATAAGGAGAACCCTTCATTCCCTGAGAATAAAGTTAAGTTGATATTGATATTCGACTGTAAATGATATGAGAGGGAAGTTGTTTCCATTGCTTACAACAAGTCAAATCAAATTACCTTTAGTCAGTCCGCACTCAAAACCATATTAATTTGAGTTCATTTGTCCACCAATATATATTATATTTTGTCATTATTTTTAGGTTTAATTGTAAAATAAGTTTTTAAACTATAGCCTTTATTTTGTAAATTAGTGTTCAAATTATTTTTTGAGTGATCTTAGTGCTTAACGTTATAAATTGTATCATATTAGGTGTGTAGACCGTCAACTTAAGTAACATGTTTTATAATATGATAATTTTAAAATTTATTTTTTAAAAATATTATTATATATGTGAAAATCTTAAATTCTCTTAAAATTCTATAATTTTAAATTTTAACTCATCCTTTTCGACTATGACCACTACCGTCGACATAATCCCTACTATTATTCTATTCATGTCGTCGATTGGGTGTTGGATAAAACATCAATTTGTATTAAATCAGTCACAAATTTATAGGGGTCGTGTGGGTGTAGGGGTTGAAATGAAAGATTTTAAAGTTTTGAGTTATTTCATTTTTTTGTGCTTTTAAATATAATTATTTTTTAATCTTAGATATTTTTTTAAAATTTAGTAGAATGTGACCGGTGTTATTTAATGAAAGAAATTAACATCGTTGATGACCCGGACACATAAAGTGATAACGTTTGTAACGTAATATTATGATCATTAAAAAATAATTTAGACATAAATTTATAAAAAAACACTATAGTTTGAGCATTTATTTTATAATTAAGCTTTATTTATATCACTAATTAAATAATAACATTAATGTAGCAGTTTAACATTCAGACGGATGTTAGGTTTAGTTCCTACCGCCCACATTTTGAACATGATTTTTATGGATTTGGTTCCGTTCAAAACTTTCATTTATTAGTAAATTAATCTTTATTCAATAATAAAATATTAACTATTCAAAAACAAAAAAAATATTTAAAAAGCAATATCTGATTCTTTAAATAACGATATAAATAGTATTTTATAATATTGTAAGAGTAGGCTAAATTATTTAACGACATATTTTTATTTTAGTTGATTTAATCTATTGATTCGTTAGCTCGATCAATTAATCCATTTATCAAATCTAAAATTTATGAATAAAATATTTAATTTAATTTAATATATTAAATGATATTTAAATCGAAATCGATTCGAATCAAATAAAATCTAATGAACCGACGACCACTGTTTGAATAAACTTTCCATATCTTCCATGTTGACCCTACCGGGCTCCCTTGTCGGGAGTCAAGTTTGTATTTGGGTTGATGGAGCTTATGCATAAAAATAAAAGAGAGTTTGTGCCAAAAATAGAGAAAAGGGTGGCCAACTTTGCACAGAAAATGTCCAAATAGTGGTAAGTGGACATAACTGCCACTATGTGGTGGGGATACCAAACTGTCAGGGACATGATAAAAGCCAATATGTTGGTTCGATCTCACATATTAATGCAGAATGTTTTACCCTTGTGCTTTTGATTCAGTGTTTTACTTCTCGTTGACCCAACAAGACATGTCCTTCACATCAGTTGAATGTAATGTTGTAATTATTTTTTCCCCTTGTGATTTGATGGAACATTGAGGGTTAAAGTTTAAGATCAAATGATAATTTTGGTTTCAAGTGATGTGATAAATCCAAAAGTGTCAATTTTGGGATGAGGTCCCTATTAACGAAATATTAAAGGGGAGGACAGGGATTACAACTTTAGTGGGTGGGCATGCAGGGAAAACGATGCGGCAATTGCTGAGAGAGAGGCTTGGGGGGTGGGGGCCCCCGGGGGGGTGGGAGGTGTAATGGCCATAGGTGGGGTGATGATGGGGCAAAGGCAATTGATAGGGACATGTTAATATCGACTTGCAACACTCCTCTTTTTTTTTTTTTTTATTCACTACCACAAAGGTCCAAATCCTTCTCTCTCTCTCTCTCATTTATTCAATATTAGACTATATAGTTATTCACAATATATATTTAATTCGTGGATCATAAATGATTCACTACTTTTAATTTGAGAAGAAAATGATTGTTGGTCATAGGAATAGAATCATAATTTTAGTTCAAGAAGTTCAAAATGTCAAATTATAATTAATCATAAAAATAAAAAAGATAAAATATAATGGTAAAAAGGGTCCTTGCTCTTGTAGTATACTTAATTTATCACTTTCATCTCTATAGTATTTCTACATCAATTTAACCTGCAAATTTACTCAATTGTATTATTTTGTGTCTTATCTCTAACTTAAAACCTTAAACCACGATCCCATAATCTCCAAGTCATAAACCCTAAATCATGAACTCTAACATATAATTTATATTTTAGAGTTTTAATTTAAGAATAAGATATAAAATAATATAATTAAATAATTTTAAGAATTAAATTAATGTAAAAAGTACTATATAAATAAATATAGTCTTAAACCAAATATGATTATTCATACAAAACGACCGACGGTGGTGTTGGGGCCGGGGGAGATTTTAATGGCGATTTCCCGCATTTTTATTTTTGATTCCCAGCCCCGAAGCTTTTGAATTTATTATAGCATAGAATGACCCCAAAAAGCTGGCAGTTAAGTGTGTAAACAATGGTAAACTCTGTTAAATTATTGGGGCCCAAGACAAAGGCACGAACCATTTCTTTCACTCTCCTTGTACTGCTCCCTTCCCAAAAGAAACCAAACCTTAACTCCTCCACCTCTGATCCCTCTCTTTCTCTTCCTCTCCATCGGTTGCAGACTGGGGAAGAAGAAAGTCCAAAACCCATCATCAAGGGATTGACTAATCTTTTCCATCAACCCCCGTGTAAAAACACTGCTCTCTTCCTTGCCATCTTTTAATACTTTCTTCTGTGTAAGCCTCCAAGTACCTACTCTTTCCTCCCCTTCTCTCGCTGTCTCTCTTGTTTTGCCCGACTAGATTTTTCTTTTGCCATTGAAGAAGAGAGATCAAAGATGCCAAGGCCAGGCCCTAGACCTTACGAGTGTGTAAGAAGAGCTTGGCATAGCGAAAGACACCAACCCATGAGAGGTTCCATCATTCAACAGATTTTGAGGTTCTGGGTCTTTAATTTCGTTACACTTTAAGCAGCATTATTTAGTGGTTTTTGGGGAGGGGGTTTAATTCCATGCATGCCATGTGTTTGATTTTAGGCTAGCTATGGAAACTCATTGCACGGCTACTAAGAAGAACAAGGAATGGCAAGATAAAATATTAACTGTCATCTTCAAAGCTGAGGAGATTATGTATTCCAAAGCCAATTCTGAGGTTCTTTTCTCCTTTCAGTTTTGTGGATCGTTTTGTTCTTTATTCACTTTTCAGCTTAATTTTGCTCTTCTCTTAACGTTATTTTTAGGCTGAATACACGAACCCGGAAACCCTATGGGACCGTGTTAATGATGCCGTCAACACGATTATCCGTCGAGATGAGAGCACTGAAACAGGGGAGCTTTTGCCACCTTGTGTTGAAGGTGCTAGCGAATTTTTTTTAGATTTTACATGTTCTACTCATTTTTGGATTTGAGTTTATTATTATTTATCGGGTTGTCTCGTTTTGATCATGCATTTAGCTGCAACTTTATGAACTTTTCAAATTGAAACCATTTTCAAGAACAATTTGGACTGAAAGATTGTAGTACATATGTTGTTTTAGCTGCCCTTAATCTGGGGTGCTATCCGGTGAGAGCTTCAAGGAGCCAACGACACTGTCATCCTAGGACTTATCTTACTCCAAGAGCACCCGAACCTGTCCCTGCAGTGCCTAGGATTTTGGATAAAGGCAGTGAGGAATGGTGTCCTCAGTTATCGCCAGTTCAGCCAGGCAGTCAATTTGCAAGAATAGCAACCAAAGTGAATTCAAATGTTTCGGTTTCGCAAACTAACCTTCATGGTTATCCATTTCTGTCTGAAAATGGTCCATCTGGCAGTGGCCAACTGATGAGGAAAGAAACCAACACCCCACCAAACTTGGGTCAAGCTTACCCCCTGTACTATGGAGTTCACTATCAAAATGTAGAACTCCATACAGGTTCCCCTGTTCAGGAAAATATAGTGCCTGATATGATAATTGTTGGGAGACCTATGGTACATCTGTTTTAGAGCCAGCTGAAAGGGGTTCCTTGCAGATTTTTTTTTCTTCTGATGCCGATGTTGGTGGTAAGAGAATTGGACAGCAAGATGTCGGGCACACCCACAATAAGTCATTTGCAAAAGAATGTGATTTGTCCTTGCGGCTGGGTCTATTTTCTGACCCTTGTATGCAAGTAGGAAAGAATTATATTTGTGAAGCCAAAGACGTCGGTCCAAGCTGCGCTCAAGGCGGGAGCAAACTTAATGATGCTTTTCAACAAACGAGTAAAGAGTTCCGTTTTTTCCCAGAGAGGACTGTTAATGACCATTTTGTTTCATCTTCAAGAAAGTGCTTCATGGAAAATGAAGATAACAATTTTGGGGCACAGTGAGAGAACGTAAGGCAACATTTGGAGGCAGCTCAGAAGATGAATAATTTTGCAGGCTACCAGGGTCGTCGACTAATAATAGAAGAAATGGACCAGGTTTGTAGATGATAGTTTTAATTGTAGTTTGTCCTTAAAAATTAGTGGCTTTTGAGAGCTTGTAAAATTTAAATGCTTACCATGAGTTGCATTTTTGGAGTGCAGCAGAGAGTGAACTGTAAATAATTTTTTTTAGCATGATTGATATCTAATAGTTGGATGATCTAATTCTCATGACACATCTAATTGCTCGAACATTTTAATAAATATTTTTTATCAGCTGAGAACAATATAAGTAACATTTACCTTCTCTACGTATGTGGAACGATTTATAGGTTTCTACATGCACAAAGGTCAGGAAACAAATGAAATAGGAAAAGAGTTATACGTATTTTAGACAAATTATTAGCTATTTGAAACTATGAAATGGAGAGAAATATATACCCAAGTTCTCATATAATGAAGTGTTGATCATGAATCATAAATCCAACTTTTCAGACTTTATGTTCCTTGTCACCTTAACGGGCACGGGTTGATTTTAGCATGTTTGTACAAGAACGTCTTGTTGAATTGAATGCTAGCTTCTCAAGGTAACCATGGGAGGGCACTTTTTACTTATTGGCATTAGGTTAGGTTGAGCCCTACTTTCTAGTGCAATTCGCTGCTTGCTAAGTCACTTGCTTTGGGGATCAGGATGGCAGAAAGCGCCCGAGTCCGAGTGTTCTAAGAACTGGAGATAGTTTGCGGGAAGAAAGGAGCACGGTTTGGAGCAAGGGTCACAAGCATGTCTTTGTGGTTTGATGATGAGACGAGTAATTAGACGCTCTTCTCGTTTAACATTCAACTTAATAGGTTTTTCAGATGCACGCTAGAAGGAATCTTTGGTTGCAGAGTTTATTAGTTATTTTGTAGAAATAACTTTCATGCATTAGCCTCTGTGATCAACAGATCTAGCTTATTATTACCTATGCAGAAAGACGAGTGGTTTGCTTTGAGGATTACACCATTATGCGTTCTGATTTTTTTGAACAAGGCAAATGCTAGTGTTGAGCTCTCCCTTTTCACCCATTTGAACCAGGAATCACATTTGGTGGTTCACTTTGATCATGTCTAAGATAAGACATGTTGGCCTTTTCTCACTATTTCCCCATTTTGGAGCTTTGTAGGGTTTTAAAATTGAGGGAGATTCCACTTAAAAGAGAGAATGTAGAGTACAAAGGCTGAACACATTCCCATGCGGTGTGTGGTGGGGTGACAGACTCCACCAAGCTTTAAAGATGTGGTTGATAAGACATCTCTTTCTCTCCCCAATCTTCTGAAAAAGACTGCCTCCCTGTTATGTGGATAATATCTGTTCTTTTTTTTTTCACCTTCACCTTGTGTTATTACCACAGTAATATCAGTTGAATGTTAGGGAGAATAAAGTGGAGCTTCTTCACATTTCCAACCACAGGTTCTGCCACTTTTTTTATTTTTATTTCATGGGTTAAATACATCAAATGTCCCTAAATTATGAGTTAAATTGTAAATTGGTCCAAAGCGGTTCTTCAATCGAACTATTTTAAAGTTTTAAGGAGTAATTTAGAATTTGTCCATAGGCAGGCATTCCCCAGCCACAAGCCGCCAATTGTATGGGAAGGAATGCCGAAGGGTCAAGCCACGCAATGGATAAAATCTGTTTGCCGGGTTGGTCTTGGTCCCATTGCACTTCTCTTTATCGGATTAGGATACATCAGCTCTCAATCACACTCGAAACTACGTTTTCATTGGTTAATTTTTTTGTTATAATTATTACATTTAAAATAATTAAATCTACAAGTGGTGGATACAATAATAAAATATATTTAAGAGAAAATTCATGTTAGAATATTGAAGATTGTTATCCAAAAAATAACCATAAATCTTTTTTCTTTTTTTGAATACACAAAGTAGAAAGGACAATGTTATGTTTTTCTTTTTACTTTAAATATTTGAATTTTTTTATTAAGATAAATTTCTAACGTTTTATTTTGTAATTGTTTTAAGATATCTTCATAACCAATGTTCAAAAAAGTAATTACCTAATTCAAATTATGTAATTAAGTGGCATCCTCACTTTGTTAATGGATGAAGGTGCTAGAGACAAATACAAGAATAAAAGATGAACTGATTTTGTAATTGTCACAATCGGCCCTTCGAAGGAAAAACCGATTAACGACAGGACCGGTTATGATAACTTGACGACTCCGTTGGAGAGCATTTATTTTCTAAAATAAAAAGAGAGTCAAACCACGAGTTGATTACAACCGGTCCTCATCATAACTAGTCAACTTTTCATCTGAAGACCGGTTGCCACTGTAACCATCAATGCTAAACTAGTCTGAATATCATCAAAAGTCTGCACCTTTTCAAATAAACAAACCTAAAGTCAGTAATGGGAGGTAGTGGGAATGGGACCTTTAGCAGGTAAAAATGAGCTTGGGGCATCTCTAGTACATGCGTAGCAATAACTGTGCTTTTTGAATTCAAGAAAGATTAGACCAGGGACGATTTTCTATGAATGCTTTTATGAATGGAGTGTTAATTGATAATAAAAAAAACACACAAATGATCCCCGACTATAGGATACTACTTTATTGAATTCCTTGACTGTTAAAAGTTACAAAATGACCCCTCGACTGTAGGGAGCTGCTTTGTTGAGTCCATCGATTATTAAAAGTTACAAAATGATCACTTGACTATTCATTATATTCCAAACTCGTCATTTTTCGTTAAGAAATTAACAATAAGTTGACATTAACATGCTAACAGGGGATATGATAGTCGTTTGAGATAATGTGATCATATTTTATCATATCTTAGTCACCGGATTAACGTACAACTCAGGTTATCGTCAAATTTTTAAAGGAAAATGACAAGTTTGAAACATAATTAACAGTCAGTGATCATTTTGTAACATTTAATAGTCAAGGGAGTCAATAAAGCAACTCCCAATAGTCGAATGACTATTTTGTAACTTTTTATAACCAGAGACTTAATAAAGCAATATCTTATGGTCATGATACCATTTATGTACTTTGCCCTAAAAAGATTAAGGAAAATTTGTTTATAAATTTTATATAAAAATATTAAAAATAAAATCAATATCACTTCGAAAATAATTAGCATTCTGTCTAATCTCATCAACTTAAAAAATTAATATATTTTTAAATGCTGATATCATATTTAATTTTTTTTTACTTCTTCTATTTTTTCTAACAATATTATCTTTAAAATATTTTTCTCTTCCGATTTCAAGGTTTTATCCTGATTAACTTAAGACGACCTGGATTGTACACCTAATTTTGATGGATGAGTTTTTAGTAAGATTTTTTTATATATACAATAACTCGAACTTGAAATTATAGTTAAACGATATCAAATTACTTACTCATTAAACTAACATGTTGATTAATAAATAAATAATTTTTAGTCGTATTATGTTTACCATAATTTTGAATTATTATTGATAATGAATACTAATGACGAAAATAATCGAATTGATTGAATCAAAGTTTTTATTCCATGATCACACTTGTAAGTCGTAACTGAAGGAATATGAAAAGGGATCAACACAATTAGCACAACAAAGCAAAGGCGATGAACACAGAGACAAGGGACATGGTGGCAACAAGGGACGAAGCTGCGCCGGGAGGACTAAGAACTCCGGCCGGTGTATCGCCGCCACCATCTCGGACGTCGACCTTGAGCTTTTGGCCGGCGGAGCAATGACCAAGGTAAGCGCAGATAAAGTAATGCTCACCGGTACTTGGGAGCGTAATTCTTGCCGGTCCTTTGTTCACGGTTAAGATGGTGTCCGACGTGGTGCATGCGTCGTAACCAGGTTCCGTCAACTCCCAAACATCATGTTGCCCTGTAGTGAAATTGAACACTGCAAACAAAACAGCCGGAAATTAAACTGAACCCGTGTTTCGAAACCTTGTGGTTTTGTTTTTTCGAGGAAATTAAGAAACTCACCAAGAACGTCGCCGACGACAAAGGTTTTGTTATTGGCCCAATCACCGTATAAATTGGGATTAGCGGTTGGGATTTGCCATCCAAATGAATCTCCTACAGTATAAGTTGTTGTGGCGTACGTGTTCTGTAACTGGATTAGGGTTGAAGCCAAAACTAAAATAACTGTTGCCCTCCTCATTTCCGTAGCCATTTTCTTTCTGGTTTTGTGCATGTGCTGCGTTCTCTGTTTCCACAATCTCTGTCTTGTCTTCTGCTGTGTATATAATGTGTCAATCAGTAGAGGCCTTGACAACCGACTATAGAACCATAGCAATTTTTATTATATATAATTATTATTTTTGTACATTGTCCACTTTTTTAGTTGATTTCGAAAACATAATTTAAGGTGGTTTTCATTTTTATTGAATTAAGATGTAGTCGTCACGGGTTAACTGTCGTTAACATTTAACAGTTAAATATTTTGATATAATCACACATTTGATCTATGTTATTTACATATTATCTCAATTTAGTCATTCATCTAATATTTTTATACCAAAATAACAGAGATTAAATGTATGATTATACCAAAATATTTAACTATCACGTCACCTAATATGTTAACCGTTAAGGACATTTAACCCGTGATGAGCACATCTTAATTAAATAAAAATGATAGTGACCATATCTTAATTAAATAAAATTGAAAGTGATCATATATTATATTTTTTAAAATCAATGAGAAAAAATGGATAAAACACAAACATAAGTAATCAATAGTTAACCCTTTTTAATCTCAAGCCTTCAACCTAAAAAATAATAGGATAAAATTTAAATTATTAATTTTGTTTTGTTTTAATATTCAAACTTTATTTTTTCAAAATCATAATTAACGTTTATTTTAAGTTCATTTTGGTATCCTTTGTTTAAAAAATTAATGGTGATATGATGTGTCACATCATCATTGAAAAATAAAAATATCACATCGGTCGTTCTATTAATTTTTTAACAGTGGATATCAAATTAAAATTTAAACTAGAAGTTAAATATGATTTTAGAAAAAATAAAATTAAAATACTAAAACGAAATACAACTAATGATTTAGGTAATAAACATATACTTTACCCAAAATAATAGTAAAGTAGAGGCTTAGAACAGACTACAGAACCATATCAATTTGTTAGAAAATCCAAAATGAAACTGAAAATGTCAAAGCATTAGTTGAATGCTAATTAGCATAGTATGGGAAAATATTAACCATTCTAGGATGGTTGCTTTTCAATTATTTTATTATTTTTAAAATAATATTTTATATTTTTTTAAGAGCTTTTAACTAATGAATGTTAATAATTTTATCTTATTTTTAGTGATTTTCTTTAGATGTGATTCGACTGAAAATATTAAAGCAATTAACGTTAATTTTAATCGTGTTACTAAAGATCCAAAAATCAGGTGTATTGGTATGTTTTCTGAAGTAAAAAAGGAAGATAAGTAAACCAACAGCAAATCTATAAGTATAGAATTAATGGGTGCTGGCTTTGGCATCCCACCCAATTTTAATCACTATCTTGACAACACAAGCAGGAATGCAGTAGCCATTATGGAACAGCATCCGCACCAACCGCGACCTCGATTATCCTGCAAAAGTTCATGCGGATGTACAATGAAACAGGATGAAGAAAAACCATACATCGTTTACTTTTGCTGTGATATTGAACGAGCAAGTTGTTGCAGACAAATGAATCACTAAACTACATACAAGCAACATCCTTTTATTACTTCATTGACAAAGAACACAGAATTACAGATAAGTCATCAAAAGACTGCCTTTTTTGTCTAATAATCTAATAGTATCATGGATGGGGAACATATATCTTCATGGTTTCAGTAGTTTTCATATTATATTCACTTTCCTTTTGACTTGGACTGTTAGACTTGCTGCTCCGGGACGAGGTCTAAATCAAAATGAGACCGATAGTCTGATTTGCACTTCATCTTTCCAATAGTACAGGAAAAAGAAGCTATCCATTGGTCCCAATCATCTTGGTGTACAACTAAACTCAACTATGGTTTGCCCCTTTAGCTGTTTCCAATTATTTTATTGACTCGCCATTGGGGATTACGTTCATTTTGTCAAGAAATCAGAGTGAGCATGGTAACAAGTACGAATACAGTGCTAGTAAGTTAAAGATAGCGCAAATTATATCGAAACAGATGCTTCTACAGAAGTAAATGCTTTCCCATGTAGCAATGGTGCAATGGTATGGTTTTTCGGTTGTGCTTAATAAAAGTTCTACTGCATTGTAAAGACTAAAGAGGGACTGTTCGTACACATTTGAACTGATGATTAATAAGTAGTGCATTGATGGTTAGTGGATTAAAGTTTTGCAAAGCAAACAGAAGCAAATTAGCAACTCAGAGAGCAGGCAAATTCCCGAAACAGTTTGGCTGTAATGGTTTGGAAAAGGATACTACAATTCCTGCCACCGAATTCACCCCTCTATCGGGTGCTTGGAATCCTTCCAGTTCCAGCATCATATGAACATTAATATGTTTTGGTCCGGTAGCAGGTAGACTGAACGAAAAAAAAAATAGCAAATTGGAGAACCGATGCATTACATAAAAGGAGATTAATCTTAACTAGGATGACTGCATCCAATCTCTCCACTGCATTACTGTCACTCTATGATTTGCTTACTCATTGGTTTATATAAACTAGAGAACCTTGCTTTCACACAGGTAGGAGAGGGGAAGTAATACAGGAGGATCACTACCTAAGAACTTTGGGCAAATAACATAGGATTATTTTATGACTTGCACCATTGCCTTTATAAAAGCATGTTATTATGATTTGTTGAATTTGATTACAGCAATTTAAAATCAGAAGCTCTCCATATGGTCATGATTGTTCATTACCCCCCCCCTTCTCCCTCTGATCTATGCAATGAGGAAGGTAATACCTCTAAGCTGATAGCTAATGAGAAGATAAATCAAGCTCATAAGTGGAAACTGATGTAAGAGAGAACAAAATAACTGGCACACCAAGAACAAGACAGATTTATATTGTTCCAAGAATATGCATCTTCTGTCAGAGAACATTCAAATCTAATCCGCAAAAGGTTAACATAGCTAAGATGACATATGCCAAGGGTGGGAGAGAATCTCATACCTTCAAAGGCAAAAGTAATGAATCTGCAGATGAAGATTTAAGACCATGAAATCCAATATCGCATGAAATGCTCCCATCGGGTTTAAACAGTCCAAAATTCCTCTCAGAAGTTGGTCCAGGCATCAAATTTTTGTTGAAGATTGCAAACACATATGCCTTAACCAAGTTTTTTGGCCTCATCGGAGTTCCTTTCATCTTTGCAAGTCTTTTTCGCAAATTGTAATTATATGTCCTTGCATTTTCTTTGGTTGCTGCAGATTCATTTTCATCTCCATGTGAAGCCCACCCAGTGTCAGTGACTATCACTTCCATCTTTTCAAATCCGGCATCTTCTAATACAGCATAGGCTGCATCGATCTGTGCATCAAGCAGGTTATCATAATGCAACTTAGGTTTTGGGTCAAGATGCTATTTTATGTTAGTTTAATCAAATTTAGAGTTTGAATTCTGATTTATTGAACAATATTTAAATAAATAACATATAATTTAGTTAAATAGATTTTTTATGAGAGGTTTTGATTATCGAAATTTAAAAGTTTGACAGAGAATTACATCTGTCTTAATTGCTAACTATAAAAGCACAGCCGATGTAGGTAGAACAATTACTGAATGGTGAATACTATTTCCATGAAGGAGACCGTAATTATAAAACCAAATAAGATAGCTTTTAAGAGGGTAGAAAATTCACCTTAAACCGTAGTTTTAACAAGGGTTAAAATATGTTCGAAGTCTATACACTTTTTGTACATTTGATATTTCATCCTAATTTTAATTTCAATTTTTTATTAAATTTATTGATTTAATCGTAGAACTTTAACAGTTAGATTTAAAATTTTAAAATTAAAAAAGTAGAAAGGTTAAAATACTAAAATTTAAAGTAATTAAATGTTTAATTGTTTGATTTAGGGTATGTTTGTTTGGCTGTAATTGGTTTTCTGGAAAATGAATTACATTTTCTGGAAAACGTTTTACGATGTTTGGAAGATGTTGTTTAAACATTTTTTCTACTAGTTGATGAGTTTTTTAAAAAATTATTTATTACAAATATTAAATACAATAATAATATTATTTATCATAAAACTTAATATAATTATTTTTAAAAAATTAAAATAATTTATTTATTATTAAATATTAATTTTATAATTTTATTAATAAAAATATTAATATTGGTATATTTTATTGAAACAAAAATATTATAAATTATATTAATTTTTTTATTAAAGTAATAGTGTTATATTATATTTTAAAAATATTAATTAGTATATTTTATTGAAACAAAAATATCATAAATTATATTAATTATTTATTAAAGTAATAGTGTTATATTATATTTTAAAAATATTAATTAGTATATTTTAAATATCTTTATTAAAATATTATTATATTAATATTAAATATATAAATAATATTATTCATTATTAATAATTTAATAATATTGTTTCTATGAAATTAATAAATAATATAAATTTTATTAATAATTTATTATATATTATTAAAATAAAAATATAATATCTTATATTATTATAATATAATTGATTATTTTATTATAATATTAAAAATATAATTTTATATTATTAGAAATATTAATAAATATATTTTAATATTTTCATAATTAATATTTTGATTAAAATGATATTAAAATATTTTATTAATATTAAATTCATAAAATAAAATTATTTTGAGTATTTATTATTTGAAGTGAAAAGTTCGGAAACTGGCTTACGGAAAATCAGACTGTAAGTCATTTTCCAGAAAAACAAAAGAAATTATGTTGATCAGAAAAATGTTTTACGTTGATCAACCAGTTTTCCTCCAACCAAACACTGAAAAACATTATTGGAAAACGAATTACGTGAAACAAACATAAGATTTCGGGAAAACCCAATTCTGTAATTGGTTTTCCCCAAATAAACAGACCCTTAGTTTTGATTCGATCGTGACTAAATTTTGATCATTCAATATGATATTTGTTTTGTTGGTTTCTGATTAAATTGAGTTGAAAGTGTTGCACATATTAGTACCTAGGGGCGGATGTACATGGCTCCCTAGGAGAGCATTGTACACATATTATTTTGAGAAAAATATTAAATTTAGTTTAATTTGTTAATAGGAATATAAAAAAAATAAGAAAATTTGCATACCCAAATTTTTTTAGAATAGGGTATTAAAATTTTGGATTCCATTTTTTAATTTCTCGATCCGCCACTGTTAGTACCATAACTAAAATTAATCGAATTTACGACTAAACTAAAGTCTGCAATATGTTGCGTGTTAGTACATGTCGCCTTTAAATTTTGTTATTTGGTAACTGATATGTGATTAATGCAATCAAATTCTTTTTGTATAATTTTTAAATGTCTGACGATTCAATCGATTTTATTGATCTTGAATCGTTTAATGAATTTTCAAATAATAAATATGAACGATAATTGGGTCAAGAGTTCACCATCACTTCTGTAATATCCGTGTAGATTAATTGATTAATAAATTAGATAATAATAATTACAAAAAAAATAAAAAAAAATTATATGAACAACAACTATCTGATCAAGAAAAAACATAAAATTTTATATCGGACAATAAATCTACTAATGAATACGTTTGAGGATTTTGTAGACTTCGTCGATATGGTGTCGAGAAATACATGGTAATGAGCATTACGTAATTAGTTTTAATTTCCATTTGTAGATGGATTGGGTGTCGTGACGAAGATTAAAAGCAACCCCTCCGAGGAACTATCCAAATCAAAGGACGTAATCGCATGAGATTTGACATTATATAACACAACATGTCACATGAGGATTAAACTCCACATCTTCGCCCACGCATATCATTTCATACAAGTTTTTTTTTATCGCGCTTCTAGTTTTTAAGGTTTCGTCTGGACTAATTTAGATTGATCTGGATCATACATTTGACTATAGTGGGTGAGGCTCCCAGCGGAGATTTTCTGTATACACAATTACTCGAACTCGAGATATACTTAAGCGATATCAAATTATTTACCACTTGAACCAACCCGTAGATATTTTATAAAGTTTCTAACCACATTGCAATTTCATAGTAAATCATTTAAGTCTAAAGAACATGGAGAACAATCCCAGGGAAACTGAAAGATGAAGACGTTCAATTCTTATTGGTAACGTGGCACCATCACACCATTCGGTTAAATACAGTACACAAATATAATTAAATAGTAGAAACAATTATAATATCATATTATATTATATAATTTATCAATGTATTAATAATTTTCGAGTATAATGATATAATATATTATATTTTTAATGATAAAATTTATATTCGAACATTAGGGAAAATATTATTAAAATTGACAACCATAAGAAAACCTTGTCATTCTCTCACTTTTGTCCTCTTGGGTTATCTTTCTCATGATGAATAGATTTTTATTTTTAGTTTTTACTAGGTAATATGGTTTTATTGAAGATTAAATCGTAGAATCTTAGACTTAGATTGTGAGTCTCGTTAAAAATATTTATTTATTTGATATAACCATCAATATTTGATATATTATTTGACTAATCCGGATCGGGTACTACAAATATAAGCGTCACCCTCTCAATCCAATTTACTCCATTCTCAATCTCCAGAATTCAAACCCTTAACTTTGTTTAAAAGATCCGATGCTTCATCCCACTAGACCAATTGTTTGATTAAATTTTTAATTTTTGTCAATCTTGTTTTAGGTGTTTAACCATTATATTCAACTTATATAATTAATTTACTTCTACTTATATACTTCTCTTTTACAATATGTTTTCATATTCAAAAAGCTAACTACTACTGATACATCGATTAGACTTGTGCGTTGAAAAACGTTATGTAGAGGCCTATGAAAATGGGAAAAGGGAAAGTCGTCCCCACGGCTAACGAAGCAGACAGACAGTTGCAGAGTCGTAGCCCTAATTTAAATGGCATGCAGCACTTAAATTTGTAATAAAAAAGGGTCGATGACTTTAATTTCAAACAGTACGTACACAACATGCAGCAGTCATGAGGCAGCAAGCTTCGTTAATGTCAAAAGAGAAATAACAGCACACTTTTCTAGATACCTTTTATGTGTTGTTGCAGTGAACAAGGCCAAAACGTTCCCTGTTTCTTAATGTTTTCAAACTATTGCAATTCGGTCACATTCTAGACACCATTTTCATGTATTATCATATTAGTAATACATAAAATAAATCAAAGCTTATAGCTACCGACTTATATGCGCGGCCTATTGAGAGTTTTTTATTATTATTAATATCGAGTAAGTATAAGGTAGTATATGTTTAAAGATAACTCTCAACCATTAGCGTTTGAACGCTCACACCTCTAATATTTCTAGTGTTCAAACCCGATATCACAAGGAATAACAACAATTTGTTTACCACCAAAGTCATTTCGTTCGAAATTGTTATGTGAGTTATGGATTTAGTCTTTCTATTCTAATTTGACCACCTTTAATCTTTAAAATTTATTAAACGTCTAATTAACAAATCTATGGGATGAAGAAATAATCAAGAATGTTATATTTTTAAATATTTTATAATTTAATTTACATCGTTTTTAAAGTTTAAATTTAAATTCTGAAAATCAAGTTTCCAACCACTATCTTAATAGATCTACTAAATCAATTGCATGCATTTTATACTTTTTATTTATTATGAATATTTTAATAATATTTTAATTAAATTAATGCTTGATTATTTTCTAATATTAATCCAATCAAAGGTTTAAATATACTATAATATAGTATAGATACTACATTTAAAGCATTAGGTAGTGAGACTTATAAAAAGTCATAACTTTTTCATATTTATACTTAATTAATGCCTCTACAGGAAAATAAATACACATTAAAATAATAGATATAACAAAAGAAATAAATATATAACACTAATGAAGACAAAAATAATATCTGAAATTTATGGTACGATTTAATTTCTTACACTTATATAAATTCAATTTCATCATTACTCAATCAATATTAAAAGAGAACATTAATAACGCAATATATATATATATTTGATATTTTTATGCAATAATAATGCAGTTAATTCTAACATGGAAACCACGAGATAATAAAAATAGTATCGCAATTAATCTCACCTGAATGATGACTCGGGGGCTACATGAATGACATCTGGAAACTATAATTAATATATATATATATATATATTATTAAAGAAACCCGTTTAAAGATAATTATGACAAATAAGTTATTTTAAATATTTTATTAGAATATAGTTCACCTAAACAAATATTTTTAAAAATAATATACAATTGAACTAAAAGATAAGTTTAATATATTAAATTGTAATTTTAGTAGAATATAACTTAATTAAAATCATATTTTAATATATTATAAGATGCTCACGATTCATTCTTGTATACGTTTCTCTAAAGATGGATTGAGGAGAGATGGCGAGAGTGATAGTCTCTTGAAAATTTAAAATTTTCGTGTAGTTTAAGTATTTTCTAAAGATAATTTATTTTCGTTCCTTGAAATTTTAAAATTCCTCTCCCTAACATATTTAATAAGCTCGAATTGCTTGACATAAAATCATATATATATTTATGTACATTTGAAAATATAACATATTTTATATAAAATAAACAGATTTGTCCTTTCTCTCAAATTATATCTCGAACTCGATCCGAAATATTCAAATGAAACAAAAATGTATTAAAGAGCAAACAGGACCACAAACTAAGAGATTAGATAACTGGTGTTATTGTCCTCTTAAAACCAAATGAAGACAGGCAAACTTAGAAGGTTGAGAGGTTGCTATTTTTCCAAGCAAATTAATTACCTTCAATACCAAGCCTTCACATGTAGGTGAGTCGCATAATCTTTGTGTATTATACAAGGATTGAAAGTATAATTGTATGTTAATTGGTAGGTTTATCAAAAACCAATTCTAATTAAGGAAGTTAAGTATAAAGTCAAATTTAAATAATATTTTTAATATAAAATATGTAATTATAAAAATACTAGAGAACTTTTTTAATAAAACTGTTTTAAATAACGACAAATATGACGTATTATAACATTTATTTAGAAACAACGTACTTGTAACATAAAATTAGTATTGCCATTAAGAAATTGATGATTATTTATTGCAGCAGACATAGAAAGCGACTCGACCCTACCAGGCATTGCTCACCTTATATTATCAATCAAGTTGCCTAAGTTGACAAAGAAATATATCCTAATAATTGCACGAACCAACCTATGGTTAAAGGAACCATTGTTGTTCCTAAAGGTCACGGGTTCGAGCATCAGCGGCTGTGTAGAGTAATTGAACGTTCATTATCAAATGGTTGAGAGTATTTAGAACAATATTAAGATATATCAAACTGTAATTAGTTAGTCTATAGTTAGTTGTTTTAATATGTTGTAATTCAGTTAGTTAATTAATCTTATAACTACTATAGCTGTATATAAACAAGCTATGTAATATTCTTTGTATGCAAGTAAGAAGGCATTCTTCATTCCTAGTTTTCTTGATTGTTATATGGTATCAGTAGTTTGTTTCTTTCGTTTCACGCTTCATCATGGTTGAATCATTGAATGACAGTTTCGATAATGGGACAAATCCCTATTATTTGCATCAATCTGACAATCCTGGTATGATATTAGTGAGCCAGCTGCTTTCCAATGATAATTTTCATAGATGGAAAAGATCAATGATGCTTGTCGTATCCGCCAAGAACAAACTTGGTTTCATTGATGGTTTCATTCAAGCTCCTGACTCATCCATGGTAATCCAGTTCAATGCTTGGACAAGAGCCAACAATTTGGTCAATTCTTGGCTTCTCAATTCAGTCTCCAAAGACATTGTTGTAAGTTTACTGTATCATACGACTGCTGCTGAAATGTGGAAATACTTGGTTGATCATTTCTAGCAGTCGAATGGACCACGATTGTTTCACTTAAAGAAGCGATTGTGTGAGCTCATGCAAGATAAGATGTCAGTAAGTAATTACTATACTCAGTTGAAAATTGTTTGGGATGAACTGTTTTCAATTCGACAATTATGTAGTTGTCTGATTGTCTCCAACGTAATTGTGGAGGAGTACAACGCATTCTTGCTAAACAATAGCAAGAACAAGTCATTCAGTTTTTAATGGGGTTGAATTAGTATTATGCTCATATCAGGGGGAAGATTCTTTTAATGGATCCCCTTCCTCCCATTTCAAAAGTTTTTTCTTTGGTTGTTCAAGAAGAGAATCAAATAAATATGCAATCTCTTCATCCCATTTATGAGCCTACCTTTATTGTCAAGGCTCATTATGGCACTAACACTCGTAAGAACATACCTTTGTGTAGTCGTTGTAACATTCTTGGTCATACAAAGGACAAGTGTTATAAATTGATTGATTATCCACCTGGTTACAATTCCAAGAATTGGTCTTCTTCGAATTCTTCTCGTGGTAAAGGTTTTTAAGTAGTTCACACCAATTTTGTGGTTTCCCAGCAAGGTTCTTCTACTGTTACTGAAGCCTTTACTCCTAAGTAATGTCAGCAATTAATTGCCATGCTTACTTCTCATTTACAAACTCCATCGTCTTTGGATATTCCTACCACTTCAATTAATATTGCCTTGCAAGGTAAGATCATGTCACACATAAATGGTTCAGGTGTTGGAATGTCTTATTACTAGATTTTAGATTTTGGGGTTTCAAGACATATATGTTATTCAAGGACTCTCTTTGAATCACTATTTCCCATAACAAATTGTTCAGTCACCTTACCTAATGGATTCATCATTCCAGTTAGCTTTGCAGGCACAATTTGGTTTTCATCTGATCTTGTTTTACATGATGTGATGCTTGTTCCAGATTTTCGATTAAATCTGCTTTCAGTTAGTGCACTATTGAAATCTTCTGATCTTAGTGTGTTGTTTTGCAAAATGGATTGCTTAATTCAGGACCTTCATCAAGTAATTGAGAAGGGTGAGCTGGTTCAAGGACTTTACTTACTGCATATGTCTTCCTTCAAAACCAATATTTCATGTAATAGTGTTTCTAGTGCTTTGTCTAGTGATTGGCATAATAGATTGAGTCATCCCAGTCTTTATGTTATGCATCTTCTTAAGGATGTTTTGTCTTTAAAAAATGTAAAAATGAAAGATTCTTGTCAAATTTGCTCATCGACCAAGCAACAAAGATTGTCATTTACAGTTTCTTGTTCTCATACCACACTATTGTTTGAATTAATCCACTGTGATATATGGGGACCTTATAAGCACAAAACATATTCTGGTCAGGCTTCATTTGTTGCAACATAAATATGATGTCAGCATAATTATACATGCGTTTATATCCATGATAAAGAAACAATTTGAGCTTGATATAAAGTCTTTCAGGTCTGATAATGCTCCTGAATTAAATTTTACTGAGTTGTTTGCTAACTTGGGTATAATTCATCAGTTCTCATGTGTGGAAACACCTCAACAAAACTCTGCAGTTGAAAGGAAACATCAACACTTATTGGTTATTGCTCGTGCTTTGTATTTCCAATCAAAGGTGTCAATCAAGTTTTGGGTGATTGTTTACTCACTGCAACATACCTAATTAATAGACTTCTATCACCTGTATTGAACAATAAATCTCCTTATGAAGTCTTATATAGTCACTTACCAGATTATAGTAGGCTATGAGCTTTTGGTTGTCTTTGTTTTGTTTCCACATTAAAGTCTCAACAAGATAAGTTCTCAGCTCGAGCTTTGCCTATTGTTTTTCTTGGATATCCTCCAGGTGTGAAGGGGTATCGAGTATATGTGTTACAAAATTAGAAGATTATTGTTTCTTGAAATGTGGTATTTCATGAAGGATTGTTTTCCTTTCAAAATATAAGTTTGGCTAACCATTCTGTTGACATTTTCCAGGACTTTTTCTTACCAAGAGTTATACATAACAAGGTTGATGCTTCATATGTACATGAGATTAGACATGTTTCTCTTGGATTTACTGACTCGAATTATGGTGCTTCCCTTGGACCTATTGACTCGAATGATGGTGCTTCTCCTGGACCTACTGACTCGCATGATGATGTTTTTCTTGGACCTACTGCCTCGAATGATGATGTTTCCCTACACATTGATCATGTTTAAGTACCAATTCAACGTTCTTCTCGCACTATTCAGAAGCCATCCTATCTTCAGCAATATTATTGCAATAATGCCTCCTTTAAATGCTTATATCCTATCGAAAATTTTATCTCTTCTTCGAAACTTTCAATTGAGTATGGAGCTTTTGTTTCCAATATCTCAACTATTGTTGATCCATCTTTTTATCATCAAGCTGTCAAGTCTCTAACTTGGATAAATGCTATGGATGATGAACTTCGAGCTATGGAGAATCTTGAAATATGGACCATTGTTCATTTATCCGATGGAAAGAATGTTGTTGATTACAAATGGGTTTATCGGGTGAAGTATAATGTTGATGGTTCGGCTGATCGTTGTAAAGCCAGGTTGGTTACTAAGGGTTTTACACAAGTTGAGGGAATCGACTACATGGACACATTCTCACCAGTTACAAAGATGACTTCATTTCGAGTCTTTTTTTCTCTTGCAACAACACGTAAGTGGCATTTGTTACAACTAGATATAAATAATGCCTTTCTAAATGGCATATTAGATGATGAGGTCTACATGAAATTACCTACTGGATACAAGTCTGAGCTTAAAGGATCTAATATGGTATGCAGGCTTCACAAATCCATTTATGGTCTGAAGCAAGCATCCAGGCAATGGTTTACAACATTTTCTAATGTTGTTCTTCAACTTGGTTTTCAGCAGTCTCCATTTGAACACTCTTTGTTCACAAGAGGATATAGAAATGGATTTATTTCTCTTCTAGTATATGTAGATAACATTGTTTTGGCTGGGGAAGACCTACGAGTTCTTCATGCAATTCAAAGTCTTTTACAAAAGCACTTCAAACTAAAGGAGTTGGGGCATTTGCGTTATTTTTTTGGCTTTAAAATAGCTAGGAATAGCTTTGGTATTGTTCTATCCCAGAGGAAATACGTGTTGCAGTTCCTGGAGGATACATGTTGTTTGGGTGCTAAACCAGTCGAATAATCTATGTTCATTTCCTCGAAGTTAAATGCAAATGAAGGAGAGTTACTTTCTGATTCTCAGGAGTATCGACGGTTGATAGGTCGCTTGTTGTACTTGACTAATACTAGACCAAACATTGTTCATACTGTGCATTTATTAAGGCAGTTTGTTTCCTCTATGCGTCTACCTCACATAACTGCCTTGAAGCATCTTTTGGTCTACATAAAAAGCTCTCCTGGTCTAGGCTTATTTTTTCCAGTTTAGTCCACTGATCACTTGAGTATATTTGTTGATTCAGATTATAGTTCTTGTCCTGATACACGACGTTCCACGACAGGCTTTTGTGTTTTCTTTAGAAATAGCTTGGTGTCTTGGAAATCGAAGAAATGGGATGTTGTTAGTCGATCTTCTTGCGAGGCTGAATATCGAGCTATGGCTATGACTACCTGTGAATTGGTTTGGCTTGTTTCTTTGCTCTCTTCATTTCATGTGGTTGCAATTAATCTTGCAACTAATCAAGTATTTCATGAGAGAACAAAACACATTGAGGTTGATTGTCATTTTGTAAGGGACAAGGTGAAGGCTGGTTTTTTGAAGTTGCTTCATGTTTATTCCTCAGATCAGTTGGCTGACATCTTCACAAAGACTCTTCGGCCTCCCACACATTGTGGTTTTATTGCCAAGTTGGGTTTTCTTAACATACATGCACTTTCAGCTTGAGGGGAGGGTATTAGGATATATCAAACTGTAATTAGTTAGTCTATAGTTAGATGTTTTAATCTGTTGTAATTTGGTTAGTTAGTTAATCTTATAACTACTATAGTTGTATATAAACAAGCTATGTAATCTTCTTTGTATGCAAGTAAGAAGGAATTCTTCATTCCTAGTTTTCTTGACTGTTATAAACAGATACTACTTTGTATTTATCTTAGCTTAATAAAAAAATCCTAATAATTACATTTACAAAAACTCTAGTTTTCTCTTTCTTGAAAAACCTAACTTTTTCATTAGTGTGTCGTTCATCTCTTTTTCTTTTTCTTTTTGGTTGACCTGTAGTGACACTAACTCTAATGTTGATTGTTGATTGTCGATCGCCAAAATTTTTTAATCGTCTTTTTTGTTTCTTATATCGTATCTTTATTTTCTTTTATTTTTTTATTTTCAATAAGTATGTTTGTATCAATAGAGATGGATCGAGGGGGCGGGTGGGTACACTTCTTTTTAGGTTCAAATCCTAAAATTATCATTGTAGTGTTTTATTTAAATATAACTCTTTACTCGAATATAATTATTTCTAAATCGTATAATCGATTTTTTTTAAAAAAAAAAAAGATTATGTTTCGCACACGTATAGGCCTTTAAATTATTGTATTAATTTTAGAGACAACGTATAATTTTAAAAATTACAAACCATGACAAATTTACTTCTAAAACAGTAACTATTTAACAATACAATCAAATTTTATCCCATTTCCATTTCTTTATTTTTTGGTCAGTACTAAAAAATTATTTTATAATAATACTATTATATGTCCAACCCTTTATGCTTGACCGACATGAAATCAAGCTAGGCCCTAATTCATCAAAAGAGACGAAATTACCTTATATTTATGAAAAATAATAATTATCGAGAATCTTACAGCATTATATAGTATCATTAAACTAACCAATATAATTTTTTTCAAAAAATTTCATTATCCAAACTATAATATATCCCTGCAAGATCTCATCTCATCTTAGTTTCTTTCTTTCTTTTTTCTAAAAAGATGTTACAAAGATGAATGCATAATAAACTTTCTCTTTCTATGTACAACTAAGACAGTTGCGGTTTGGAAATCCAAGTGTGAATAGGGTCCATGACTCCCCCTTGTGATAGAGAATCCAAGACCCTCCACATGGTACAATTATATGTTTCCCGTTTTGGCTTCATCGTTTATGATTCACTCTTTCTATATCAAACTGTATGTTCCCTTACAATTTTACTTCATCGTGCCAGCCCCATCACAAATGATGTGTAGGCTCTCTATTACTTTTTAAAATGGGTTCCTAATAAGGATTAATTTGTTAAATTTGAAATTATGAGGGATTTACGACATTTTTCTTACCAAAATTTATCATGAAAAACAATTCCTTAGAATCTAATCTAACATTCCCATGGAACTAGAACCGGATATCAGATAGAAATGAAAAGGCAATTATAGTTGTAATGTGATACAAATCAAGCAAGGGCACACATGTTGATTTTTTTTAATAATCTAGGATGATTAAAAGATAATATTTGTCCATAATTTTTAACCATTAATAATGTATACACCCTACTACAGATATAGTTGCTTGAACCTTAGATCTTTAGCGAGAACAACACTTCCTTTTGCCAATGAGATCACTTGATGAGTTTTGAAATTTGATTATCTTTAAATAATTTGAGAGTGATTATAAGGTGATATTTGTTAAGAATTTTTTAAATTTATTAATAATGCATATACACCTAAACTTGAATCATTTAGGGAGAACAACATTTCATTTTACCGTGGCCGGATATACAGGGTGTAAAAAGTTAAATATCAAAGTTACTAATACTGAAATTCGTACAGGAACTGCGACTTAATGCCGGCTTTGAAGGGTTAAATCCCATGGATATAGTTGAAGAGAAAAGGAATGGGATAAGGGAAAAGTTTCGCCCCCATCGTCCGCTGAGGATGTAGCAGGTCAGGGTCACATTTTCATTATAATAGCAACAAACCCTAATCTGGACAGTATTTGATAATACTTCAAACTTTTCTTTTTTCTTTTTCCTTCAAACCCTAATCTCTTTAACTCATCAATACTAAGTAATTCAATCTGTAACTAAACCCGGTTTCCCATGAGCAAAAATATCACACTTTATCATCCCTTCCACGTTCCAGCATTTGCTGCCAGTGCCGCCCACTTGTGTACAAATTACCCACTCTTTTTTCCTTTCTATTTTCACCATATCAGCTTGGAGTTTTCTCTACCCTCTTTGGATCTTATCTCTCTCTCTTTGTTTTCTCTTTTACTGGTTCACTCTCCGAATAATTTTTTTCTATATAAAGAGATATTTAGCTTACTGTTGTTATACATAGCCCGGGTTTAAAGCAAGTGTTGGTTTCCTCTTGTGATTTTTGCTACTTACAGAGATAACTATTTGGGTTTCTTTGTTGCTTTCTTCTAGGATTGAGGTTGAAGAGAGTTTGCTTCTTCTAAGCTTTGGTTTTGATTTCTTCTTCTTCTCCTCCTCCTCCTCCTCCTCCACCTCCTTCTTCTTCTTGTTTTTTCACTTGAAGATATGTCGAGCTGCATCGATGTTGTGCCTGAGCAACTCTGCTATATCCCTTGCAACTTTTGCAACATAGTTCTTGCGGTATCTGATCTCACAAGTTTCTTCTTTTTAATGGATGAGATCTGCTTTTTTTTCTTTTCTCTTTGTGTTGTAGTTTATGTTTTTGTTTACTTTTTGATTGGAATTTTCTCCATGTATATCTTACAAGGAAAAGAACATTATAGATACTGATAAAAGCTGGCCTTGACTTCTGTGATCACTGATCAGATTTTTTTTTTTTTACTGAAATCTATTTGATTTTCTCTTTTTGGGTTTTCTTGATTTTCTTACCCGTCAAGTCTCCATCGTTAGACTTTTCTTTTTCTTCTTCTTTTGCAGTCAAAATAAAGTCATAAATCAATGGGCTGGGAGAAGGGAAGGCTTAGAGATTTCCTTTCTTTTTTTCCTTTTGTTAATTTTTTTTGGGTAAATAAAAGGGTATTTCTTTCACAAACCCTATGCTTCTTCCTGAACAATATTCGACTGACCTAGTTTCTTTCTCGTTTTTCTTCATGTAGGAAGAAACCTGAATCTAGCATATCAGTAACAAAAAGAAAACCCAGATTTTTATAATCTTAGCTGATCTTGTGGTTTTCTTTCATTTTTGGTTACGATCACAACTGAATTTTAATTTGAAAAAAAAAACGTTTTAATAAGTGGGTAATTATTGGATTGATGCGCAGGTGAGCGTTCCATGTAGCAGCCTGTTCGATATTGTGACAGTTCGATGCGGGCACTGCACCAATCTATGGTCTGTTAACATGGCAGCCGCCGCATCTCAGTCACTGTCATGGCAAGATATTCAGGTGATAAGATCCTGGTCGAAATAGAATAAAATTTATAAAAACTAGGGCTAATCTGGGTCGCAGTAAAAAAAAAAATTATGAAATAGCTACAGTTTTCTGGAAACCCTAGCAGCCGCCAAGTTTTGCAGAACTGGAGTTTCACAGCCGCTTTTCATTTGTTTTTCTAATGTCTGGTTTAGGGTAGACTGATTTGATTGACATGTAAGTTAGGGTACTTAGGTTTTTAATGACATGTTTCCAAGAACTTTGTCTTCAACAATGGAAACAATCTGAAGAGGGCAAAACCGTGAGGGTTGTAAGAGACATTCATTGGTTTCTTAGGGGCCCTTGTTTCAAGGGTTTCGAGCTTATGTCCGGTTCTGATATCTAACATTCAATGATGCCACAATTCTAACTGATTCAGTCACTTCAATGCCTGGTTCCGCTGCTTTTCTCTCTCTCAAACCATCACTTCAATGTCTAAGGATGGATCTAGGGGAACAATCGTACTCTCAAATTCCTACATAGTTTCGATATTTTTCTTATATTTCTATCAATGATCTAATTTTTTAATATGATTTATTAAGTTTATATTCTGATATAAAATCATACATCCGATTAACTTAAAATTCTTTTTTCAGGCACCCAATTCTGCAATACAGGATTACAGGACAGATCTGGGTTCGTCGTCGAAATGCGGCAACAAGTTCTCGATGCGTGCCGCTAACAGTGCAACCGAGGAAAGGGTGGTGAACCGACGTACGTTGATCGAAACGCTGCTCTGTTTTGAGCTTTTTCCTTGTATAATGTACGTATGGATTTTTCATAATTGTTGTTGTGGCGCCATTGTTGTTTTGTTTTTCAGCTCCCGAGAAGAGGCAGCGAGTACCTTCTGCATACAACCAGTTCATCAAGTATGGTTTCTTTTAACGTTTGTCATGTACATCAATCAATCTTGAACCGATACTAAAATGAATCAAAAATTAAAGTTTTTAATGTTTGAGTATTAAAATGAAATGAAAACTAAACG
This sequence comes from Hibiscus syriacus, assembly GCF_006381635.1. NCBI lineage: Eukaryota > Viridiplantae > Streptophyta > Magnoliopsida > Malvales > Malvaceae > Hibiscus > Hibiscus syriacus. Next base: position 46,423 of record NW_024061952.1, on the reverse strand, counting down.
TTAGGTATGATTTTGAAAAAATTAAAAGTTTAGGTATTAAAGCGGACCAAAACTGATAGTTTAGATACTAAATGTGTAATTTACTCTGATATATTTAATATGGACGTAATTAATTGTGGATTAATGTAGAGAGGAGATTCAAAGGATCAAGGCCAACAATCCAGATATCAGTCACAGGGAAGCCTTTAGCACTGCTGCTAAGAATGTAAGTATGATTTTGCAATTACTTTAGATTAGAATTGTCACACTTTTATGATTTTTCATCCATATTTATGTATTCAATTTTAAGTATCAACTCATTTGAAAATAAAAATAAAAAAATTATTTATTTTATATAATAATTAATGAGTATTATTATAATAATAGTGTTCTCTTCTCATGCTTCATATATATTTTTAAATAATACAACCAACCTCTTTTTCACCATTGTTCTTTACAAGTGTCTTCAGAATTAAAATCACTTTTGGAGTCATAAATAATATTAAACAAATGATTTTTAAAGAAAAATACATTTGAAAATTATCCAATATTAGTTTATTATATTTAAAAAGTGCTTTTAAAGCTAAAACTACAGTTTTAACTTTCATTTATTATCCAATATTAGTTTATTATATAATTTATAGTTTTTTATCTAGAAAATATTGAATTTTATCATGTCAATTTTCAGATAGAAAATATTTTTAATTTTGGTATATATTTTCATGGAACACATACAATCACTAAAAAATTTATAATATTAAAGAATTCATATATCATTTAAAAGTATAATTTTAAGTTCTTAACATATAATATAATGTCTAAAATGATATTTTCCGATATAAAATATTTTATTTTCCATAATTAATCATCAATTTTTTGTTATGTTGACTAATATTCTTTTGTTAATTGTGGTGTATGGTAGTGGGCACATTTCCCTTATATCCACTTTGGGCTGATGCTGGAAACGAACAACCAAACTAAGGTGAATAATGTGAGTAACTAGTTATTTCGATTTTATGCGATTAAATATTTTTTAAATAAAATTATATTTAATTTTTAAAAATAGTGTAAGTTATGCAATAAAAGCATATGTCAATTTAACATTCATTAGTACTTACTCACGAATTTATTAAAATAATAAAATCTTAGGTAATTTGGATTTTAAGCAGGTTTAAGAAGCGTCCGACGGCAAGGAGTGCGGTGCTAAACAAGCGGTTGCGTTGCGTTTGAGATTCAAGCAAAAGGTTGCGATTTGAGGGTTTGAAGTGAAGAAAAAGTGTTGATCCAATGTGTTTGTGTGTGTTTAAAGGATATGGATATTTATTTATATCCTTACTTTTTATTTGTGTTTAGAATATGTAATATTTACTTCAACTCAGCTACTTTTCGACCGACCATATTTACATGTTTAATCACTCAAAATAAATCCCACTCATTTGTCTATTTTAAGATATTATAATATTATTCAATCCAGTTACGGATCTTGAAATATTTTTTAGGGTAGACACATACGTTAATAATATTAAATTTTTAAATGAAATGAGTACAAATAAAATTTCAAGGTGGACACCATCAGTAAAATAACAAGTAATCCAATAAAATTTGGATTTCAAGTGAGCACGTGCCCACCCTGACCAAGTTGTCACTCCGCCACCGATTCCATCGATTCAAAACCATGTGAGATATCATGTTCGTCAGCTATTAAAATCCTCCTGTAATGAGCGATGATGGGTAATTAATCGTTAAATATAAAAAATAAATATATAAATTAATGTATATTTTTTTATTAATTGATAATGCATATATATCTTACAACAACAACAACAACAACAAGACCCTATTCCCATATGCAATGGGGTAAGGGGGAGGTAGGGTAGTAGGTTGTCCCCAACGCCAGGTTGAGAGCAGCTTCCGTGGAAGACCTCCGACAGTCAGAAAATTAAAAATAAAGATAAAATACAATGCATGTATAAATAAATAAATAAATACATAGTTGAAAAGTAATCATATGCAGTCTTCATATTCGCGTCCGTAAGGGTAAGTAATCCCTGCAAATAAATCTCTGCGTAAAAATCTCTGCATATAGACAGAAACGTAAGTCCCGACTAAATTTAGAAAAAGAAAACATGAAGAGAATGATGCACATAAGTCAGCGATAACAAGGTACGAGAATGAATAAAGTCAAATGAGTTAAAACGTAAACTAAGGCAACATTACTCCGCTATCCTAGTTCTAAGACTTCATAATTTCCAATGACAGAAACGTATAAAAAGTAGAAGTCATTGAAAATTACTACAAAGGCATTAAAAAGAAGACAACGATGCTACACCCTATGGTTGTGACCCTCACTACTCGGCTACCCTGGTCTTAAGTCTCCATAATTTCCTATTAGAGGTCATGTCCTCGGTAAGAGCTAAATCCTTCAAATCAGATCTCAAGCAGCCAACCGACTTCCTCCTTGGTCGTCCTCTCCTTCTGGCACCGTCGATTGTAATCGACTATACCCTCCTGACCGCATCCGACGGTTGTCGCCTAAGGACATGCCCAAACCACCGTAGTCTTCTCTCCCTCAATTTTTCGGATACAGGCACCACCCCCAAGGACATCCTAATTGCAGAGTTTGGTGTCATGTCCCACAAAGTCCTACTGCATGCCCATCGAAGCATTCTCATTTCTGCGGCCTCCATCCTCATTACGTGACCCTTCTTGATTGCCCAACATTCTGATCCATACAACAATGCTAGTCTTATTGTCATTCTATAAAATTTTCCCTTAAGTTTTAGAGGCACCTTCTTGTCACACAAAACTCCAGTAGCAGCCCTCCACTTTAGCCATCTCGCCTTTATACGGTGTGTAACGTCATCATCTACACCCCCATCTTTATGTATCATAGACCCTAGGTACTTGAAATAATATTTTGAGGGGAGAACGTGTCCTTCGATGCATACTTCTAAATCTTCATCGTTTTGGTTCCCACTGAAGTTTGAACATAAATACTCTGTCTTTTCAATATTAATCCTTAGACTTTTTTTCTTCCAAAGCAGTCTTCCAGGTAGCCAGTCTACTATTCAGCTCAGCTTTTGTTTCAGCAACTAGGACAATATCGTCGGCGAAAAGCATACACCATGGAACACCGTCTGGTGTCGCACAATAGATGTCGTCCATAATCAAGGCGAAGATGTAAGGGCTAAGAGCCGACCCCTGGTGGAGTCCGATTTCCACCGGGAAAGCCTCGATGTCGCCAATTGTAGTCCTGATGTATGTAGTAGATCTACAATACATATCACGAATCACCCGGATATAAGCAGTTGGGATCCGTCTAGTTTCAAAGTTCTTCCAGATCATATCGCGGGGAACGCTATCATACGCCTTCTCAAGGTCAATGAACGCCATGTGAAGATCTCTATTTTTTTCCCTATATTTCTCCATAAGCCGTCGAAGTAGATGAATCGCCTCCGTAGTAGACCTGTCTGGCATAAAGCCAAATTGGTTTTCTGAAACCCTAGTAACCTATCTCAACCTAGCCTCTATCACCCTTTCCCATAGTTTCATGGTATGACTGAGTAGTTTAATACCTCTGTATTTACTACAACGTTGGGGATCTCCTTTATTCTTATAGATTGGTATCACCGTAGACTCTCTCCACTCCTCTGACATCTTGGCAGTCTCTAATATAATATTAAAGATGTGGGGTCAACCACTTAACTCTCTCTTCTTCTAGGGCCAACCACACAATGATAGGAATTTGGTTTGGACCGACAGCTTTGTCCCTCCCCATCTTTCTAAGAGCCATTTTGACTTCCTCAATCCCAATCCTACTTGTAGGGCAGTCATTGGTCGTAGTATGATGGTCTGATGACCCATCAATGATACTATCTCTATAGGGAGAGGCACCGTCATTAAATAAGCCAAAGAAGTAACTACCCCAAACTCTCTTAATATCATGATCTTCACTAAAAGAACACTATTGTTGTCCTTAATAAACCTAATGCTACCTAGATCCTTTTTCCTATTCTCCCTGGATTTTGCAAGCCTGAAGATGTTGTTTTGTCCTTCATAGGTGTCTAATCTCTTGTACATTTCCTCGTATGCCTTATCATTTGCTTTAGCCACTGTTTTCTTGGCTTCCCGCTTTCCCTCCTTGTATCTTTGTTTAGCTCTCGATCTTTCTTCGTCGTCATTGCATTGTAGAAACTCCTTGAAGCAAGTTTGCTTTGTCTTCACCTTAGTTTGTACTTCGTCGTTCCACCACCACGATTCTTTATGTTCCTTGACCTTCCCTGTCGACAACCCAAGTGTGTTTTTGCCCACCTCACTGATGGAATTTACCATATTTTTCCATAACATGTCTGCATTATTTGAGTTTGTAGTTCCAAAACCTGTATGAGACAAAACCTTACTCCTAAAGTCATCAGTTGTAGCTCCATGTAAGTTATTCTAAAGGATCCTAGGTTTACCTAATTTAGCCCTCCAATGAATGCTCCGCCCGTAGCGTACACGGAACACTAAAATCAATAATATGTGTTGTGATGCACATGTCTCTTCAGGGAACACCTTACAGTTAATGCAAGCCCATCGATCCCGATTTTGAATAAGAATGTAGTCGATTTCGAACCAAACGTAATTATTCAATTCAAAAATCTTTAAAAATAATAATATTCTTTTTAATCATTGATACTAGCTAATCGACTTTATATAACTGGTTTTTTAGAATCATCAAATTTCCTTTTTCTTTCTCGTGGAATGGGAATACGGAGAAGTGATGTAATGGAAGCGGCAATAATGATGAGAATGTTATTGGGATCGGCGATTTGAAATGTAGTAAAAGAGAGGAGGCTGGCAAAATAAAAGAAATAATGAATCATTAAGTAAATGGTTGGTGAAAGAGGAGGGGGAGAATTATGAAGAAGAAGCAAAGGAAAGAGGGTCTGACATAAGAATCTGAGATGTCAAAATCATTCATTTGTCATTTCAGCACTAGAAAAAGCCTGTGACCACCTCCTTTCTTCCGTTCATTTATTATTGTAGTACGTTTTAGGTCTTGCTCTTATAAGACATTTTTCTCAATATTATTTTCACGTTATTTCACAAAATGATGTTTATTTAATTGTTTTATTGATCTATTATTAATATAGTCCCTTGAGCTTGATAGTGATAGGTGTTCCTAATCGCAAAAGATATATTACGATTAAGTCGTACTAATCTTAGTTTGTCATTATCTAAAATAGGTTACTATTGTGATATGATAATGTTAGTTTGTCAATGAGTTCTTGTTATTATATGTATTTTTATATTAGTATTAATTTTATTTACTTTTTACCATCACCAATTATACATGTTTATATGTATAATTCGTTTCTTTAGATTTTTAACCACTCCTTCATATGATTAACTTTGATAGTTGTAAAAGAAATACAATGACTTGACAACACAGCTTGAAAAGAAACCACTTAAATTTTTCAAAACTTTACGGGAGCCAGTGACCCTGTGCAGGGGTGAAAACTAGCCGAGTCGAGCTCGAGTATTACTGAACTCGACTCGAAAACTCGCGAGCTTAAAATTTTTAAGATCGACTCGAACTCGAAATCCTGAACCGTGAGCAGCTCGAAAAGGCTCGAAATGAAAAAAATTCTTAAACTCGAACCTGAACCTTAAATACAAGAAAACCTTATCGTATTTTAAAAAAATCAACAAAAATGTTAATATTATTCATAATTTAAAAAAAATAAAATCTTAATATATTATATTTTCGAGCTGCTCACGAGCTTTTTGAATCGAGTATCAAGTAGTTTGTTTCGACTCGTTAAGAATTCGAGTCGAGTCCATTCGATCCGAGTATTTATCGAGCCTTGATTGAGTCAATCTCGAGTAACTTGCGATCTGTCTCGTCTCATTTACAGCCCTAACTCTGTGGCTCAATGTACAATTTATGGATTAATTTATTCTTATTTAAAATTTCAAAATTTTACAAAAACTCACCTATTAAATTAGATGTACGGCATGGATCAATCCGAATTAATTATAAAATTCCGAAACCGTGAGGAAAGAAAAAGTTATTTGTTCCGAACATGCGATTCCGGTGGCATCAAAATGTGTGAACATCAAGTGTGCCACGTCCATCCTCATCTTCTTCATTATTTATCTTATCTTGGAAAGTAGAACCCCAAAAATGGGAATAACACAATCCTCTAGAAAATGCGAGAAAAATCGCATTATTCACCGGTGAAGAGCCAAGTACAATATTTGTTGCAATGCTTTCCCTGGCTTTACTGGAGGATGCTTCTGTAATTTAGCTCTTTAAGATAATTCCAGTTAGTTTTAAGACAACCTTAACATCATGAACTAACCAACAAATCATAATACAGTTTGAAGTTAGCACTAACTGAATCCAACCAAGTTTCAGCTTTAGACAACTCTTTGCCTTCGCTGATTCTAACCGATGAAATCTGGAGTCCAACTTGCTACAGTCCCAAAGAAACCAAAAAAGGAAAAAATAAGAATATGGAAATCTGTTTCAATGGCATGTGGTGTTTTATCCGATAGAACTGAAAGATATTCTTGATGACCTATCGGATCCGAAGTTGAAGGTAATACCCGATGCATCGATGTGGTTTGGGGCGCTGCTTGTCGAAGGGAAAGAGAAAACAAGGGCAGGGGAAGATCTGTTCAAGCCAAAAGTATATGTAGGTCCTGTAAGCTCCTCTTTGGGTTGATGCTGACTGCTACCCAATATCGACGGTATGATGGTTGGTGTTGGCGGCTCAGAAGACACGGCAGAAGATGCAGAAACCTGGAAAGTGAAACCGGTGCTATTATCCGAAGTAAACATCCACCTTTGCTCAGGCTTGGTGACAGAAACAGAAGCCAAAACAGGTTTATTTCCTGAAGAATTTGATGAAGGCTTTTGTAGACCCTCGGATGCAACAGCCTCAGACACTGGAACATCGGTTAACTTTGGAAGATCCTGTCCAATAAATTGACGAGTATGCCATTCTTTGATGTAACAAAAGTTTAAGCAACTAATAGACCAAAGGAAATTGACAAATGAGACCGTGTGTGTGACACTGATTAATACTCCTGTATCATATAATGATTACCCAGATTCATGACCCCATCAAAATTTCAGGATTTTAAAGGGAAAAAAACATTTCAGGGTTGGTTTAAGAGAGGGAGATAAAATGATGGTATATATTATCACCTTATATACCTAATAGAAAAAGTTATGTATCTTTTACTTTCAAACAAAATGGAAGAAATTGGATGCCAATATACGTAGAAGGCAGTTATTAGTAAAAAAATATATATTATTTCCTATATAGTATCCTTCAATAAATATTATGGGGAAATGGTTAAATTTCCTCTCAGCAAAATATAGTTTATGCTTACTAGGGAAGTACTTAGCAGAATGATTAGCATCATGGCATGAGAATAATACATTAGTGGGGAATGCATAAGACCTAATAACTAGTAAGATCATTCACGGTCACAGTTATAATAATAGGATGAATGAAATACCTTGTGTGCAGTCTTCATTTGTGAATCCCGAGTTTTTCCACCATCTATTGATGACCCTGCATTACTGCCTAACATTGTAACAGTCCTATTAGCTTTTAAATCTGAAGTAGAAGTTGTTTTCTTCACATTACTCTCTGGAGAAGCCACAGAAATTGACTTTTCATTCCAGAGACTTCTACTGTTGATTTTATCCTTGCTTTTAGAATAATCAAGTCCTAAATTTGGCACATTGTTGTGCCCCGTTAAAACAGCATCATTAGCATCCAAAGACTGAGATATTTTCCATGAAGTAGCTATCTTTAACTCCTCCGACTTCTCCTTCGGAGTCACTAGAGTTCGGTCAAGGTGGTCCAATATTGTCCTAGCCGTCTGACTAGAATGTGGATGAACAGGTGGCATACCCATTTCAGAGCTTCTATTTTTATCTACCGGCTGGAAAATTGAAGACCTACTAGTGCCTCCTTGTTCCATATTCCTCTTGATAGTAGGAGATAGACCTTTGGGAATATTAGAATTTACTACTGGAAAAGAACCATTCAATGATGAATGAGAATAAATAGATCCTCTGGATGGAGTGTCTGCAGTGCCCTTATGCCGAATTCTGCGAATGGGTCCCACAGATCCCTGGCCATTATCCATTATATTGCTCCTCAACTTCAATCAAGTGTTCAAACAACAAACAAACGACTCAAGTCAAATAGATGTACATATACGAATTCAAATCATCACATGCAAGTTGCAATTAGCATTAGCTGCTACACCATGATAAATATTACTTTATTCAGCTTTCAGATCTGTCCAGCTTTGAATTAAACACAAACACAGAGATAAGGCTATGTCCAAATCAAGAGCACATTTTTCCCCTAAGGCTTTGCTTGGCAGGAAAGATATAATGGTATGAAGATAGGAAATTTTAATCTAATAATTAGGTTTCATACACACTTTTTTTTTATAGGAATAGGAGGTCTCATTAAAAACCTCCCTCATAATTGCCTCTTGAGAAGAGGCAACTAGCGGAAGGAGGAAAAGTGTACCTCAATAGATTAATAAACCATAATTACATAAGATTACAGCTTACAAAATAAACACCCAAAATTAAAAAACCGACAAGCACCCCACTAAAGCTGAAGACATTCAACCTATTCCCTCCTTAGCTAACTTGTCAGCCTCCCAATTACAAGTCCTAGGAATCAATTTAATCATAATATCCCTAGCACAAAGTAATGCCCCAATATCCCCAAACAAAGAACTGAAAAACAAAGGGGCAGTAACATGCCTCAAAATCCAGTCCACATCTATTTTACAATCACTCTCTACAATAAGCCTACCCTTCAACACCCATTCAGAGTAAAGAAATAAGTCTATGCCTTCTTTAATGGCTTTCAACTCAGCAAACTTAGGTGGTCCTGGTCTCACAGCAGTAGAAAAAGTGATTAAGGTAGAAGCATTTGAATCTCTCAATAGTCCTCCAATTCCACCCTTCATACCATCACCTCTAACTGCCCCATCCACATTGAATTTAAAAAATTCAGGTGGAGGTAGAGTCCAACAAAGATCCCTTTTCTTATTTGATGTTTTAACAGAAATACTGTCTGCAAGCACTGGATCCCCTACTAATAAGTCAGCCTGAATATTGTCATTAGGAAATTTAGCTAAATACCATTTGGCCAGCCTAAAACTGCAAATGAAGAACAGTGGAGAACAGTCACAAATCCCGTTTTCAAACACCACTGAATTCCTAGCCTTCCATAAAGACCACAAAACAACTCCAGGGATAGATATCCAGATTGAAGAAGAAACCTTTATAAAAGACCAAGAGCAAAGTAGGGACAAGGGATCTCTGGACAAAACTGAAGATAAATCCCATAACCTTAAGAATCTATTCCACAGTTCCCTTGCAACAGGACATAAAATAAAAAGATGTTCAATTGTTTCTTCATCCTTAAGACATAAAGGACATAAAACATCATCCAATGGAACCCCTCTTTTCTTCAACTCCACTCTTAACAACTAATTTATGATGTGATAGCTGCCAAAGAAATGTTTCAACTCTAGGAGGAGCCAATCCAAACCAAACCCACTTATTCCACTGAAAATTCCCTCTATAACTGCCAGAAAGTGTCATTCTACAAGACTTTACCGAGAACAAACCAACACCTTTGCCTTACCATGCCAGAAAGTCATCAACTGAATCAACCAAAACAATATTATCCAGCAGTGACATTAAAGAAATCCACTGATCCAATTCCCAATCGCATAAATTCCTCCTTAATTGAATATTCCAAGCCCAACAATTGTTTTCGTAACAACCAAAATCAGCAACTTTCCCCCATTTATTAATCGATAAAGCAAAAACCCTAGGGAATTGATTTTTTAAAGATGAATTATTAACCCAAACATCATTCCAGAATGCAATTGACCTACCATTCCCCACTTGAATCCTCGAATTAGACCTCAAACAATCCCCTATATAATCCTTTTTCTCATAGTTATTCAAAATTCCTGTCCAAATCCATGAATCATGAGGAGTGACAACCTTATTTATTGATAAAGATAAATTGTTGATATTGTGTTTGCAACAAATCATCTTTTTCCAATGAGAGTTCTTTTCATTTGCAAACTTCCAAACCCATTTCCCAAGTAACACTCTATTGGTCAAGTTCAAATCCAAGACTCCTAAGCCCCCTTCCTCATAAGGTTGACAAACCGTTTTCCAATTAACCCAATGAATCTGTTTCTTTACTTGATCTTCCCCCCAAAGGAAATTAGCTATCAAAGAATTCAACTTTTGGTTTACCTTAAACAGAATCTTGAAGATAGAGAGGAAAAAAATCGGTAAGGATGACAATACCGCCTTCACCAACACCAATCTTCCAGCCATCGATAATGAAGCAGCTTTCCAACCAGCTAATCTGATATTAAATTTCTGGATTACTGGTTCCCACAAAAGCTCTGAATTTCTGTTTGCCCCAATCGGTAAGCCTAGGTATGTCATAGGAAAAGAACCCACACCACAGCCTACATCTACTGCCCATTCATTCAAAGTATCAGTTTCCAAATTAACACCAAACAACTTACTCTTAGACAGATTAAGATGGAGCCTTGACATCAAACTAAAAACCCTCAACACTCTCCTAATATTCAGAATCTGAGTCGGAGAATCTCTGCAGAAAATGATTAAATCATCTGCGAACTGCAAATGAGTCAAGTGGAAATTATTAGCAACTCCACCAATACTGAACCCTTCAAACAATCCACATTCAGCAGCCTTTAGCAACATTAAATTCAGTAATTCCCCGACTATATTAAACAGCAGTGGAGACAAACTACAACCATGTCTCAACCCTTTGCCCATCTAAAATTCCTTTGTTAGTGATCCATTCACTAGAACCAAGATAGAGGCAGATGATATACAAAATTCAATCCATGAAATCCACTTATCACCAAAGCCCATAACTTTCAATAATCTCAATAAAATTAGCCATTCTACCGAATCATATGCTCTTCGAAAATCAACCTTGAAAACAACACCTTTCCTCCCCTTTTTCCTCCAAAAGTCAATGGCTTCATTGGCTACGAAAGCACAGTCAAGCAGCTGCCTTCCTGGAATAAAGGCAAACTGTGAAGGGCTAACTATGTCTTTAATTACTGAAACAAGCTTCTGGACAAACTTTAGAAATTATTTTGTACAGGCTGCCAACTAAGCTTTTTTTTTTATAGGAATTGAGGCCTCATTAAAATCCCCCTTCATGATTTAAGGAACTCATATTGAATTCCCTAATCAGAGGAAGGAGGAAAAGAGTGCCAACTAAGCTAATCGGTCTGTAATCTTCAATCCCCTCATAAACACTTTCAAACATGTAGCTCAACTGTTGGATTAAACACTTCTCCGTCATTGCCCATTTATATCCTTCCTAGAAAGCATACAAAAGTGGAAAGAAAATAAATTCTAAGTGCGCTAGGTAGGAAAGAGAAGTGAAAGGAAAGAAAATAGGAAATATGACTATCTTCCATCCTCACGAATAAAATCAAATAATTCCAAATTGGTAAAATAAGATGCGAGGAAATGAGGAAGAGGAGAATGAAGTGCAGATATTTACAATATTATCCATCAGTTCAAATGTATCCTTTTTTTTCTCAATTTACAAAAGGTATATCAGAAAAATAATGCTATCTTTTAACGTGTAGGTATACAAATTTAGCACTATACTATAAGGATATCCAGTAGTACCCTCAAATCAAAACCACTAATAATGAAAAATTACCTGCCCATATGCAGAAGTTTGTGATCGCTGCAAGGGAGAAACTGAACCATTAAGGAAACTATCACTCTCATCTCGTACATGAGCCAGCTGATTAAATGCAAAGAACAAGAAAAAGAAAACCTCTAACAATCATCAAATGTAAACTGTGATGGAACACAAAATAAAATTTAAAATTCCACACCTTGGATTTAGATTTTGAATAGATTGTTCTGGAGTAAGGGGTTCTTGGAATATTATGAAGCCCGAATCTGCTTCTTTGACTTTGAGGAGTTAAGTAACCACGTTGATCCAGCACCGTAGAACCTGGCCAACCTGCTGATGGCTTTGGGGAAGCGGATGGAACAAATGGTTCTGACGCAAAATCATCAGCCAGCATTGTTCGTCTTTCTTCTTTTGATATAATACTTTTTGAACCTAGGTTAACTTCTGATGTTCGGTTTGCCATGTATGCTTTTGCAATTTCAATTGGTGAAGGTCCAGTTTCATTTAGGAGCTGCAATATTTCATAGAATTTCAGATAGAAAAAGAAAAAATATCAGTGATACAAGCACATTAAATTTCATTGCACTTAACAGTACAGGTACATTGATATAAGATGGGCATGAAAAATATCACATTTGTGAAAGCACTCACATGCGTATCAGAGGGAGAAATAAGAAGAGATTTTTTTAAAATATATATAAGCTTCTATACATGGGAGGAAAATTAACACCATCTGATGCAGGCAACTCCAACAAGGCTCATTGTAACATCCTTCCTCTTCCCAACCAACGGCTAGAGTAACCATTTAATTTCATCCAACAGCTAGAGTAAACATTTAATTTCCTTTCAAGAGCTTAACCCAATGTAGCCAAGGGGCAAGGCACACCCTAGGCACTATAACTTATAATTTTGAGGCGCAAAGTGCAAAATACCACACACTAGAGTGAAGTCAGGTACAACATGTACAGCTTGTTTTGTAAGCACTTATGTATATATATGAAAACTCCTTCAAGATCATGGTGCATGAGATAGAGCCTTCATTCAAGCCAAACTCTTGGGCTCCTGAAGAAGACGAATCTCATTAGATCTCGTCTTTCTATTCGTGGTTTGATTTAGTTTATATGGTTGCAGGTGTTGCTTTTCTTTTGTAGTATGTTATGTTGCGTCGTTTTAATCCTATTGTTGGAGGTGTAATTAGAAATTAGGTGATTAGACTGTGACTTAGGATGAGGTTATATGAGGTTAAGGTGTTTGTTGTAATGGTGTATATCACCATAGGAGGCTATTACGTGTAATCTTTTGTATTGGGTATTATTATCAATAAACTTTGAGGTACTCTTTTCTTCCTTCCAATGTTCGTTAACATACTTCTTAGTATGTGAACGAATATGAAGGGAGTTTTTAATGAGACCTCCAACTTCTATCAAAAAATATATATATATATATATGAAAAAAGATAGGTCTTTTCTTTTCAAAACCAACCACTCTCCCATGCACTCAAGCCTAAAATTACAAGTTCTCGCCTATCCTACATATAAATCAACTTAATTTGATGTAACTCGTTTTTCCTACATCATTTTCAGTCAAGATTAATTATGTTAAAGTGAAAAATAATATAATAGTTATGAGTTCAAATAATTTTTTTTTTAAATATGTGTTTATACAAACTATGTTACTCAGACTTAGGGTGTGTATCCAAGTGTGTCATGTGGGCATGTTAAATTTTCCCTAAACATTTTTCCACATATTTAAAAGGTAGGACCACCATACTATATCCATCTGATATTTGTTGCAGATGAACGCTTCCAGAAAATAAAGATTTGGGACAACATAGTCTAATTAAGTCTAACTACAAGAGGAATACTTTTTTCATATTCTTGCACAAGTATCACAACATCTCCATAAACTAACACATGACACAGCATTCAACCTCAGTATTTCATGTGCATACCATCGATCCAATACAAGTTCCGAATAGTGATTTTCACTCACAGTTGGCTTAGGAAGTGGGGTTGCCAAGTCTCTGACAGCTTTATTTAGATCATCCTGTTTTTCTTCGGTTTGCCTTCTCAGGTTTGTAGCAACTATAGGTCCCTCAGGTCCTCCAGTAGACAGGATTAAATCCTTACTTTCCTGATTAACTTTAGGAACTTCAGCAGCCTTTGAATTTATAATCTCAATCAGACGATTTATTTCATCCCTGGATATAGATATAAATGTTAAAACACATTAGATGGTCAACTCTTTCCACTAACTAAATGATCACCCAGAAAGATAGAGACAAACATGGATGTGTGAATATGCACAAAAGGAGATGAATGAATCATTAATATCAAAACCAAGGTTGTTCGTAATGGTTGGGAGTTGGGATATGGCTATAATTGATGTTCTGACAATTTTATACCAGTAATTCTTGGCAGAAATAAGGGAGTTTACAATTTATGAACACATAGCATGTATAAGTGGCAACAACAAAAACAAGTCACCTCGAAAAAAATTTCCCCTTCACTAGTTTCTCAATTTCTGAAATCCCATCATCATTAGTGTCACCTTGGTGGCCTTTTCTATTATCAGCGGAGTCAAAACCAGCCTTTGGTACATCAGTTGCCCCACTAGTACCAGCTGTTTTGGATTCAACAAACTAGAAATGGCATGCAAAAATACTTACTCAAGCCAGGCCATCAAGAAAAGCTCAAAATTAACAAATTTTCACTTAAATAGAGAAAGTAAATTGTGATTTACCAAAATTTTGCATACTATGAAACACTTACAGTTGCACAATTTTGGTCTTCTTCATTATCATATTCTTCTATATCTCCACTGAACTGAACTGTTTCCAACAGAAATATCAAACTTCAACAACAAATGACAGCAAATCAACATTTAATAACTTAACGGATAGATAGAAAATCATTAAAAAAAATCCCCCGATTCCATTCACCAAAATAATAAGTACCTCTAAAACCCTAAGGAACCCAAATTAATCCCTACGAAGAGAGAAGTTTCAACAGAGATGTGGTCTCTCGAAATATATATAACTAACCATGAGCTTGAGGTTCTGGCGGCGGGAGAGAATCGGTGCTGAAGGATTTGAAGAGAGAGGGTAAGATCCTAGTGGCCCCGCCGGCTATGAGACGGCAAGCGGGATCAACAAGTTTGGAGAGTAAGCGGCCGCGTAGGGATTGGTTCTGCTGAGGACGGGCGTAGGGCGTTGCCGGTGGTCGACGCGGCGGTTGCCTCCTTTGTTTCCCACCGGCGCCGCGCTCGGTTGCTGTCTGTTCTTGCATTGAGTAGGACGGCGTCGTTCCGGTGGTTTTTTCCATTCGAGTTGTTGTCTTCTCTCTCTCTCTCTCTCTCCCACGTGCAATCACACACCAACTCACTGAGTCACTGTTTATACTTACTACGAAGCGCAAAGCGCGCTTCGCTTCTTTTATTTTCTTTTGGTTCCTCTTGAAAAAAAAAACTTTTTGTTCCCATTTTAGCTACACATCTGCTCCTTCGATTTTTTCCCTTAAATTGTGAGGCACTGTCTACAACCAATTGGGACACGCCACGTAACAAAAATAATGAAAATTTGGCTTTTTAGCTACATTGAATGAATCCAGAATTATTTAAATTTAGAATTTAACTAAAACTCTACAAAATTTTAATTAATTAATTTGGTTTATTTTTTAATTCGATTGAAAGATTAATTAAAGCTTGTGAGGTTAATCTATTATTAATTGTTATATCAATGACTAAATTAAAGTACATAAAGATATATTTCTCACATCCAAATTTATTATAATATTCTTTGAATTCAAATATATACATATTATTTATAATACGATTTCGGCTAAAAATTTAATGAATTAAACTGATTTTATATTGAATCAATTCAAATAAAATTAATTTCGATTATTATAATCTATATGTATATACAAATTAATATCAATAATAATAATAATAATGTATAAGCATATAAATTAAAAATCAAAATATATACAAATTTCAGAATATGTATGCTTCTCGGACCTTAAATTAGAATAGAACAATGAAATTCGGCAACCTTGTTGGTTTTCGAAGTTAAGGATATGGAGAACATGTATATGAAGCAAACGTTGTCGGCACTACACATTTTGAAAGAGATCCCAAGTGGCAGTAAAACCAAAACAGCATATTAAGAAGTTAATGATAGATCAACAGCAAGAAAATTGAATGAAGCCTACTCCACTATTACCAACATATCTACATCTTTAGATAAGGATATGGCAAGAAAAAACACAATTAAAATTAAGCCCCTATAAAGCTTGAATGGCAGTAAAACAAAAAAAGCATATTAAGTTAAGCTCCAAATCATATCTTATGACATGCAACTCTCTAGCAATAGCGCCAAAAAATGTCCTCAAAAAGGATGTTTATCCCTACAAATTGATTGACATCAAGTCCCCAGTGAATTCTTAGAAAGGCTACAACACTCATTAAGAACCAGTCCAAAACCACATGCCCTCCAGCAACTGCACAAATTTCATTCATGGTTCTGGCCCATCTCTGATATTGCGGACTGTAAATAACTCCATTAAGATGGCACTACCAAAAAGAACAAAATTTCAATCCATCAGAAATTTTGGTTAGCACGCAAATATAAGGAAACCAAATTGACAAGCATTTATTAGTGCCGACATATCGATTAAAAAATTTAAGACTGGTGGTACAAAAGTGAACAGCAAAACAAACACCTATCACAAAGTGATTAAACCCTTTCTAATATAACGATGCCAATTATTGACGAGAATATAGATATTATAGTAGTTATACCAAAAGTAGACGAAAGGAGTAAAAAGAATCATACTGTAAGTGGATGTATCAATCTGCTCAGGAAGCTCCTTTATATCCACCTCGAACCTCTCCTGGACCTGCAATGAAACCAGCAAAATCAATTAGAGGTTGACATCACGGGGCAAAATAATTCTAGAAAGTTTTCAATCCAAACCTGATTGAGCACATCAGAATCTGAAGCAGATGAAACAAATGTAATCGCAAGACCCTTAGTACCAAACCTACCAGCCCTACCAACCTGCCAATTAACCAAGAAGCAACCGTAGTCAGTTTATGTGCAGAAAGGAGAAGCAAGACGAGAAAAGGTTATTCACTTTAAACATTAAACAGAACCTACCCTGTGCAGGTATGTATCAGCAGAATCAGGCATGTCATAGTTGATGACAATGTTAACACGTTCAATGTCAATTCCCCTTCCAACCAAATCTGTGGCCACTAGAATTCTTTTATGTCCCTCCTTGAAACTCTTGTACCGAGTCAACCTACAATTCATCGTTTATTATTAATACCATGGACAAGATCAGATACTTCTATTACAAATATCAGCTATAGGAATTTAGAGAAGCTAAAACCACATAATATTAAGCACTGAACCTTATCCTACTGGAACAGAAAAAGAAACCCGAGCTTCTAAAAATGATGGAAAGTAAACCTTTTTTCGTAGGTAGATATAATACCAAAAAAGCCAAAACCTTAAAATAAGAGAACAAAATATGAGATTGTGGGGAAAATATTAACAAGTAAAGAAAAACATTATTTTCCCTTCACATATGTTCTCTTTCAAGAGGGAAAAATAGAATAAGAAAATACAATAACCATAACGCTTAATCCAAGTCAACTAAATTATGTCATAATAATATTCCATTGTTCCAAGTGCCAAAAACCACCACAACATTGAATGTAACAGAATACACAAAATAATCAACTGAACCATCATACTTGCTGCACTAAGAAAACATGGTAAAGCATGCCTCGAAAGCCTTTGTAAGAAGATATTTTCAAAATATAAAGACCTTTAAATCATTTACATTTAAAAATATAGAGTATCCTAAGCTTTTCTAAATTTTAAAATAAAAAGACTGATGTAAGAAATGTATGATGCAATATAAGTACAAACCTTTCTTCCTGGGACATGCCGGAGTGGATGCATATAGAAGGAAAATTGCACTCTACAAGTAACTTGTTCAACTCAGCAGCTCGGTTCACACTTTTGACAAAGATAACAACTTGGTTGAAGTCCAATGCATCAAGTAGGTCATTCAACTTGCGGTTTTTCTCCAGCTCACTCAGTTTGATGTAGTGCTGTCATTGGAACCAATTTGGTGATAGAGTCTTAAATATATTTAAAATTAAAATGTTAATGAGGATGAACGAGCTTCACAAAACATACCTGCACAAGACCATGAAGGGTCAACTTGGCCTCGTCGTCCACATAAATTTCCATTGGCTGAAAGGAACAAATGTCATATTAAATCATATTAGGGAGCTTCCTCAAGCAAATGAAATCCAGTACGAATGAATTATGGATGCACATTGCTTGAATTGGATCCTGGTCCATCTGACTTCCCTCCGTGCAGATTCATTTCTTAGTCAAAGCAAGAAGTGATGTACTCCCTCAGAAACAAAGATCCTATTACAAGACCACACACCCCAAACAAAAACAAAATGCCCAACAGTTCTTATTACCCCAAGCCTACCTAGACCCCTAGCCTTAATTGAAAACATAAGAATTTTAGCCAAAGTAAAAACCAAATCACTACATCAAAACCTAAACACTGAAAACCTATCACTTCACCACTAACTTTCCCCATCAAACTGCATAACCTATAAATGACTAGTTGAAGTCACCCCATCCAAGCGACACCAGTAGCAAGCATATAGTGATGGACCCACCAGATTAGCATTTTACACAACTTCTTGAAAGCTGGGAATGAATTAAAAAGATACTTTCTAAATTCTAGTACTGGCCATGGAATATTACATCTTGCATAAATTTTTTGCAAACCGGGCGAATTTCTTTGCTGAGTGTGGCAGAAAACATCATGACTTGCTTATCATGAGGGGTCATCTTGAATATCTCCTGCACATCTCTCCTCATGTCTGCAGGAGATAAATAGAATAAATACCACAGGGAATAGTATACGTAAAAGAATAATTTAAAAACTTAACACATTTATCTATCTTTGGGTGAAGAAAACCAAACCAAGTGATTCAAGCATCTTGTCACATTCGTCAAGAATGAAATGCCTCACATTCTTCAAAGAAAGGTCCTTGTCTCTTGTCAGAGCTAATATCCTTCCAGGTGTCCCGACAACAATGTGGGGGCATTCATTTTTCAGCAGATCTTTGTGTACTTTAATGTTGACCCCACCGTAGAAGACGGCAACCTTAATATCAGGTAGGTAAGTGCTGAACCTCTCATACTCATGACAAATCTACAAGGGGATAAATGACATATATCATATTTCAAGAATGAAAAGGGAAATTTTATAACCAGAAAGCTTCCAAGAAAATATGCAGAACATGTACAAACCTGATAAGCTAACTCCCTTGTATGGCATAAAACAAGGGCAATAACTTGTCCTGGACTTGGTTCAATCTGCTGTAATGATGACAGAACAAAAACTGCAGTCTTCCCCATCCCTGATTTAGCTTGACAAATGACATCCATACCCAATATAGCTTGGGGAATGCATTCGTGTTGCACTAATGAAGAACCAAAGAAAAGTGCATCGAAGGAATCCAGGGTAAGTAAAATATAGCCTCCGTGATCCTGTTAATTTAACTTTATGATAGTTGTATATTACCTGCAAAAGAAGTCCATCAAAAAATGTTTTAGATCAAACAAGAAACCACGTTAAACACATGCAAAAGAGACTATACATCTAAATTGAACATTTTGAACAGAATTCCCTAGCATAAGAAAAATAACAAAACAGCCAAAGAGCACGCCATCAATGAAATTTTGGAACTATAAGTATGTCTAAACAAATATATAAAAGGGAACAAAGGTAAAGAGTCGGAAATTTGCCTTCCGAAGGGTGCTCAAATCCAGAGTCAACAATGGCCCGAAGAAGCTCTGGTTTCAAAAGGAAGTCCCTGAATCCTGAACTGTGAATCCCAACATAGCCCCTACAAAAGAGAGGAGAATATATTTATTACTATCATATACAAAAGAAAAATAAAAATCATTTGACACAAAAAGTACAAATTTGACGCAATTTATACCTATTCTAACCAAAGCTTATACGTTATCAGAGTAAAATAAAGAAATTCAAACTCACTTCTTTCCGGCCTCGCCGTTGACTTTAGCAGCAACGGAGTCAGGGGCTTTCTCTTCTTCTTCCTCGTAGTCGAGAAGCTCTTCCTCGTAAGCATCGTTGTCTCTGGTTTCTCCCATTTTTTCCCTACGAAATCACAATACAATAACAAATAATTAGGGTTTTAGCGAAGTAGGAGATCGAAGAGCTAATTAAAAACAAGTTTTTCATACAAACACAAACATCAAAGAGAGATCGTAGATTTGGGAGATTTACCTGAGAAATTAACTAGAAGAGGAAGAAATTCGGGGATTTAGGGTTTTCTCTTAGATAGGGTTTTTTTTTCTGGGGTTCAACGAGTGATCGTAATTGACAGCGGAAATTTTAGTTTATTCCCCGATATGCCTCTGCTTCTTCTCATTATTTACCATTTTAACCGCTGTTATCCCCAGTTGGACATGGGCTGCATGGTCATAACCCAAGCCCCACTTTGGGCAGTTTAATAATTTAAGTATATTTTTAATTATTTAATAAAATACCCACTTAAAAAAGATGCTTAATAACAAAATAAGTGTTCAAACTATATCAAAAATCTCGAATAGGTATCTGAACTATTTTTTGACTCATCCAAGTGTCTAACGTTACAAACTTTATTATTTTAGGTGCCTAACGTTACAAACATTATCACTTAAAGTACCTCGACCATAACGATCGTTATAAAATCTCGTTAAGTAACACATGTCATGATATTACAATTTTTATTTTTCTTAACGTTAGGCATTTAGATGGGTTAAAAAATAGTTTAAACACTTATTCGAAAATTTTGAAATTTCGAGTTACTCAAAAAAATAAAAAAATTTGACTATATATTTTGACAATTTTACGATTTAATATATGATTTCATTATTCCTTCAATTTTACCTTTATTTTAAGTCTATTTTTTACCAAATTGAACCACATGCTCCTAGATCATCTTCGAATACATATGTACTTTCAATTCCTCTTTTTGATAAAAATTTTTTTATTTTTCAATTTAGTCCCTTAATTTTTTATTATGTCCCAATTTCATCAATTCATCATTTATTTTAAGTCTCCCTAAAAAAATATTTATTTTTAAGTCTACTTTTTACTAAATTTGAACTACATGCTCATACACCACAATAGAATACCTATGTAACTTCAGTTCTTACTTTTTTACTAAAAACATACTCTCTTTTTTATTTGTCCCTTAACTTTGCATTTTACTCAATTTAGTCCTTTGACTATAATTGTTTGTAAATTCTTTATTCTCATCAATTCCTTGACTCCTTTATACTCTCATCAATATTTTACACTAAAAATAATTTCTTTAAAATATAATATTATGAATATATTTTATAATTTTAGATTGTATTTGATGCATAATGTGAAAAGAATAATATATATATATATATATATATATCTTATATGGTTAAAGAAATAAAAAAAACTGGAACAAATCCTTACCATAATACTAATTATAATAAAATTAGTATAGAAACTCGAATAACTCAACTCGAATTTTTTAAACTTTACTCGAAAAAATTTAAAGTTAAGTTCAAGTTGTATAATACAACTCTTCTACTCGAATAACTCGAAATTTTTTAACTCGACTCAACTCAATCGAATGCTCACTTTTGATCTTAGTGGTAAAAGAATTATTGTTATTCCTTGAGGTCTCGGGTTCTAGCACCACGAATGCCAGGGATGTGCGCGTTCAATATCAAGTAGTGAAAAGTTATATATGAATAGATATGTCTTATACTTACCCTAGATTAATAAAAAAAAAAGAACATCTTTTGAGAATTATAAAAAATAAATTTATTCTTCATAAAATATTATCTTATAATCACTCATATCATTTAAAAAATAATTTTATGAAAAATATACCATGCAGGCTGGAAAGCCTCCTCAATCCAATTGATAAAATACATAAAAAGAGATCCAAAAATAAAATGAGAAAATATGTATAAATTTTATTTAAAAATAAAACTTATGTAATATATGAAAGATGTGTGTTAGTATAAATTGGACAAGATTCAGCTAATGAAACATTGGAAGGAAGGCTGTGGCTAGTCCATGAAAGGCAGGTCAATGTGATTAACCCCACCAACTTGTCTGAATTGCTCAAATGCTTGGAGCACATTCTTTGCAAGACTGAAGTAAAAGTCACAGCAGGATAATTGTTGCTTCTTTGTTTTCCTACACAGCTCAAGCAGCCAAAACAAAGCACAGTTGGTAATACATAACGAGAAACATTTTTTTGATGGTGTGAATTTCATTTAAATGCCAATGACATCAAGGATTACAAATTGTTTGATATATTACAGTTCATCCATATAAAATCAAAGTGGATTGATTCTTGACAAAGCCAAATTGACAAGGGCATGAGCTGTTCGGTTTGTCTCTCGATTGACGTAATGCACTTTAAGGGTGAGTTTGATTCACGGAATGTAAGATTACAAGTGAGAATAAAAGATTACCAGAGAATAGGATTACTGGGAATGTTGTATTTTGTGTTTGGTTGGTTTAGCAGGAATGTAAGATTACCGTGTTGGTTAAAGGAATAAAAGATTATTGAAATGTATATTTGACCAAATTGTCCTTATTATATATTTGTTTTTTTAACAAGTTATAAAATATTTATATATTTTCTTTAAAAAAATTAAATTCATAAAATTTATATAATTTTTTTACAAAATTGAAAATATAAAAAGGTTTAATGAAAGGGTAAAATTTTATTTTAACCCATGAACTTCATATAAAAGTTTAATTATAGATTTTTTTTTGTAAATCTAAAATAGTTTAAGGATAAATATGTAATTTAACCTTCGTAGAATTTTTATTATTTAAGACAAAATAAGGATATTTTTAAAAGAATTTTTTTTAATGGCATTTTAGTCCAAAACGCCGGTAATCCAACAATACCTAAGGAAAGAGAGGTAATGACATTCCTAATAATATATTCAAAAAATTCACTATTGGTAATGTAAGATTACCGGGAATGACATTCCCGGCCAACCAAACGGGAGAATGTGGATTCCATTCCCATAAGAATCTCACATTTCCCCAACCAAACACACCCTAAAGGAAGATGACCTTTTCAAGACCTCTCTAGCTCTGTATAACATTATTATGATGATGGGATTACTGCATTGGTTAGTATTAATGAAATTATCAAGCTTTTTCTTTTCCATTTTAATTTAAGCAGACTCGAAAAACGATCGCATTACCGTTCAATATTTATCAAGTTCTGCATTCAGGTTAGTAGCTCAATTTCCTGCACCATTAGCTTAGTTAAATGATATTGTTTCTGCAATCTGTGAATTGGCTTATGTTTTTTCACCTGACATTGATGTTTCAAAAATACACTTCATGAAATGAAACTGCTACTGCCTGGGAAATAAAGTGTAGTAACTTCTATCAAGCACCCAAGGTTTCTTTTGCTATTGCTATTGCTATTGCCTATTAGTTTGGCTGTTACTTGATAGTGTTGATGGGAAATCAATCAATCAAAATGCATCCTTGCAGAGCCTTATTTTTTTAGATCTTTTCCAGTTGCTAATAATGTGGATATGATTTCTAGCTTACCCTTTGCAATGGCTGGTGAAATAGCTTATGCCCTCCCCAGCAGGAAGGCATTATTAAATGAAAAACCCTCATCAATTTTTTTTAAAAACAATCCTCGTGTCATATTAGTTAGAAAAATAACTCTTAAACTATCTACGTACGATATCTCACGGTCTGCAAAAAGCGAGGTCAAACATTACGTTTTACGAAAAACGAGTTTCATGCATTTATTATTATCTTTATCAAATATTAAATGACTTTCTTTGAAAAAATTGATGGGTCTCGCGCCCTATAAAATACGAGGTTCATTAAACATGTTTTATAGGACGCGAAATAGATACACGTGAACTGTTTGAGGGTTATTTTTCTAATTAATCTTACGCGGGTTGTTTTCCAAAAGAAAATAATGAGGGTTTTTCATTTAATAATTCCCAGCAGGAGAGTAAAATTTAGACTATTTCTTAGGGGTTTTGGACTATTTTAAACCTTGTAAACAAAGAAAGAGTCATGGATTTCAAGTTCGAAGCTCACTTTATGTAAACTATGTGCGAGTTATCTGCAAATTATATTTTGGTTTAATTCTTATCGAAATAGGGATCATACTTGTAATGATTGATTCTAATAGTAGCTCTTGGGATATACATTGATTTAACTGCACTTATAAATATACTTTTAAAAAGTGAAAAGTAGGGAACTGAAATTTGTAAGATCAGTAAACCCTTCATCCAATCACAGTTCAACAACACAAATTTATATCGGTAACCATCACTTGGAGATATGGGTTTCACAACATATTTTGATCCGTGGTTGATAATTATTACACTGAAATAATTAAGAGTGATATGCTACCTATGAAAGTTACTTTTTTTCCTTTTGTTTTTTGACTCTCCGTTTTGAGTAGAGACCAAAGTGCTAAATAAGTCTTTTTGGTTTGAAGTTTTGAAGAATGAAACCTCTGTCCTTTTTCACTCCACTTCGATTATATGCAAGAAAGGGTTTGACATGCTTTTGCTTTTGAAGTTTTTACAAACTTTCTTTCACGTCTTTTAACTTTGATCCTTCACTTTCTTATGTTGTACTGTAGTAGTATATTTGTCAATAGAATGGCACAATCAGAGTCCCACCTACCCACTGTAGGTTGCAGGCTTGAAAATCTAATAAAAGTGCTTGGTAAGGAAACTTGATTCCTCCTTTCCCCATGTTTCTCGGTTGATGACTCCCACTTTCATGCATACATGCGTACACATAGACACACACGTTTGAATCTGCTTAATAAGTAACCATGTCCCTTAAACAAAGCATTGAGTATCGAGTTTTGTAGATGAAAAAAACAGCTTTGAGAGAGCTTGACTCAAGAAACAGAATCCAACACAACACAAACCCGGAATTATTTGGAGCCCTTTAGGATACTCTCAGAACAAAAAAGATGTTTCAAATTCTATAAGGTTTTGTATTCATCTATATTGTCTTAGTACTAGTTTTCTTTGGTATTCATCTATATTGTCTTAGTACTAGTTTTCTTTCTGAAACATAGAAATCCTACTTTCATTGGCATGCAAGGCAGTGAATTGTGGATTTGGCAACAAAAAAAAAAGGGGTTAATCTTATTTTACATGTTTTTGTTGTTGAACAATACCCTACACCATAAAGGTAAGAAATGATGAAACCCAGCTTAAAAAGTTGAAAAGTTGATTAGTCCACAGAGAAGATTACTCACCTAATACTAAATTGTCTTTCCCCTTTATTAGATGAAATGATGTGATCTGGGTAAATTGGACCGGTCAACAAGGATCACCTTTAATTCAAGCATTACTCAAACTGGATTCAGCCCTAGGTTGAACTTTTAATTACTATAGTATACCATGGAAATAGTGTTGCGACATTTTGATGTAAGTTTTTAATTGTCTATTGATTTGTTGGCTGAAAACTCATGTTTTTGTTCGGCCAAATTGGTTTAAGCAGAGCCAGAGAAAGCTGTCAATGAAGGGCTCAGTTAAGGATAGGAGTTCCCTGCCTATGCCTGGACCGTTGGGTGCTTGAGATGGGTACACAATTAATAACCATTGTCTTTCTGGCAAATGCATTGGCAAACAAGGCTAAAACACTGGGTTTTTAGACTAGGGACAAGTTCCATTACCATGCTCCAAGATAACATGGCATGCTATGCTACAACTCTACAACCATGGTCATGGATGATTCCCCAAGTCAACTTGTACAATTTAATATCGAGCTAATTAAACAGGATCAAAACATTAAGAAAAACTTCAAAAATATAACCCCATTGAATAAATTATTTGGTACAAAAAACCCTCGTTTTTTAAGCTACAAACATACAATTAAACGGCTACCAGTTTAAGGAGAGAGAAAAAGGATTCAGCCTATTTCTTAAGTCCTCTCTAACCTTCACAAAAGCCAAATCTTGTTACCATCACATTGCTTGTGTAGTAAGTAAAAGAATCCTGTTGTTGGTTATATTCATATAAATTAGGAATTATTTTAACACCTGAATAAAATCTTACCGTATCTTTTGCTTCTCTTGTGAGCATCCAAAGCTTAATAGTACAGATTACATGTCTGTTTTTTTAGTTATTAGATGATATAAATATGATATAATGCTGAATTCGAAGAAGAAAATATTAATAGGATACATGGAACACACTCGTAATCTTTGGCATTAGTAATAACAAGAAGGACCAAACTCTAGAGATGTCCATAATATTCAGATGGTGTTATGTATCTGTAAAGAGGGATCAAACCCGAGATTAGATGCATAAAGCTTCACTTAAAAAGCAATAGCTTTGATGGTTGAGTGGTAGCCTCAATTCTTACCAGATGTAATGTTAATGGAAGAAATGAAGTTTATAAAAGCCAATGTTTTTCAAGAAAAAAAAAATGTATGATAAAAAGTCCCAAGAAGTAACCGGGAATAGCAGGTACCAACATGTTACTAAATGAGAATACTGTTAATAAAAGGTCAATCTTTTCTTTTCTCTCTCTTCCACGCTTTTGCTTCTTTTCTTCACTTCAGTCTCTGAATTATAGATAATTCTAATGTAGAGTATACATCCAATTCTCATTGATCGAACCCCTTTTTTGTTGTTTCTCTTTGAGTTTCTGATCGAATTTTCTGGGTCACTATCCCTCATTTTCTCGGGAAAAAGGAAAGAGGAAGAAAGTATGGAATTGGCAGCAAATGTGTCAGCTTTTTTCGTAGACGAGTGACTGAAACAACACATTCAGAAATAAAATACTACAAATTCTTTTGAGATAATTGAAATGAGAAGCTCTTTCTCTCTCGTTTTTCACAATGCAGAATGGAATCTCTGTTTTATCGAGGTTCAATTTGAATTCTTTGTGTTTTTTTCTTACCTTTAAAGTCTGAACCTTTAGCTCCTGCTTCTTAAAATTGATCTCATTTTTGGTTTTTGTGTTGACTTTAGGGCTTTCTAGCTGGTTTTTGAAGACTTTGAAGGTAAACGAAATGTGGGTTTGGCGTGGTAATGAGAGATAGCTCTGTGGGTTTTTGAGGATTTGAGTTTAGCTTAGAGTGGGTGATGGAATTGTAAATTGGGGGAAGTTTTATAGGGGTGAAAATGGCGAAAAGCTGAGATCTGTTTTGGAAGCTGTTAAGAGAATCGTTGATGATTGTGTGTACTGTAAGTTCAAAATATCTATGCAATTGTGTTAAAAGTGGTTTAAGCTTTGGGTTAACGAGGAATGTGATAATTTACTGATTTCATTAGTGAGTTTTGATAATTTTGAGGGTTGTTTAGGCAATGCTGAGAATTGGACTGAACTAAAGAGCTGAAAAAGTGGGAGCTTCTGTTTGCTTTGAGGTTTATAAAAAGCTTATATCTCTAAAATTAGTGTTTTTCATAGATTTCTTAGACCATGTCTGGTGCTCCGAGATTGAGGTCCATGAATACGGCTGATTCCGAGCCAAGGCCCGTACTGGGACCTGCTGGGAACAAGGCAGGCACATTGAGTTCAAGAAAACCAACTTCAAAGCCATTAAGAAAGATTGAAAAGTGTCCAGCTGAGGCCACTTTAGCAGAGGAGAAAAATGGCCTTCCTTCGCCTAAAGTTAATTCTCTTTCCCCAAAATCCCATTCTGTTAGTGTCCCTTCAGTGCTAGGCCGCCACGAACAGTTATTACATTCTAATTTTTCACTAAATGCCTCGTGTTCCTCCGATGCTTCCACGGATTCATTTCACAGTCGAGCATCTACCTATGGTAGGTTAATTCGGTCAAATAGTGACAGAACTAGGAGGAAGCCGTACTTGTCAAGTCCAAGGAGTGTTGTTTCTGATGGTGGCTTGGATTCGCCGCCCGATGGTTCACATCAGAGGAAGAGATGTGCTTGGGTGACACCAAATACAGGTTTGTTGTTGTGGCCTCTAAGGCTCTAATTCCTCACTGTGTCACGATTGATTTCTATGTTGTGTTTAACATTTTCTTCCGGTTTCCCCAAGTATTAGGGTAGAGAAAATTCCCTGCACGAAGAACATCTTCTGTATTGTTTATACCTTTTCTAGCCCTTCTATCCCAAAATTGTAGCATTAGGTTAGCTTCGATTAATACGGTCACATCTACGACGAAGGATCAGCATCTAGCCAAATGAACCAACCAGGGTGGTAACTTCCATTATGATCGCCAAACTTTATTGTTTTTGTCGGACTTTATGATTTAATCGAGCAATAGGTTAAATTGCCTTGGAATTTATCTTTCCGACTTCATCTACAATCTGTTTACTCGATATCATTACGTTTGAGACAGTTGTTACCGAGTACATGATATGGCATTAATATCATAAATGCAAATTGGTTATGCATTCATATGTTCAAGCATCATATTCAAAAATGAAAGAATGTCAGATCCAATGCTTTAATTTGCTCTTATTTCATGTTTTTATTGACATAGTTTTGTTTGTTGGGATCAGATCCGATCTATGTTGCTTTCCATGATGAAGAGTGGGGAGTTCCGGTACATGATGACAAGTATGTGATCTCGATATTATTGCCTGCATCTGGTTGTCGTTGATTAAATGATTACGTCTGATGAAAAAGAAGCATTTCATTGAACGCTAGTTTGCTTGAAATTATTGCTCATATGCAGGAAATTGTTTGAGCTGCTTGTACTTGCGGGTGCATTGTCTGAACTTACATGGCCGGCTATCCTAAGCAAAAGACGCATCTTTAGGTAATTTTTTCCACACAGAAATTCGATCTTACTTCAGTTGAATAACCAAACTCGTTCTGAAAGTGTATCTCTTATGCAGGGAAAGTTTTGCGGATTTTGATCCCATTGCCGTATCGAAACTGAATGAAAAGAAGTTAATAGCACCTGGTAGTATGGCAAGTTCCTTGTTATCGGAACTAAAGCTGCGTGGTATCGTCGAGAACGCACGCCAAATGTCCAAGGTAGATAAATTATCGTTCTTATTTGCTCCATTTTTTAACCTTGGTAACAACTCAGCATGAAAATAGTGCTCCAAAATCACTTGTTAGCAGCACTTGCACATAACAGTATAATTCACAATTTGATCATGTATATTTATGTTATGGATTTATTTATGTACAATTCCAGGACAGCTTTTTCGTTTAATTATTCCTATCTATTAGATGCCAGCTTGATTAGCTGGCAAAATCGCAAGTCATCACTCTCCATCATGAACCGGTAGCCCTCCTTTGCTCAAGTAAAAGTACCATAATTGCACTGTCCATAGTGGCTATGATTATCAACACAACTAACTTTTTGCGGGTTTTGATAATGTCAGGTTATAGATGAGTTCGGGTCATTCGACAAGTATATCTGGAGCTTTGTTAACCACAAGCCTATCGTTAACAGATTCAGATATCCTCGTCAGGTCCCGGTTAAAACTCCGAAAGCAGATGTCATAAGCAAAGATTTGGTAAGAAGGGGTTTTCGAAGTGTGGGGCCAACAGTCATCTACTCTTTCATGCAAGTCGCCGGAATAACAAACGACCATCTCACGAGTTGTTTCAGATTCCAGGACTGTATAAACACAGTGGATGGAAAAGAAGCAACTAGGACCAAAGATATGCCCGAAGAGGAAAAATCAGATAACATGATTGAATCAGAATTATCCATAGCTATCGATGAATTTTCTCTTAAGAATGATATTGGCACGCTCCAGGTTCGATCATCAGTTCTACCACATTGACTGATTCACTGCTCTTTTGTGTAGTAACTATGGTGGTTTTGTGTATAAAGTTTCATGAACAACTATGCATACTGAATTTTCTAGATTGTAGATCTAAAGTAAACTAAATTTAACTGATGAATGTGCTGCTTGATGGGGCCTCTGTCGTGGAAGTCTTAAAATATTTACAATTTTCTTGTCCCTTGTATAGTTAGAAAGCTTGGTAATTAGAGATGAACCCCAACAGCAGAAAACCAGATTCGCCACCGGATCTGTCCCTATCAGATTCTTGACTATATGCTAATAAGTGGGGATTGATCGAGTGTGGATCGATTTTATTTGTTAACCCTGTAAGTTGTTGGGACAGCTAAACCTACACATACAACTCCCGTTTGCTTTAATGGATGCAATAATGGTTAGTGGCAAAATGATAGTACGTCCTAGAAGGACCTTGTGGAAGGACCCCATCCAAAAGGGCATGCGTCTATTGTACCCAATATCACTAATGATGTAGGGTCCCTCTGTTTCCTACTGTTATTGACATTATAATGTCTTGATGGATGTTTTGTCTGAAAATGGCTAGAATACTTCCAAACTCTACCTATTTACTCCTATTATGCTTTGCACTAGATCTGATTGGTAACCACTAATTTTTTTCTTGCAAACATAAAGCCTTGTAAAGGGATTTGCATTGGCTAATGCCTAATATCAATTCTCATCTCATCAAGCCATACATATCTAAACTTTGGGTCAAAGCCACAAAAAGGCAGACAGATTTTTTTCAGTGTATTGTTTTTAATTATATCATATATGCATAGCTAAGCTCTTAAATGCTGTAGTTGTAACCCTTTAACCCAACAATATGCATGCCTAAGCTAAGCTCTTAAATTCCAACTCATGTAACATAAAAGAAAAGGAGAAATTGAAACATGGTTCCAACTAAGGAGACAAGAAAGGGATAAAATCTATATTGTTTCCACAACTATAATAACCTTGTTCCTAGCTCCTACTAGATTGAGAGGGGATACAACAGAAAGCATACAGCAATGCTTAAGGAAAACTAGAAATAAGAAAATCAAACCTGACCATTCAGTATTTATACAGACATGCCAGATATTAACAACACAAAAGCTCCTTTGAGTTCAGCATGGCTTTATTTCAAATCCAAAACTCAGAAGTGTTCGAGCTGATTCGATTGCCTTCTCACCTCCTAGATCTAGGGCCTCACCAGTTAATTCACCTTCTGTACCTACTGACCACTGGGTTGATGTAACTTGGCTTTGCCCTTCATCAGTTTTTTTGAGTTGTAAGTTGTTCATAGAAGCAGGTGCAGCAGCGGCAACAAGAGGAGCATTTGGTTGGCCATGTCGCTTCTTGGGTACAGGCATGTCATGATCATGAACACCTTTGTATGTTATAATGACAGCATTTTTATTATCTACAGCTGTCTCAATATGCTTACGTACAGGACACCCGGCAGAAGTGCATCTATAGTAGTTCCTAGAAAACATTCATCACTTAAAAAATAAGAATATATCCAATAGAATGCATACAGACTCAAGTAAATTGGCACATAACAATCGAGTTAAAGAATGAACTTGGAAGGATCAAATTGGTCAAACAGAGAATTAACAAAATAAAAAGAGCAGAATAAATGCAGGCTCTTGAACAATAGCCTAAGAGAATATTTCTCATTGGTTTGGAACAGTTACAGATGCGGCACTGTCAAAAATTGGTAAAGGGATAGTCGTTCTCCCTAGAGATCCTGGGTTTGAGTAGCTACATTTGCAAGGTGTGTGCATGTTATTAATTGGTTAAGAAAATTACCACCTTGTAATCACCCAGACTATTCAACAAAAATTGTTAAACAAATGAACCAGACATCTTTGCAAATCACTGTAAAAAGTCGTTGAGAGCAAAAGCAAGGACAAAGGCCACTGGAGCTTTTTAGTATAAATTCCAAAAAACCTCTATGATACAAATGAATGATTTTTCTAATATTTCAATAAAACAAAGACATGTAAACATTGAGGGTCGGGTCACATACCACAAAGAAGCAAGCTACCATAACATAAAAATTACAATGGAGACAAGGCTAAGTAGTCATAAGGATGGGGTAATGGTTTAAATGGATAATAAGAAAAAAAATGAGAAGTGAACAGGCACCTGGGATTAGAATTTCCTTTCACCATTTTCTGGCCATATTTTCGCCATCTGTATCCATCACCTGAAATCCCTACATCACTAACTGCATGGACAACAAACTTAGGTTTCTTCCAAGTTTTTAGGACAGAATCAGAACAAACGGTATTGCTTTTCTTCATCCTGATTATCAAAGAGAATAAGAAACTATTAAAACGAGACTCGCGGACTGGATGCATGTACACATACGTATCTATATCATGAAGCAAAAGAAAACAAAGGCAAAGAGAAGCTTACAGGAATGCTTCCCGTTTTTTTAGCTCAGGTTCACTATTAAGCTCTTCCTTCACTTGCACATTGTCATTTCCATCAGAGCCACTTGAACATGGTCTTTTTCTTTCAGGATTCACAGTTGTTTCTGGTACAGATTCTTTAGAGGATGTGAATGGATCAGAATCGTTAAGTACTTTGATGGGCTGGGCTGTAACAATATTGTGTGAAGCATGTACACTGGAGGATACTTTCTTACTTTCCCTATGCGGGTTATTTTTCCGTGGCAGTTCATGACTATGCATGCCTTTATTAACAATCTCTATTACATGGCCAGTGTCATCCGAGCATTCTATCTTTTTGGCCTGACAATCAGAGAATGTGCATTTGTAATAACTTCGATAACCTTTAGGACTTTTCACTTGCTTCTGACCATATTTCCTCCAATTGTAACCATCAGATGCAGGTCTCTTCACAATGGGAACAACAGATACCATTTTAAGATTATAAGATTTTTGCTGGTTTGCTTCTGGCGCAGATGCACCATTAACTTTCTGATCTGAAAGGCTTTGTTCTTGTAGAGGTGGAGTGAGAGCAGATGATATACCTTGTGTAACAGAAGTTGGTGATAGTTGTGCCAAAGAAGTTGGAGAAACAAATGATTGAAGCTGATTTTGTGTAGAACCTTCAGCACTCTGGATGGCCAAAGTAGTGGAACCTTCCCGGTGGGCTGTGACAACTTTCTCCTAAGAAATTAAACCAAGATGAACTCCATTAAAAGAACAATTCAATCACAGACAAATTTAAGTGTACATGCCCTTTTCTCATTTCAGGCATTTTCATAATTTGTTCTATCTGAGAGGAACTCAAATGGTAAGACAAGCAGATTCGAGAAAAATTTAAGTCCATATAGATCTTCGGACATCACTGCACTTGTTTTGAAGAACTGATTCAATGATCTAACTAGAAGAAGAAGACGAAGAACATAAATAATGACTAAAAGAGTAAAAATCAACAGAATTTGAAGTTATAACTTATAAGTGCCAGAGCTCTGGCAAGGATTATCAAATGTTCGCAGGAAATGATTCTGCGTCCTCTTCCCATTTGCCACTGGCTTTATACTTTTGGCCTCCGTTTTTACATTTAAAGTTAAATTCAATCCTTGTGTTCACAATCAATAACCTACAAGTTTCCAATAAATTTCCATTAGTAAATTCTATTGGATTCAAGATGACAACTTTTAACAACGAAAGAACAGACTTCATATGAGGTCCTACTGCATCCTATAATTCAACTATACAGAACCTATAGGGGTGTATTAGCTGGCTACTTGTGCAAGCTAAGATAATCAACAAACATTAAGAAAAAATTTAATCCTTAACTAAAAGTCATTATTAAAAGCTAACCTTAAATTCAGCTCCTTCCTTTGGTTCCGAGTTAGATTTCACCGGTAACCCTGAGAGATCACCATATACTCCCTCATTACAATGCAAACATTTTTATTAGAACTAAAAAGGAGCTTGCTTTATTGAGAATTAGGAAAAATAATATTTTTCCCATAAAACACACTTAAAAAGGATCTCACCCTCAGAACGATCATCATTCGCCAGAGTTTTCAATTGAAAATCTCTCAATCCAGTATCACTCGAAAGCGCTGTTCCAGCACCGTCTGACTCAGTGACTCGACTCACTCCTTTTTCCTCTTCGTCCTCCAACTCTTCCTCTTCTTCTCCATCGCCCTCTCCTTGAAAATCGTCGTTTTGGTGTTCCTCGTGTCGTTTCGTGTGAGGTGCTCGGCTCTCAGTCTCGGCCATGCCCGATTTTTCCTCGGCGAAAAAGAGTAAAGTAAGCAAACAGTTCGTAATCTTTTTGTTCTATTTTTGTTTAAAGATTATTAAATTACGTGTCAACTTATTAATTTATTGTAATTGTTCTATAGAAATGTATAGATTTTTTTAATTATTAAAATAATTTATTAAAGCAATATTTACCAATGGAAAACCTAGCGCCGCAGGAGGATCGCCTACCAAAGAAGGCACGCAGACTTGACGAAGAGCCACCGGATGCAGGCGGCACTTCTCCCAACCATATGGATATCGAGGCGATCAGCAAAACTGCCCTAGAAACTTCGCCTGGCCCAACATCCTATCGTGATACTCTGCTCAAAGATAATCACACGGATCCTTCGATTGAAGAAGAAATAATGGATGAGGAAGATGTCGAAGTCTTTGAAGACGATGTCGTTCGTGGTGTCGTTGAAGGTTTAATATCCATTGATTTCTCCGACCGAGTCCAAGCCATGGCCAATAAGAGTTTCGATCAGACTGTGGTGGTGAAGCTACTTGGGAGGCGTATTTGCTACAGAACCCTTCGGAATAAATTGTATGATCTATGGAAACCATCTCAACCCTTTCGCCTCATGGACATAGAGAACGATTACTTCCTTGTTTCGTTGCGAACGCGATCAGATTTCTTAACAGCCCTCTCCGATGGTACATGGACAATCTTCAGACATTATTTGATTGTTGAACCGTGGTCGTCTGACTTTTCCTCTTCACAGCTATTTCCTCGTCGAATTGTGGCATGGATCCGACTCTCGAGATTACCGGTAACTCTTTATAAACGTAGTCTCATCACTGAAATTGGCGAATGCACTGGGAAGGTTGTTAAAATCGACTACCAAACAGAAACGGAGCGTCGAGGACGCTTTGCGCGAATGGTGCTGAGCGTGGATCTGGGAAAACGCTAACCTCGAAGCTCTTAATCAATGGTCGTGTACAAATCGTTGAACATGAATCACTGCCTACCATCTGCTTCTCTTGTGGCCGATACGAACATGTTAAAGACATCTGCCCTGAAAACACAATTGAAGACCAACAAGAATATGATGCTCTAAAAGAACAAGTTACTGAGGCACAATTGTCGAATGCCAACCAAAAATCCAAACCCTTCGGACCGTGGATGGTCGTTGAAAGAAGGCAAAGGAAAAACTTTAAAAAACTTTCTATGGATAGCGAGCGAAATATGGAGACTAATGGCTCGAGATTCAATCCTCTATATGAATCCACCGATGATGCAAATGCTACTGCCTTTGAACAGCCAAACCAATCTTCAAAATCCAACCAGGCTACTCATCCTCCTTCTTCGACACCTCAAGCACAGTCGAGTAAAGCACGCTCCAGCGATCATCATGCTGCAAAGAGCAAGACTACAACTCATGTCCGTAAACCTTTAACGATCCCCAAGGTAACTGCTAGATCCTCCAAAGGTTACTATGGGCAGTCAAGTCATCAACCCCGCCAAAACACTGTGGAACCACGTGTCTCAATACTAGACAGATCGAAACATTTGACTATCGTACTATCGGAAAACACTAATCCGAACACTACAGATGATATCATCTCGCACGCCACACAAGGGAACTCCCAGCACAAGTTAATTCTACGTAAGCCATCGGATACAAACCACACTCAAGTAAGTTATGAACCTCATCTTTCTACAGATGGTTAACTCACTGATCTTGTACAATGTACGAATGTCATGCAGAACAATTGCATTGAAAGCTAGTCGGTTCCCATGCTGGAATGATATGGTTTTTTATACTTACCTCTCATTATGGTTGTTAAACTAATAAGTTGGAATGTTCAGGGGTGTGGCCATCCTCGTTTTCTCACAGTCTTTCGACAATATTTGCGTGACTTTAAACCAAATTTAGTAGCTATTTTCGAACCTCAGATAAGTGGTGGCAGAGCGGATGTTTTTATCGCTGTCACCGGGTTATCTCGCTCTCATCGTATTGAAGCAACAGGTTTTTCAGGTGGCATATGGTTTTGCTGGCATGATAAAATTCAAGTGGATATACTTCTTAATCATCTCCAATTCATCCACTGCCGTATCTCTACCACCCAAGGAAATTTCTCGACTCTAGCGTCATTTATATATGCTAATCCAAACTAAACAAAGAGAAAGTTGCTTTGGCCTCATCTTCGGTCCCTAGCTGGGTATATTACCACCCCTTGGGTCATTTTGGGAGATTTTAATGCCACACTTACTACTTCCGATAGGAAGAATTGTGCGACTACTACTCGACCTTGAAGATATTTTCAGGATTTTGTTTATGATTTTGGTATCCGTGACATGGGATTCCAAGGTCCTGAATTTACATGGAACAGGGGATTATCTTATGCTCATCTTGATAGAGCTTTATGTAATAGCAAATGGGATGAATCTTATCCTGAAACAACCGTACACCACCTACATCGAATGCGGTCTGATCATAGACCACTTCTCCTTTGTGTCGACAGCCCTATAGCCAATATTCGCCCATATCAATTCAGGTACTTCTATGGCTGGTTACAACACGATGACTTTAGTCGAATGGTGGAGGATAATTGGGTAAACTCTGAGACTTTTTCAGCCACTATTTCCCATTTAACTGAAGCATCAGATACATGGAACAAAACAGTGTTTGGTTATATCAGCACAAAAAATAAGATTATTATGGCGAGACTTCGATGAGTACATAGAAGCCTTAATAGATTCCACTCGAATTTCCTTATCAATCTTGAAGCCGAGCTCCTCATCGAGTTAGAAAAACTCTTAGATCAAGAGGAAACACTTTGGAAACAACGATCGAGAGTCAATTGGACTGCACAAGGTAACCACAATACAAAATACTTTCATAGACGTGTCGTACAATGAAAGCGAAAGAATCGAATCATGTCACTAAAACTCCCTTCAAATGACTGGTGATATGACACACATATACTCAATGAAGAAGCAATTAATTATTTCATGAATATTTATGCTTGTGATGAGGAAGTGGTAGGAAAATTCCCTATTTCAAGATATTTTCCGGTAATTCCAGCACATCTGCAGGGCTCCATGG
The DNA here is from genome assembly GCF_006381635.1 of Hibiscus syriacus. Taxonomy (NCBI): domain Eukaryota; kingdom Viridiplantae; phylum Streptophyta; class Magnoliopsida; order Malvales; family Malvaceae; genus Hibiscus; species Hibiscus syriacus. The sequence goes on along the minus strand of NW_024061952.1, from coordinate 9,549 downwards.
CTATCACTCCAAATGATACGGAAATTTTTGAAGCTCTGAAAGATATGACCCCTCTAAAAGCTCATGGCCATGATGGCCTACATGCAAACTTTTTCCAGAAGCAGTGGCACGTGGTGTCTAATTTTGTTTGCAGCATGGTTAAAAAGGTCTTTGTAGGAGGTAATATTGAAGCCGATATAAATAAAATCGTGATTGTTTTAATCCCAAAAATAGAAGCTCCAGTAACTTTTGCTGATTTCTGCCCTATCAGCCTATGCATTGTCATGTATAAGCTCATCACCAAAATCATCGTTCGCCACATTAAACACTTGATGCCTATCTTAATCATGTCAAATCAAACGAGTTTTGTCGTTGGGCGCTCTATTACAGAAAATGTTATTATAAATCAGGAGGCAATCCACTCTATGCGGCGACTCAAGATAAAACAAGGTTGGATAGAAATTAAAGTGGATCTCGAAAAAGCTTTCGACCGTCTCCGATGGGATTTCATCCAATATTCGCTCACTGACGTTGGCTTCCCAGTCAGCACCATCTGAGTCATAATGCATTGTATCACTTCGGCCTCTATGCAAATCCAATGGAATGGTGAATACACTCCAGATTTCAAACCACAGCGGGGTATCCGACAAGGTGACCCACTTTCTCCATATCTATTTGTTTTAGCAATGGAAAGACTCGGTCATAGCATTCGTAAATGCGTCGAAGAAGGAGATTGGAAAGGCTTCTCTTTTGCCCGATAAGGACTTCCCATTAGTCATTTATTTTTTGCTGATGACCTTATGTTATACGCAAAAGCTTATCTTCCTCATGCTAGGCAAATTGAGAAAATACTCAACCAATTTGGACACTTTTTAGGACACAAAGTCAGTAAACAAAAGACTCATATATACTTCTCGCCTAACACTGTCACGGAAACGAAAACTGTCATCCTTTCATGTCTTGGGTTCCAAGAAGTTGACCATATGGGCAAATATCTTGGCGTGCCGGTCCTTCATAGTCGTATGAAAGCTGCGGATTTTGACTTTATCTTCAATAAATTCATGGGTAAATTAAAAAGTTGGGCAGCTCAAACTCTTTCATTGGCAGGGCGTGTTACTCTGGCTAAATCGGTCCTTTCAGCCATACCGACTTATTTTATGCAAGTCATGTATTTCCCAAAAAAAGGTTTGTGATAAGATAGAATCTGCGACTAGGCACTTTATTTGGGGCTCTGAACCCTCCGGAAGGAAAATATCCTTAGTTAATTGGCCTACGGTCTGTACTCCTATTGATAGAGGAGGGTTGGGTTTAATACGTCCTCTTGAGCAGAACAATGCTTTCCTGATGAAGCTTGGTTATTCTATTATGGTAAAGATAACTTCTTACTAGGTCCAATTACTCAGACAAAAATATAAAATCCAGGATGCTCATCCTTTATCCATTGAAAGACACATATGCACCCCATTATGGCGAGGGATAGCAAAAACATGGAGCCAATTATCCTCATGTTTGGTCTGGTCGGTGGGAAATGGAGACACCATAAACTTTTGGAATGATGCTTGGGTGCCACATTTTGGACCATTATACAGTTATGCACGAGCTAACGCACATGTGCACCCAACTTAGAAACTACACAATTTCATTGATGAACAAAATCATTGGGACGTAGAGGCGCAATCCCAAGTTCTTGTTCCAGTTGTCATCCCTCACGTACTTAACGTTCGGCCTCCTGAAGCTACCGATATATTCGATGCCTTGGTCTGGAAATGGGATCTTGAACATCACTTTACGATCAAATCGGCTTACACTTTTCTCATGGAGGATAGTTGGTTCGGGAAGAATAATGTTTGGAAGAATATTTGGTCGATCACCACTCCTCAATGAATCCGCATGTTCATATGGCTTGCTTATAAAGAAAAGATCATGACAAACTATGAACGCGAAAGACGAATGCTGGTAAATGACTGCTCATGTGCGACTTGTGGCGCATCTATGGAATTAGTAATTCATGTATTGTGTGATTGCTCACCCAGCCGAAACCTGTGGTTGCGTGTTGTTCCACATTCCGCATTTTCTAGTTTCTTCGGTGTTGATCTTCAATCATGGATCACACAAAATATTCAGAAGCAACAACCCGTAAGTGATGGTGATCCTCCTTGGTCCTCCTTTTTTACTGCTCTTATTTGACACATCTGGAAGCAAATGAATGACTATGTTTTTAAGGGTGCCACTTACAAAACATATTCTACAATTCACAGTAGTTATAAATGGGCAAAATGCTATGCAAATAGCTCCAAAGTCCCTGTTATGTATCTGGTACAGCATGTGACAAATCCAACACGGTCTCCACTACCCCGAGGATGGATGTGCTTGAACACGGATGGTGCAGTGGCGACACTCGATTAGCGAGGCTCAATTGGTGGTGTTATCCGTAACTCTAACGGAGAATGGATTACAGGTTTTACAAAGAATATAGGAACAACATCGATACTTCACGCCGAACTTTGGAGCATTTATGAAGGTCTTCTCATTGCAAGAAACTTGGGCATTCACAGGCTTTGGATCCAATCTGACTGCAGTAAAGTAGTCAAATTGGTAGGAGAAAGTGGTTCAATCGACAACCATATTCCATTGCTTCGCGCAATTCTGAAACTTCGACAGTCAGGATGTTGGGTGACAAAAATCCAATGGATTAGTAGGAATGGAAACAAGATTGCCGATAGGATGGCAAAGCTAGCTTCGCGGCAACATTACAACTTGGTTCACTTTGACTCCCCCCGGATGAGCTAGCAAACCTTCTAGCTTTAGACGCTGTTGTTGCGCAGCAAACTGATGAGAGTATACGCGCATAGCCTACTGTTTTAGGCTTCTTTCAATTCAAAAAAATTATTATTAGGGATAACATCTTATTCCACAATACAAAGATTTTTATTTTATTTTATACATATTTAAAACAGTTATATTAACGAAATAAATTATTAAATTAATAATAAGAAAATATTTATTTAAAAAATAAGAAATTAATAATAAGAAAATATTTATTTAAAAATAAGAAATTAATAAGAGAAATGTTTTATATGTATAATTATTTTTTATAGAAATTATATATATAATCATTAAAATTGATTATATAATTTCAATGTTAAATTAAAAAAATATCATTTTTACTTAAAGTTATGAGTTCAAAAAAGTTATATAAATATTAATATAATATATAAATTATTAGTCAAATAGGAGCCGTAATTTTTATAATATTTAAATTAAATTAATTGATTTAAAAATTTGATAATATTATTTATTAAAACATATTATAATAAATAATAAGAAAATAATGCAGAAAATAATATAACATACTTAAATGAAGGTAACATCCAACTTAGATAATTAAGAGAATTATAGGTAAATTTAAATGATTAATAAAAAAAAATCAATAAAAGGCATGTACCATTTGTACAACAAAATCGAGGTCCAAGTAAGGGTGTTCATTTTTTCGAATTAACCGACTAAATCGAATTAGTTCAGTTAATTCGGTCGGCCACCGAATTAGTTCTGTCGATTAACGATTAAGAAAATTTTTAGAATTCGGTTAACGGTTAATTCGGTTCGAAATCGGTTAATTAACTGAATTAACCGAAATTAAATTTTAAATATTATATATAACATATAGACTCAGGCCAATCATTTAACACTCAATTAATAATTTAAGATCTAATAACTTTTAAACCTAAATCAATATTAATTAATTTAAAATTCTATATAAAAATTTATTTTATAATTATATTATTTAAAATAATTGTAAACTGTTTTTGAATTAAAAATATTTAATTTTTATATAAATTATAAAATAATTAATTGTGTATCTATGATGTAAAGAGAGATGAATTTATAACATGACTTAAAAACAGTGAAATACATTAAAATGTAAAACTTAAAGGAATTAAAGTATAAAAGTATCGAGGCTGGAAGATTATGCAAGATCAAAGACTATTAGCTTTTAATTTTGCATTTGACCCTATCTGTGATAATCATTTTACTTTAAAACCAACCAAATACAGGTTTGATAACAAAGATCAGTACTTCTGTTTAGTTGATCATGAACAATTTCAAAATCTGTTTTTGCACATGTTCGTATTTTAGGCAAAAGTTGAAGTGAAACTTGAAATTTCCAGGCATAACAACTCCTAATCAATTCAAGGAAGTGTATTGCTATGTTGATGATACTCCCAATCTCATTATCAAAGCATTGTCGTTCAAAACACTAATTGACATAAAGTGGGGAACTATTGGAGCTGAAGAATGAATACGTAAAAGCTAATTCTAAGCATGTCTCTATGAAATAGTTCCAAGTAAAAGACTATATCCTATATTTGGATTAAAAAATTGACCTAAATCAATATTAATTAATTAAAAAATTATATAAAATTTTTATTTTATAATATATATTATTTATATTAATTGTAAATTGTTTTTTGAATTAAAATATTTAATTTTTATATAAATAAGAAATTTTTAAAAAATTTCGGTTAATTCGAAAATTAACCGAATTAATCGAAATTTATTCGGTTCGATTAATATTTTTGAAAAAAAGTTCGGTTTGATTAACGGCTAAAGAAAAAAAAGTTCAGTTAATTCGGTTCCGTCGGCCACCGAATGAACAGCCCTAGGTCCAAGTTCTGAGCATGGAATCTTTGGTTTTTTGGGTCTAATATCTCAAATGGTTAATTATTTAGGGTATTAGACTAATATGGACTTTATTTTAGAAAGTACAACATTCTCTAAAATGAACATCGAACTCATCACTTTGAGGTGACGAGTTTCTGAAGATATTATTTTTAAATTATTCTCGTGATGTGGACCATTATTTTACTATCATTAAAATGACTCGTTACTTCGATAAGACGAATTCGTTTAAAAAATATTTTTTAAAATTACAAAAATAAAATAATATAATATAAATTAAAAAAATTAAGTGAAACTCGTCGATGTGATAAGTTCATTCAATTCAAAAAAGTAGTGTTGGTCAACGACTATATAGGCAACTATCATGGCCAACGGTAACTTGGAACTTGTCACCTTAAGGTGAGTAGTTCGATCAGATAAAATTTTAAAGAAATAAAATTAAAAAAAATAAAAAGTATTTAAATAATTGGAAAATAAATATTTATAGAAATTTATTTATATATCCTAAGTTCTTGACGATGTTGCGGAGTGATTGATTGATATTGTCGCAGGGCTCGTCGAGTACGTCGGGGTCGTAGGCTTTGATGGTCGTCGTCGTCTTACCGAAGAGGTGTACTTAACACTCTGTGATCCTTCGAAATGTGTATGTTTACGACATTTGAAGTCATCATTGATGTAACTGCTTCGACTTGGCTTTACTTTGTTGATCATATAGATATGGTCCCACTCACCTGCAACCGTATATTCTATCAAAGATACTTAAGTGTATTGCAATGCATCCATGAACCTCCAACCCAATTCGATCGAGTCTTGAGTAAAGTATGAAATAAATGATAAAATCGAAACTAGCCTGACATGCATAATACTCTTCAGCTGCAGATGCTGAAGTGGAAGAATATGATGAGTTTTCTTCTTTGACTTGGCGCATGTGGCATGATGATGTTCCCATTATCCCCTCTCTTTCGGTGTCGTGAGATATGGTTTCCAACTTGCTTCGTAATTTCTGATATAGTGAGAATAGTTGAAATCTAGGTCCAGCGGGTGTAAGATGTATATAATGTTTCACTGGCCAATTTTTGGCATGTTTCCCACGCTATATGGATCGCGTTCATATAAATCATCTACATAAGAATCGGCTAATGCGATGTAAACTATCACATCACTATATCAGCAACGTGCCACGCAATAATTGCATAATGCAATAACGACATCACAACATACTATAAGTATGACCCCTCAAAAAATCCCCTTGGCAATAACTAGTTGATCTCCTCGTCAACATACGGAAGCCAAGAGAACTGTAAATATTAAATATCAAAATGAGTATATATAAAGATAAAAAGATTCAAAAAATAAAAAATCATATGTCATACCATACATCAACCAGCGATGTCCATCCTCATCTGCATATCTCGTGCAGTGGCACCCGTCAACTTCGTCTCAGACATTTTATGACATCATCTAAAATTTAAAAAAATATTATAAATAAATAAAAAATAAATAAATTTATGAAATTAAAAAATCATAAAAAAATAATTACCTTGCAGCCAGGGGAAACTCGATATGTGCTATTGTAAGTGGCGTCATAAATGGTAATCGATCTCAAGCCCACGACTGTAGCAGTATCAGACAGCTGGTGACATCGGCTTTTCGACTCGACTGGACAATTGAAGCCTTGCAAAGCTCTCGGTACAGAAATACCAAATTCGCTGAGCCCCAATTGGTATTACGACACATAGCAAAGTCTTCCAAATATCGCAAATACTGAGTGTGCACCAAATTATCAGATTTTATCCGGTAGTAATACCCTTCCGATTAGTTCGATAAGATATGCTCGAGACATGAAAATAACCTCCTCCTCGATAGACTCGTCCGTCACTTGAAATTCTGATTCCAACCATGTTATCCATACCCGAAAGTCGTTGATGACATCAAATGGTGACCATTTTCCCAAAACTTAGTAGACCAACAAATGTGGGATCGTACATGTTCTGACTCACCACGAGGCTCAGTTCACAGGAACACCGAGTTGGTAAGCGATGTCTTCCAAAGTAATCATCGTTTCACCACTCGAGAAGTGGAACGTGTGTCTCGGGCTGCCAAACGCTCGACTAGAGCGCCAATCAACATCGGGTACAACTTGAAGTCACGCACAAATATTGCTGGAAATAAACCAGATTGTTGCAAATATATCACGGTCCACTGATGTTGCTCTCCGTATGTCACCTGCGCTTATAATATTCCATTCATCATCTGAGAACAATCGACGAAACATGGACGTTATCCAGACGTAACATATATTCTCGAGTTGTCATTTTTTGAGATTTTGACATAAGGTATGTTTTTGTATTTTTTGGATTTAGGGTTTGGTGCGAATCCAAAACCCAAACCCCTATTTATAGCCTTATATCTGACGTCTATAATGGCTAGTTGGGAAAAATATCAGGCCATGACCGTTGCCCTTATAGCCATTAACTAACGACTACTTTTTTGAATTTGAAGGAACTCGTCACCTCGACGTGACGAATTCTACTTATTTTTTTAAAATTTATACTTTTTATTCTATTTTATTTTTTAATTTTTAAAAAAAAATATTTTTTAAACAAACCCATTACGTTGAAGTAACGAGTTATTTTAATGATAATAAAATAATAGCACACATGGGGCCCATATAACTGGGACAATTTAAAAAAAAACATCTTCAGGAACTCTTCACCTCGAGATGATGAGTTCAGTGTTCACTATAGAGAATGTCGTAGTTTCCAAGATAAAGTCCATGTTGGCTCAATACATTAAATAATTAACCGCTTGGGGGTAATGGGCCAAAAAAAAAACCTGGAATCATCTACTTTTACCAACAAGCCCAACGAACCTTGCATGTTTGCTTCATTATTTTATTTGTTTTTACATTCATAAATGGTTAAGTATAATATATATTCTAATTATTAACATAAAATATGACGATTTAAATTATGTAAAAAAAAAATTAAAATTTTGAGCATACATTAACAAATACAAATATAAATGAGGCTCGCCTCAAATTCAAAACCCTAAGTATTAGTAAATATTAGAGGGGTAAATGCAAAACATTGATGAATTGTGTTTGTGAATCGTTTGTAGACATTCATTTCTTAAATAAATGAATATAAATAAAAATTTTATATCCATTTAATAAATGAACGAAAATGAACAAAAATATGTTAGCTTCTTTTATATTCACGAACAAACTCGTTTAAAAAAATTTTCTTTTACTTTTTATTTTAAATTGGTAAATGTATGAAATAAATTATACATAATGTCACCTTTTAAGTTTAAATGTTAAGCCAACGGAGTTTTTAAGGTGATATAATTTCACTGTCTACAAACAATTAAACATATAAACGAATATGTACCCAATCATTAAACGAATATGTACCCAATCTTTAAACGAATACATAATGAACATGTAAACGAATGAAATACAAACACGTTCAAAATAAATCAAACCACCACAAATATAATTTTATTTATTTAAATTCCATTTATTTTACACCTATAATAGATGTATGTGAACAATAATCAAGTAAAATAAAATTAGGGTAAACTATATTGGAGACCATCGAACTTTAGCTGATGTATTGTTTATATCATTCAACTTTTAATTTTGTCAAGTATACACTAAACTTTGATTTTCGTTTCAATTATACCACTGAATTATTAATCATTAATGACGCGATGGCATGGCTGATGGTTGACGAATGTCAACGTATACACCTTACCAAAATGATGTCGTTTTGACCCGTTTGTTAACGATATAATGGGCCAATGATATAACTGAAACGAAAATCAAAATTCAGTGTTATAATTAACAAAATTAAAAAATTTAGTGATATAATACATCGCCTAAAATCCGATGGTATATGGTACAATTTACCCTAAAATTTAAGAGGGAGTATATAAATAATAGTTTTTTTTAGAGCCATGACTCCTATTATGTTACACGTTAACTTTATTCTTGTGTGTGGCTGTGTGATAAACGAGAATGATTGGAATTGTTTAAAAATCAAACTCAAAATTGTTAATAATTGTCAAAAGTTCCATATCAAATATTTTATTTCAATTGTGACTCTCTTTGACAATAAAGTAAATTATTAAAACAAATAAGAAAGTTTGATCACAATGAAAAGAACAAGTGAGCATATTAATTATTTTAAGAGTAAATTCTAAATTTGGTAATTTAACTTTACTTCTCTTATTTCACTTATATTTTAATATTTTTGAATTTCTCGAACTTAATACATTATGTTTTTTGGCCAATCAATCATTTTTCACGAAAGACATTATAAATAAGTTTTTATATAGATACAAAATGATGTTTTTTGGTGAAAATCTTGTCTTTTTAAGACGGTGTCGTTTTAACAGCGTTAGTTATTTAGCAGCGGAGTAACAAAAAAATTCAATGTATTAAATTCAGTGAGAAATTGAAAACTTTTAAAGTTCGTTGAACAAAATAAGAGAGAGTAAGTTGATGATAAAATTTATAATTTACTCTTATTTTAATATTGCAATTTGCAAAATTATTATAAAAAAAGAGCACATTTGGTATATTACACCGGTGGAGACTAGAGAATATTAAAAATAACAATCGAATATTTTCTTTATCTTTTAATATTATAAATAATCATATAAATTGTACGACGGAATTGACCCCATGAAATTTGAATGATGAATGAGCTAACATTTCTTATAAAATATAAATACTGAAATTATCATCTGAATAAATAAATTAATTTATAAATTAATACGATTTAAATTAAAAATTATTCAAGCTAAAAATTAAAATTAATTTATAAATTAAAATTATTTAAACAACTGTGGCACCTAACCTGTCGTTTCATGCTCACAGCCTTA